>NC_087175.1:10148392-10245892 GCF_035594125.1 Scylla paramamosain
ACGAAACATTTCCAGAAACATGTCTTTTGAGTGTTTATAGGCGTGTAAGGTATCAAAATGCCGAAAAGCAACGAAAGTTTCCAATTTGGAAAAAAAAAAACATTATCAAAACCGTGTCTTTTTGAGCTACATACGAACTAAAACCGTAAAATGCATACAAAAGACCCTTTAAGTAGAAAAAAAATAACATTATCAGAAACATGATTTTTTTTTTTTGTTTATTTCCTATAAAACGCAAAAATTCATGCAAAATACCCTATATATATATATATATATATATATATATATATATATATATATATATATATATATATATATATATATATATATATATATATATATATATATATATATGCAAAATATACTATATATGAAGAAAGAGAACATCACAAAAAACGTGAATTTTGACTGTTTGAGTGTTTACATTGGTACCTACTTAAACGCCTTTAATGCATGCAAATCATCCGATATAGAGAAAGAAAGGATAAAACTGAAAGAAAGGAGAAACTGAATGACATCACCATTATCGTGTATTTTGAGGGTTTTTTTTTTTTTTTTTTACGTATAAAAACACCAAAATGCATGCAATATGCTCTATATGGGGAAACAAAAAGACATTAAAAGAAACATGCGTAATGGATGTTTTTTTGAGATTCTTAGGTAACAAAACGCTAAAAAAGCATGAAAAGCACTTTATATAAAGAAACAGAACAATGCTACCAAAAACACTATATGCAGAAACATAATATTACCAGAAACGTGTATTTTGAGTGTTTTTTTCACATTGTTCAGTACCAAAACACCAAAATGCATAAAAATCACCGCATATTGGGAAACGGAAGGACATTACGAGAAACGTGTATTATATATGTGTTTTAGACTCTAAGGTACCAAAACAGAGCAACGAATGAATACCATCACTCTATATGGAGAAAAAGAACATGATTTCCTAAAAAAAAAAAATTTTTTTCATATTAAGTAGCAAAACGACAGAATACATGCAAAGCACCCTATATTAAAATAAAGGAATATTGCCAGAAGCGTGTCTTTTGAATGTTTATGAGCGTGTTAGGCACCAAAATCGCCAAAAAGCATGGAAAGCACCCTTTATTGAGAAACACCCTTTATAGAGAAATGGAATAATTTTGCCCCCCGAAAAAAAATATATATTTTGAGTGTTTTTTGAGCTTTTAGCAAGAAAAACGCCAAAATCCATACAAAGTACTCAATATAGGGAAAGAAAAAGACCACTAGAAACGTATATTACCAATATTTTTGACCTTGTTAGGTACTAAAACGCAAAAACGCGTTAACAGCACTTTACATAAAGAAACAACAAAAAAAATAAATAAATTCAAAAAATTAGTATTTTCAGTGCATTTCACATAAAAACACTTTGTATGGGGAAAAGAAACGACATTTCCAGAAACATGGAAGTGTTTATAAACGTGTTAGGCACCAAAACGCTAAAAATCACGGAAAGATCTCGTTATTGGAAAACCCCCTCCCCAAAAAAACGTGTATCTTATATAGGAAACAAAAACATTGCAAGAAACGAGTATTATAAATATTTTTGAGCTTCTTAAGTACGAAAACGTGTTAATAGCACTCTCTTTGGAGAAACAGAACACCCTATATGGGAAGAGAAAACATCATGAAAAACGTGTCTTTTCAGTGTTCTCTCATACCAAAACACCAAACTGCATGCAAAAAACACTTTCCAGAATGCGAAATGTATGAATATTCGGTAAAACAGCACAACATTACCAAAAAAGGTGTATTTTGAGTGTATTTCACATTTTTACGTACCAATACGCCAAAAATGCATGCAAAGACCCCTGCATGGGAAAAGGTTGCGAGATTTCCAGAAACGTGTCTATTCAGTGTTTATGAGCGTGTTAGTCACCTAAAGGCTAAAAAGCATGGAAATCACCCTATAATGGAATAGAAAACAACAATACGAAAAAAAGTGTCTTTTCATTGTTTTTCAGCTTCTTACGTATTATGCACAAAAAAAATTGTAAAGAAACTGAATAAAAGAAAGATTTTGAAAGTGTTGTGTTTATTACGTAGAAAAACGCAAAAAAAAAAATCAATGGAAAGTCCCCTATATGGGAAACGAAAAGACGTTACGAAAAACGTGTATTATAAATGTTTTTGACCATCTTAGTTACTAAAACGTGGAACCGCGTTATTACCACTCTATATGGAGAACGAGAGCAACTTTACGAAAAACGTGTATTTTAAGTATTTTTCGCATTGGTAGTTACCAAAACGCCAAAATACATGCAAAGCCTCTTATATGGGGAGAAAAAACGACATTACAAGAAACACATCATATAAGTTTTTTTTTTCATAATAGGCACAAAAAAAAAAAAAACTAAAAAGCATGGAAAGTATCCCATACAGGAATATATAAGAACATTACCATAAACAAGTCTTTTGAGTTTTTTTTCAGCTTCTTACGTACCAAAACGCTAAAACTGATGCAAAATACCTTTTATGGAGAAACATTGCCAAAAAAAAAGTATTTTCAATGTTTTTGAGGATGTTACGTATAAATACGCCCCCCCACCAAAAAAAAAAAAAAATGGAAAGTACTCTATGTGAGGAAACGAAAGGGCATCACGAGAAACATGTATTATGAGTGTTTTGAGCTTTTTAGGTATCTAAACGCTAAAACGCATGAATAACACTCTATATGGAGAAACAGAACATCATTACCAAAAAAACGTGTATTTTTAGTGTATTTCACATTATTAGTTACGAAAACGCCAAATGCATGCAAATCGCCCTGTATAAGGAAACGTGTTTTGAGTGTTTATGATCGTAGAAGTCACTAAAACGCTTAAAAACATAGAAAGCACCCTATATTGCAAAATGAAACAACATTACCAAAAACATGTCGTTTAATTGTTTTTGAGCTACATACGTACTAACACTAAAACGCATGCAATACACCCTCTATGAAAAAACAATAAAATTACCAACAACAAGTATTTTTAATGAGTTCGAGCTTGCTACGTACAAAATATCCAAAATGGATGCAAAGTAACTTATAATGGAAACGAAAGGACATTACGAGAGACGTGTATTATGAGTGATTTTAAGCTTCTTACGTACCAAAACCTTAAAACGCATGAACAGCAATCTATATTATACAGAACAACATTACAGAAAAAAAAAAAACATTTTGAATGTATTTCACATTATTAGGTGTCAAAACGCCAAAAGGCATGCAAAAAACCCAGTATCTGGAAAACAAACGACATTTCCAAATATGTGTCTTTTGAGTGTTTATGAGCGTGTTAGGTACCATGGAAATAACTATATATGGGAAAACAAAACATTACGAAAAACATGTTTTTTGAGTGTTTTTGATCTTCCTACGTACCAAAAATCTAAATCACATGAAAAAAAAAAACTCGTTATTATCATTAGCAAAAAAATAAAATAAATAAATAAATAAATAAATAAAATAAATAAATAAAAATAAATAAATAAAAATAAATAAATAAATAAAAACATCTTTTAGTGTTTTTTGAGCTTGTTACGTACAAAAACGCGAAATGCATGGAAAGGACCCTGTATGGGGAAACAAAAAGAACATTACGAGGAACATGTATTATGATATTATGTATTATGAGTTTTTGAGCTTCCTAGTTACCAAAACGGGGTAAAAAGAAGAAAAAAAAAAAACACACACACAGGAATAGATAGCACTCTATATGATGAAACAGAACAACATTGCCAAAAATGTGTATTTTTATTCTATTTCATATTGTTAGGTACCAAAACGCCAAAATGCATGGTAATCACACTATATGGGAAAAGTAAACGAGATTTCCAGAAACCTATCTTTTGAGTGTTTGTGAGTGTGCTAGGCAAAAAGCACCCAAAAGCATGGAAAGTACCCTATATGGGAATACTAAGCAACATTACGGAAAACGTGTCTTTTTAGTGTTTTTGAATTTCTTACGTACCTAAATGCAAAAACGAATGGAAAACACCCCTTATGGAGAAAGAGATTAATTTTAAGAAAACAAGTATTTTCAGTGTTTTAGGCTTCTACCGTTGAAAATGCTTAATTGCATCCTAAGTTCCTTATATGGTGAAAGGAAAAGACATTACGACAAATATATGAGCGTTTTTTAGCTTTTTAGATACCAAAACGCTGAATGGCATGAATACCACTCTATAGATAGAAAGAGAACAAAATCACAAAAAAAAACGCGTCATTTTGAATGTATTTCACATTGTTAGATACCAAAACTCCAAAATGAATGCAAAGCACCATACATGGCGTAAGGAAAGGAGATATCCAGAAGCATATCTTTTGAGTGTTGATGAACGTGTCAGAACGTTACAAAACATCGAAGACACCCTAAATAGGAAAATCAAAACGATATTACGAAATACGTGTCTTTTGAGTATTTTTGAGCTAGTTAAGTACTAAAACACTGAAACAAATGCAAATAACCCTGAATGGAGAAACAGTATCATTTTACCCAAAACGTGTAGTACTCTATATGCGTGAACGAAAATACATTACGAAAAACGTGCATTATGAGAGTTTTGAGCTTCTTAGGTACCAAAATATTAAAACGCATGAATAGCATACTATATCGAAAAACAAAAAAAAGCATTACCAAAAACGTTTATTTTGAGTGTTTTCACATTTTTAGGTACCAAAACGCCAAAATGCATTGAAAGCCTTCTATAAGGCGAAACGAAACGACATTACCAGAAATGTGTTTTTCGATTATTTTTGACCGTGTTAGATAATTATCAAAACGCTAAAAAGAATACAAATCACCCTATATGGGAATATAAAACATTACGAAATATTTGTCTTTTCTGTGTTTTTGATCGTTTTACGTATGAAAACGCTAAAACGCATGGAAAACACCTTTTATGGAGAAAAATTAATAACCTTACCAAAAAATCACTATTTTTAGTATTTTTGAGCTTGTTGCATATAAAAACACCAACATCAATGCAAACTATCCTATATGGAAAAACGGAAAACAGTACCAGAAATGTGTATTATAAGTATTTTTGAGCTTCTCAGTTACCAAAACGCGTAAACGTATGAATTGCGTTCCATATAAAGAAACAGAACATTACCAAAAAGGTGTATTATGATTGTTTCACATTGTTAGGTACCAAAATGCCAAAATGCATGCAAATCACCTTATATGGAGAAAGGAAACGAGATTTCCAGAAACATTTTAAGTTTTTATAAGCGTCCAAAACTCTAAAAAGCATGAAAAGCATCCTATATAGGAAAACAAAACATTATTATTTTTTTTCAGCTACTTAGGTAAGAAAACGCTAAAACGCTCTCAATACACATATTATAGAGAACCAGAATAACATTACCAAAAAAACAAGTATTTTGAGTGTTTTTGAGCTTCTTACGTAGAAAACTCCAAAATGCATGAAAAGTATATTATATGAGGAAACAAAAAAGACATTACGAGAAATGTGTATTATAATTGTTTTTTAGTGTTTTGAGCTACTTCCGTAACAAAACGCTAAAACGGATGCAAAATAATCGTTATGGAAAAATTATAACTATCAAAAGAAAAGTATTTTGAGTGTTTTTAAGCTTAATACGTACAAAAACGCCAAAATGCATGCAAAGTTATATATACATTATGAAAAAACGTGCATTATGTTTGGTCTTAAGCTTCTTAATTACCAGAATACTAAAACGCATGAATAGTACTCTATATGGAGAAACAAAAGAACATTACCAAAAAACCTGTATTTTCAGTGTATTTTAAATTGTTATCCGCCATAAAGTCAAAATACATGCAAAGCAACTTATCTCTATGGAGAAAGGAAACATCTCCAGAAATATTTTTATGTGCGTGTTAGACACCAAAACGCTAAAAAGGATGGAGAACACCCTCTATGGGAGAAAGAAAACTCTACCAAAAAGCTTGTTTGTTGAACGTGTTTGAGTTACGTACGCTAAACGCTAAAACGCATTGAAAAAGACTTTTATGTAGAAGCCCAATAACATCACCAAAAACAAGTATTTTGGGTGTTTTTCAGCTTGTTACGGGCAAAAACGTGAAAATGCATGTAAAGTTCCCTATATTAGGAAACGAAAAGACAATACGAGTAACGTGTATTATGAGTGTTTTTGAGCTTCTAAGGTACCAAAACTCGAAAACAGGTGAATAACACTCTATATGGAGAAAGAAAACTTCTTTCTTTATAGTGAGAAACTGAACAATATTATCTAGAACGTGTATTTTGATTGTATTTTATATTGTTAAGTACCAAAACGCTAAAATGCACGCAAAGCACTCTATATGGGGAAAGGAAAGTAAATTTCAAGAAACGTGACTTATATGTGTTTATGAGCGTCCTAAACACCAAAACACTAATAACCATGGAAAGCACCCAACCTGGGAAAACAAAATAACATTAAAAAAAAGAACGTTTTTTTCAGAGTTTTTGAGGTAGTTACCAAAAACGCTAAAAACGCATGCAAAAAAAAAAAAAACTTTAGAGATAAAAAGAATGAATTTGCCAATAAACATGTATTTTGAGGGTTTTTGAGCTAATTACCTACAAAAACGCCAAAATGCATGCCACGCAGAGTACCTTATATGAGGAAAAGAAGAGAAACGTGTATTATGAGTGTTTTTGAGCTTCTTAAGTACCAAAAACGCTAAAACGCATAAATAACACTCTATATTTAGAAAAAGAACAACTTTTTAATTGGTATTTGGTGTTCTAGGTAACAAGCTGAAAAAAAAAATTGGGGGTATTGTTTTCTGTTTCTCTATATAAGGTGTTTTCCATTCTTTTTAACCTTTTGGTACGCAACTAGTAAAAAAAAAAACATGAATAACACTCAATATTGAGAAAGAAAACAACATAACCAAAAGAAAATTATTATGATTAATCAATACCATGTTAGGGATACAGTCGCGAAAATGCACAAAAAGCGCGCTATTAGGAGAATCAGAATAGTATTCCTAAAAACGTGTAAAATGAGTGTTTTTGAGCTTGTATGGTATCAAAACACTAAATTGCATTCAAAGCAACCTATATGGAAAAAAAAGTAAACATTTCTATAAACGTGTTTTTTTCAGTGTTTTTCAACTTCTTATGTACCATATCTAAAAAAAAAAAAAAAAAAAAAGAGAAATGGAAAACACGCTCTATTGGAAAAGAAAACAACATCTTGTCTTTTGAGTGTTTTGAGCTTCTTTCGTACAGAAACGCTAAAACGCATACAAAACACCCGTTCTGGAGAGTGTGTTTTTGAACTTGTTAGGTAGCAAAACCCGAACATGCATGCAAGGCTCCATATACCATAAACGTGTCATTTCGGTTTTTATGATTATATTAGCCACCAAACCTCAAAAAAAAAAAAATGGAAAACACCGTAAATGGGAAAACTAAATAACATTATCGAAAACGAGTGTTAGGTACCAAAACGGTAAAAATGCATGCAAAGCTCCCACTATGGGAAACGAAACGTGTGTTTTTTGAAAGTGATATTTTATGTATTCTGTATATAGTAAAGAAAGCTACATAGCACAATGAGTGTCGATGTTTAGGATTATAACTACGATTTGTATAAATTCTATGACGTGGTAAATATTTTTCCCATGTTGCCACGTTGTCCTGGCAGCTATAACCCAGACTCCCTCGCGTTCCAGGGTCCTGCATAACAGGGAAATGGAAATGTTTTGCTACGTTAACAAGTATTTCATTGAAGAGAAAGCTTGTAATGGATTCCTTATACCACCTTCAAAAGCAACTGCATGGGCTGCAAAAGCCACCAACGTTTCCGAGAAAACTGTTCAAAGAATCTGCTCGAAGCGAGGCCGGGCATCACCAGGAAGGACTGTCTTTTTGTCACCAAAAAAGAGGAGATATTCTGCACCTGTCACCACTCTAGACGACTTTGATAAATATGTTGTAAGAAGAACAGTCTTGGCATTTTATGAGAGGCATCAAGTCCCGACTCTGCTATAATATATCTATATATATATATATATATATATATATATATATATATATATATATATATATATATATATATATATATATATATATATATATATATATATATATATATATAAGAGAGAGAGAGAGAGAGAGAGAGAGAGAGAGAGAGAGAGAGAGAGAGAGTGGGATGGGAGATAAACAGGTGTGAAGGAAGGGAGACAGACTGTTAATCCGATAATTGGCGGACGAACTGGCAATATGGGAAACGAAACGATATTAACAGAAAAATGTATTATGAGTGTTTTTCAGCTCCTCACATACCAAAAAAATGAATAGCACTATATAGAGAAACAGAACATTACCAAAAACGTGTATTATGAATTATTACTACGCCAAAATGCACATAAAGCACCATATAAGAACAATAAGGAGAACATTGCTAAAAAAAAGTTTAATATAAGTGTTTTTGAGCTTGTTTGGTACCAAAACGCTAAAGTGCATGGAAAGAACTCTACATAGGAAAGAAAACAACACTACCAAAAACGTGTCTTTTGAGTCCTTTTCAGCTTATTAGGTAGCAAAACTTAAAAAATCATGGAAAACACGCTATATTGGAAAACGAAATAATTTCATGAATATAGTGTCTTTTGAGTGTTTTTGAGCTTCTTACGTAGAAAAACGTAAATGGCATATAAAAAAAATAAAACGCATTTTTTTTAGAAAAAGAACAACATTAACAAAAATGTTTTGAGTGTTTTCGAAATTGTTAGGTACCAAACTCCAAAATGCATACAAAGCAGCTTATATGTGTAAAGGGACGATATTATAAAAAAAAACGTGTCATTTGCCTGTTTATCAGCGTATTAGGCAACAAAATAATGAAAAAACCCTATATCAGAAAACAAAAGAACATTATCGAAAACGTATCTTGTGGGCGTTTTTAAACTTCTCACTTATCAAAACGTTAAAATATATTGAAAACACCCTTTATGGAGAAACAGAACAACATGATGAAAATGTTGTTTTGTGTGTCTTTGAGCTAAAAATTCATGCAAAGTACCCATTATGGGAAATTAAAATATATTAACAGAAGCTTGAATTGTGACTGTTTTTTTTTCAGCTTCTTATTTATCAAAACAGTAAAACACATGAAAAATACTCTATATGGATAAACAGAACAACATTACGAAAAATTTATATTATGAGTGATTACCACTTTAAACGCTAAAATGCATAGAAAACACCCTATAAGAAGAAAAAGAACAACATTGCTAAGAACATGTAAAACTAGTGTTATTGAGCTTGATAGGTACCAAAACACTAAAGTGCATTGAAAGCACCCCATATAAGAAAAAAATAACATTACCAAAAACGTGTATTTTTTTGTGTATTCAGCTTGTTACGTACCAAAACGCTAAAAAGAATAGAAAACACGCTATGTGGGGAAAACAAAACGTCATGAAAATCGTGTATTTTGAGTGTTTTTGAACTTCTTTCGAATAAAAACGCTAAAACGCATACAATGCACCCTTTATTGAGAAGCAAAACAACATTACCACGTGCGTTTTGAGTGTTTTTGATCTTGTTAAGTATCAAAACGTTTAGATGCTTGCAAAGCATGTTATATGGGTTAACGAGACGACATTACCAGAAACGTGTCATTGGGTTTTTATGAGCTAATAGACACCAAAACACTTATGAAAACATCCTATATGGGAAAACAAAACAATGATATAGAAAGAAATGTGTTTTGAGTGTTTTTAAGTTTGTTAGGTAACAAAATGATAAAAATGCAAGTAAATTACCCAATATGGAAAACGAAACAATTTTAATAGAAACGTGTTTTGAGTGGCTTTTTTTTCAGTTTAGGTACTAAAACGCTAAAATACATGAATAGCACTCTATATGAAAATACTGAACAACATAACCAAAAAACGTGTATAGTGAGTGATACCATCATGTCAGGGACCAGAACGCCTTAATACATACAAATTAGCCTATGCGAAGAATCAGAACAACATTACGAAAAACGCATAATATGAATGTTTTTGAGCTTGTTAGCTGCCAAAACGTTAAAGTACTCTCCTTGTGGAGTTTCCAGAGTTTTTGAGCTAGTTACTTACCAAAAACGCTAAAAACGCATGCAAAAAAAAACCTTTACAGATAAAAAGAATGAATTTGCCAATAAACATGTATTTTGAGGGTTTTTGAGCTAATTACGTACAAAAACACTAAAATGCATGCCACGCAGAGTACCTTATATGAGGAAAAGAAAAGAAACGTGTATTATGAGTGTTTCTAAGCTTCTTAAGTACCAAAAACGCTAAAATGCATAAATAGCTCTCTATATTTAGAAACAGAACAAGTTTTTAATTGGTATTTGGTGTTCTAGGTAACAAGCAGAAAAAAAAATTGCGGGGGTATTGTTTTCTGTTTCTCTATATAAGGTGTTCTGCATTATTCTTAGCCTTTTGGTACGCAACTAGTTAAAAATTAAATTTAAATGTACCTAATATTGTTCATAATATTGCTTTGTGAGTGTGATTTTCATGCCTTTTAGCATTTTGGTGCCTAACACGCTAAAAAAAATTAAAAAAAACTCAAAAGGCATGTTTCTGGTAATGTCGTTTCGTTTCCGTATACTTTGCAAGCATTTTGGCATTTTGGTACGTAAAAAAATGTGAAAAACACTCAAAATACCCGTTTTTGGTAATGTTCCGTTTCTCTATATAGAGCGCTATTAACATGTTTTCGCGTTTTGATACCTAAGCTCAAAAACACTCATAATACACGTTTCTATAAATGAGTTTCCATTTTCCTAATAAGAGTACTCTGCATGCATTTTGGCGTTTTTCTACGCAACAATCTAAAAAAAAAAATCGAAATACACGGTTTTGGTAATGTTATTCTGTTTATGTATAAAGAGTGTTTTGCATTTGTTTTTGCGTTTTGATACGTAAGATCAAAACCACCTAAAGACACGTTTTTAATAATGATTTGTAATTCTATATGGGGTGATTTCCATTTTTTTTTTTTTTAGCATTTGGGTGACTAACACGCTCATAACCACTTAAAATACACTTTTGTGGAAATTTTGATTAGTCTCCCCATGTAGGGAGATGTAGGGAGACAAATGCCTTTTTTGCGTTTTAGTACCTAACTGTGAAAAACACTCAAAATACACTTTTTTTGGGGTAATGTTTTGTTTCTCCTCATAAAGTGTTATTCATTCGTTTTCCCGTTTTGTTACCTAAGAAGCTCAAAAACTCTCATAATGCACGTTTCTCGTAATGTCCAATATATGTATGTTTCCCCATGTTTTGCATGCATTTTGGTGTTTTCTACGTTAAGATGCTCAAAATCACTTAAAATACTTGTTTTTACTAATGTTATTCTGTTTCTCCATAAAGGGAACTTTGCATGCGTTTCAGCGTTTTTGGTACGTAATTTGATAAAAAAAAAAAAAAAGACGTTTCTAGTATAAAGTGCTTTCCATGGTTTTATCGTTCTGGTGACTAAAGCGCTCAAAAACACTCAAAAATGGTAATGTCGTTTCGTTTCCCCATGCATAGGGATTGCGTGCATTTTTGGGTTTGTTAACTAACAAGGTGAAAAACACTCAAAACACGGTTAAAAAAAACTCTTATAAATAAAGTGCTATTCATGCGTTTTTGCATATTCATACTTAAAAGATCAAAAACTCATAATTTTTTAAAAATATATTTTTAGTTTTAATATGTTTTCGTTTCCGCATATAGAGTACTTTCTATGCATTTTGGCATATTTCTTCTTGATAAGTTCAAAAAGCCTTAAAGTACAAGATTTTATTAAGGTTATACTATTTCCCTATGAAGGGTATTTTCTGGCATTTATTTTATCGTTTTTTGTACGTAAGTAACTAAAAAAAAATGAAAAGAGATTTTTTTGGTAATGTTGTTTTGGCTTCCCATATAAAGATCGTTCCATGCTTTTTATCGTTATGGTGCCTAACAAGCTCATAAACACTCAAATGGAACCATTCTGAAATTTGTATGCATTCTGGCGATCTGATGCCTAACTTTGAAAAACACTGAAAATACACGTTTTTGGTAAAGTTGTTCTGTTTCTTCATACATAGTGCTATTTATGCGTTTAAACGTTTTGGTTCCTAAGAATCTCAAAAAAAACACTCATGATACATGTTTCTCGTATTGTCCTTTTATTTCCCTATATATAGTACATTGAATATATCTTGGCGATTTTTTTTAACAAACTCAAAAATACTCAAAATATTTGTTTTTGTTATGTTATTTTGTTTTTCCACGTTTTTGCACGTTTTTTAACGTTTGGCAACACAAGAATCTGAAAAGAAACACATAAAAAACACGTTGTTAGTAATGGTGTTATCTATTCACATATAAAGTTCTTTCTATGTTTTTTAGCTTTTTTGGTGCCTAACATGCACAAAAACACTCAAATGATACGTTTCTTTTTATGTCGTTTCGTTTCACCATATAAGGGCCTTTGCAGGCATTTTTTTGCGTTTTGATACCTAATAATATGAAAAAAATAAACAAACTCAAAATACACGTTTATGGTAATGTCTTCTTTTTTTTTCTCCATAGAGTACTATTAATGCGTTTTTGTCATTTGGTACCTAAGAAGTTTTCATTTCCACATATAGGGTACTTTGCATGTATTTTGGCGTTTTTGTACGTAAGAACCTCAAAAAAACGTTAAAAATACTTGGTAATATTATTTTCTCCATAAAAGGTGTTCTGGTATGTAAGTAGCTTAAAAACACCCAAAAGACACGATTTTTCGTAATTTTTTTGTTTTGTTTTCCTAAAACAAGAGCTTTCAATGATTTTAAGCTTTTTGGTGCCTAACACGCTCATAAAGACTCCAAAGACATGTTTCTGGAATTTTCGTTCCGTTTCCCTATAGATGTTTTTTTTTTTTTTTTTTGCATAAATTTTGGCGTTTTCGAACCTAACAATGTGAAAAACACTGAAAACACGTTTTTGCTTATAATTTTTCCATTTTTTCGTATAGAGCAGTATTTATCCGCTTTAGTGTTTTCATACCTAAGAAGCTCAAAAACATTCGCAATACACGTTTGTCATAATCTTTCTTTTTCCCTTGTAGAATACTTTCCATTCATTTTAGCGTTTTTTTTTTTTTGCGTAACAAGATGAAAAACACTCAAAATACATGTTTTTGGCAAAGTTATTGTGTTTCTGCATTAAGGTTGTTTACCATGCATTTTAGCGTTTTATTACGTTCTTAGCTGAAAAACGTTTAAAATTCACATTTTTTAATAATATTTCTTGTTTTCCTACAAAGGGGCTTTCTTTGGTTTCCAGCGTTTTGGTGCCTAACACACTTATGAACACTCAAATCACATGGTTCTGGAAATGTCATTTCTTTTCCTCATATAAAATGTTTTGCATGCATTTTTGCGTTTTGGTACATAACTGTGAAATACACTGAAAATACTACTTTTTGATAATGTTCTGTTTCAGTATTTTGGTACCAAAGAAGCTAAAAAAAAACACTCATAATACACTTTTCTCGTAATGTCTTTTCATTTCCCATTATAGGGTACTATGCATACGTTTTCGCTTTTTTCTATGTAAGAAGATCACAAACTCTGAAAAAAAAAACACGCTTTTTGGTAATGTTATTCTGTTTCTTCATAAAGCGTGTTTTACATGCGTTTTAAGTTTTTGATACGTAACTAGCTCAAAAAGAGTTAAAAACACGTTTTTTGGTAATGCTGTTTTGTTTTCCCATATAGAGTGTTTTCTGTGCTTTTTACCGGATTGGTGCCTAACACGCTAATAAACACCAAAAAGACACGCTTCTACAAATGTTATTTGCTTTCAGCATATAGTGTGCTTTTCATGGATTTTGACGTTTTGATACCTAAGAATGTGAAAATACTCATAATACACGTTTTTTTGTAATCTTCTTCTATTTCTCCATATAGAGTACATCCACGTCTTTTAGCGTTTTGGCACCTAAGAAGTTCAAAAAACACTCATAATACACATCTATCGTAACGTCTTTTTATTTCCTCATTTCCTTTGCATGGAATTTTTGCATTTTTCTACTTAATATTTTCCAAAACGCTTAAAATGCACTTTTTTTTTTATATTTTTTATAATGTATGTTTTGCATGCACTTTAGCCGTTTGGTACGTAAGTAACTCGAAAACATTCAAAAGACTTGCTGTGAAAGACATTCAAAAGACATTCAAAAGCTAATGTTGTTTTGTCTTCCCAAATAGGGTTCTTTCCATGTAGGGTACTTTGCATGGAGTTTGGCGTTTTGGTACTAAACTCAATTTTGAGTAATGTTTATATATATATATATATATATATATATATATATATATATATATATATATATATATATATATATATATATATATATATATATATATATATATATATATATATATATAGAAGGTTATTTATGTGTTTAAGCGTTTTGCTACCTAACAAGATCACAAACACTCATAATAAATGTTTTTCGTAATATCCATTCGTTTCCACATATAGGTTACATTGCATGATGTTTGACGTTTTTACGTACCAAGCTCAAAACCATTCAAAATAGTTTTTTTTTTCTGTTTTTTTTTCTGTTTTTGAATAAAGTGTGTTTTGCATGCATTTTAGCGTTTTGGTATAAGAGAAAAAAAATAACAGTAAAAAGACATTTTTCAAGATGTTTTCTCTTCCCATATGTTTTGCATGATTATTTCATGTGTTTTTCATGATTATTATTGTTTTGGTGCCTAAAATGCACAAGACTCAAAATATACGTTAATTGTAATCTCATTTCTTTTCCCATTATGGAGGGGCTTTGCATAAATTTTGGCGTTTTGGTACTGAACTATGTGAAAATCACTTGAAATACACGTTTTTTGTAATGATGTTCTGGTTTTCCATATAGAATGCTATTAACACGTTTTGGTATTTAAGATATTAAGATAGGTATTTTCCCATATGGAGTGCTTTGTATGCATTATGGTGTTTTGGTACTTAACAATGTGAAAAAAATACAAGAAACTTTTTTTGGGGAAATAATTTTCTTTCCTCTATACTGAGTGAACATTTTCATGCTTTCTTCCGTTTTGGTACCTTAGAAGCTAAAACACACTCATAATACACGTTTCTCGTAATGTCCTTTCGTTTCCCTATATCTGGTGATTTGTATGCATTTTGGTGTTTTGTTATGTAACAATGTGAAAAAAAAAATCTCAAAATACACGTTCCTGGTAATATTCTGTTTCTCCATATAGTGTTCCTACGTTTTAGCGTTTTTCGTACCTGAAAAGCTCATAAACAATAATAAGACACGTTTCTCGTAATGTACTTTCGTATCCGAATATAGAGTTCTTTCCATCCCTTTTGTTCTTTTTATAAGTAATAAGCACGAAAAAACTCAAAGTACACGTTTCTTCTAATAGTATTCTATTTCTACAATAAGGGTGTTTTACACGCGTTTCAGCGTTTTGGTACTAAATAGATCAAAAACATTCATATATATTTTTTGTAAAGTTCTTTTGTTTTCCTATATATGGAGCTCTCCATTCTTTTTTAGCGTTTTAGTGCTTCATACCCTTATAAACACTCAAAACACAAATTTATGGAAATGTTTCGTTTCTCTTTAGAAGGTGCTTTGTATGTAATTTTTTTTTTTTTTTTGGTACATAAGTAAAATTGTAAAAAAAAAAAAAAGTGAAAAATAGTCAAAATGCACGTATTTGATAAAGTTTTTCGGTTTCTCCATGTAGAGCGCTATTCATGCGTTTTCGCGTTTTTGAAGCTAAGAAGACCTAAAACACTCATAATACACGTAATGTCCTTTTGCTTTCCTATATAGGGTACTTTGCGTGTATTTTGGCGCCTTTCTATGTAACAAGCTCAAAAACATTGAAATATACGTTTTTTGTATTCTATTTCTGTTTCCTCTTATAGGGATTTGTGCATGCGTCTAAGTGTTTTGGTGCGTAAGTAGCTAAAAAAAAAAAAAAAAAAGACACGTTTTTTACTTTATTTGTTTTCCTTTTATATGTTTCATTTTTTTTTAGCACTCAAAAGACACGCTTTTGGAAATAACGTTTCCTTACCCCCATATAGTGTGCTTTACATGCATTTTCCCGTTTTCGTACCTAACAAAGCCAAAAACAGTCAAAACACACATTTTTGGTAGTATTGTTATGTTTCTTTATATAGAGTGCTTTTTCATGCTTTTTTTTTTTGCGTTTTGTTACCTAAGAATCTCAAAAACATCCCTTATACATGTTTCTCGTAGTCTTTTAGTTTCCCGATATAGAGTATATTGCTTGCATTTTGGTGTTTTATGCGTAAAAAGTAAAAAAAAAAAAAATCTCAAAATACACGATAATGGTGATGTCATTCAGTTTCTCCATAAAGTGTTTTGTGCATGCATTTAAGCGGTGTGGTACGTAAGTAGTTCAAAAACACTCGAGATACTTTTTTTTTTTTTTTTTTACCATGTGGGTACCTTTGCATGGTATTAGGTGCCTAACACGGTCATGAACACTCAAAATACATGTTTTTGGTAATCTAGTTTCGTTTCCCCATACATGGTGCTTTGCATGCATTTTAACATTTTGGTACATAATTTTGTGAAAAATACTCAAAATACACGTTTTTGGCAATGTTGTTCTGTTGCTCCATACGGAGTGCTATTGACATGTTTTCGGGTTTTCGTATCTAAGAAGCCCAAAAAACCTAATAATAAACGTTTCTCATAATATCCTTTCGTTTCCCTATATCGGGTGACTTGCATGCATTTAGGGGTTTAGGTAAGTAACAATGTGAAAAACACTCAAAATACACATTTTTGTGATCTGTTTCTTCATATACAGTGTTTTAGAGCTTGGTACCAAAGAAGCTCAGAAACATTTATAACAGACGTTTCTCGTAATCTTCTTTCGAATCCCCATATAGGATATTTTGCATGTATTTTTGCGTTTTATAGGAAATAAGCAAAAAAATGAATAAATAAAAAAAATAAATAAAATTCTGTTAATGTTATTTTTTCTACTTAAAGAGACTTTTGTATGCATTTTAGGGTTTTAGTTCGCAAATAGTTCAAAAACACCCAAAAAGACACGTTTTTGGTAATGTTCGTTTTCCAAATTGAAAACTTTTGTTGCTTTTTAGCATTTTGATACCTTACACGCTTATAAACACTCAAAGGACATGTTTCTGGAAATGCTGTTTCGTTTCCCGATAGATGGAGTGTTACATGCATTTTTTTTCTTTATAACAATATGAAAAACACTCAAAATAAACGGTTTTGGTAATGTTCTGTTTCTCCAAATAGAGTGCTATTCATTCGTTTTCGCGTTTTCGTACCAAATAACCTGAAAACACTGAAAATACATGTTTCTCCTAATGTGTTTTTCTTTTCCCATATAGTTTACTTTGCATGCATTTTTTTTTTCTGTGCAACAAGCTAAAAACACTGAAATTATACTTTTTTTGGTAATGTTATGTTATTCCAAAAAGGGTATTTTTGATTCGTTTAAGCGTTTTGTTACGTAATTAGCTAAAAAAAAAAAAAAACTCACTTAAAAGATTTTTTTTTTTTTTCTAATTTTTTGTTTTGTCCTATAAGGTGCTTTACATGCTTTTTAACGTCTTGGTGCCTCACACACTAATAAACGCTCAAAAGACACGTTTCTGAAAATGCCCTTTCCTTTCCCAAAATATGCATATTTCTCAATATGGATGCTTTGCATGCATTTTACCGTTGTGGTACGTATCTGCGTGAGAAGCACTCAAAACACACGTTTTTGGTGATCCTGTTTTGTTTCTCCAAATAGAGTGCTATTCATACGTTTTAGCGTTTTAGTACCTAAAAACCTAAAAAAAAACTCATAATACACGTTTCTCGTAATGTGTTTTCGCTTCCCCATATAGGGTACCTTGCATTAATTTTTTGTTTTTGACTGTAAGAAGCTCCAAAACTCTCAAAATACACTTTTTTGGTAAAGTTTTTCTCTTTCACCATAAAAGGTGTTCTGAGTACGTTTTAGCAGTATGATAGGTAAGTAGCTTAAAAAAACATTAAAGATAAACTTTTGTTGTTGTGTTGATTTGTTTTCCCATTTATGATCCTTTCCGTGTTTTTTTAGCATTTTGGTGCCTAACACGTTCAAAAACTCAAAATATACGCTTGTGATACTGTCGTTTCGTTTTCTCATATATGGTGCTTTTTAGTTCCTAACAATGTGAAAATACTAATTATACCTGTTTTTGGTATTACTGCTCTTTTTCTCCATATTGACACCTATTCATGCGTTTTAGCGTTTTGGTCACTAAGAAACTTGTTTTGGTAATGTTATTTTGTTTCTCAATAAAGGTTGTTTTGCATTCGTTTTATCGTTTTGGTACGTAACAAATACACTGAAAATTCACGTTTCTCGTAATCTCTTTTTGTTTTCCCCTTTAGGGTACTTTATATGCATTTTGGCGTAAGAAGGCACAAAAAACAGAGAAAATACTTATTTTTTGAGTAATATATATATATATATATATATATATATATATATATATATATATATATATATATATATATATATATATATATATATATATATATATATATATATATATATATATATATATATATATATATATATATATATATATATATATATATATAAAGGGTGTTCTCCATGCCTTTTAGTGTTTTGGTATGTAAGAAGTCGAAAAACACTGAAAAGTCACGTTTTTTTGTTATTTTATAGTTATTTTATATTCCCATATAGGGTGTATTTAATGCTTTATGGTGTTTTGGTGCCTTACATACACGAAAACATTAAAAAAAATACGCTTCTTGTAATTTCGTTCCATTTCGCTATATACGAGGCTTTGCATGCATTTTGGCGTTTTGGTACCTAATAATATGAATAAAACACTCAAAATACAAGCTATTGATATTGTTGATGTAATTGTCGATGTATAGTACTATTCATTCGTTTTAACATTTTGGTACGTAATAACCTCGAAACATTTTTAATACACCTTCCCCCTAATGTCCTTTAGATTCCCCATATAGGGTAATTTCTATGCATTTTGGCGTTTTTGTACGTAATAAGTTTAAAAACAAGCAAAATTGTTATTTTTGTAATATTTTTTTCTCCATAAAGTGTGTTTTGCTCCATAAAATGTGCGTTATAGCTAAAAAAAAAAAAAAACACTCGAACGACACGTTTTTCGTTGATTTTAATGACTTTTAGCATTTTTTGCCTAACACGCTTGTAAACACTCAAAAGAAATGTTTTATCAAGATGTGTTTTTTTTTTTTTTTTCCCCATATAATTGCTTTGCATGCATTTTTGGGGGTTTGGTACCTAATAATGTGAAATACACTCAAAAACGTTTTTCGAAATTTTCGGTTTCTCTTTAAAGAGTGCTGTTCATGCGTTTTAGTGTTTTCGTACCTAAGAGGGTAAAAAATCACGCATAATACACGTCTCTGTTAATGTCCTTTCGTTTCCCCAGATAAAGTAATTTTCAAATTTTTTTTTTTTTTTTTTTTACCTAACGAGCTTAAAAAACACTCAAAATACTAGTTTTTCGATAACTTTTTCTGTTTTTTTCATACAGTTTTTTTTTTTTTTTTGATGCGTGTATTTTTTTATAAAAAAAATTCAAATATACTAAAAAGAAACGTTTTTCGTAATGTTGATTTATATTCCCATATAAGGTGAGTTTTTAACGTTTTGATGCCTAATACGCTGGAAAAAAATTGAAAGACACATTTCTTGTAATGTAGTTTCCTTTCAAATCAAATGATATGTCTTTCGTAATGTTTTTATTCTTAGATAGGGTGATTTTCATACTTTTTTAACGTTTTGATGATTAACACACTCAAAAACACTCAAAAGTCTCGTTTCTAGTAATGTTTCGTTTCCTAATATAGTGGGTTTTGAATGCATTTTGACGATCTGATACCTAATAATTTGAAAACACTCAAAATACACTTTTTGGGTAATGTTCTGTTTCTCGATATAGATTGTTATTCATGCGTCTAAGCATTTTGATACCTAAGGAGCTCATAAAACTCTCATAATACACGTTTCGTTTCCACATATAGAGGAATTTGCATGCATTTTGGCATTTTTCGACCTAGCAAGCTCAAAAATATCAAAGTACATGTTTTTAGTAAAGAAATACTGTTTCTTCATAAAGAGTATTTTGCATGCGTTTTAACGTTTTGGTACGTAAATAGTTGAAAACATTAAAATAAAAAAAGGTTTCTCTTAATGTTGTTTTGTTTTGGTGTCTAGTAAGCTCATAAACAATCAAAAGACACGTTTCTAAAGATTTCGTTTCTTTTCGTCATATATTGTGCTTTGCAAGCATTTTGGAGATTTAGTACATATGAATGTAAAATACATTCAAAATACACATTTTTTTGTGATGTTCTGTTTCTCCCTATAGAGAGCAATTCTTGCGTTTCAGCGTTTGGTACCTAAGAATCTCAAGCAAACTCAAAATAAACGTTACTCGTTGTCTTTTGATTTCCCCATATATGGTACTTTGCATGGATTTGGCGTTTTTGAACGTAATGAGCTCAAAAACACTCAAAATATATATATTTTTTTTTTGTTTATATGTTTTGTATGCGTTTTAGAGTTTTTGTAGGTAAGTATCTCAAAAGCACTAAAGAGACATTTTTGGTAATGTTATTTTGTTTTCCAATATAGGGTGCTTTCCATGTTTTTAGCGTTTCGGTCCATGGCACGCTCATAAACACTCAAAACACAGGTTTCTGGAAATCTCGTTTCCTTTCCCCATAGAGTGATGCATTTTTGCATCTTTATAGCTAACAATGTGAAATAGATTGAAAATACACGTTTTTTGGTAATGTTCTAATTCTTCATATACAGTGCTATTCATATGTTTTCGCGTTTTGTTACCTAAGAAGCTCCAAAACACTCATAATAAACGATTCTAGTAATATCTTTTCCTTTCCTCATATAGGGTACTTTGCATGGATTCTGGCGTTTTTCTACACAACAATCTCAAAAACACTTAAAATAGTTGTTTTTGGTAATGTTATTCTGTTTCTTAGTAAAGGGCGTTTTGAATGCGTTTCAGTGTGTATGGTACATAAGTAGCTATAAATTTGGTAGGTTTCTTCTGTTTCTACAGAAGGAGTGCTATGTGCGCGTTTTAGCGTTTTGATGATTAAGAAATTCAAAAACACATATAATACATGTTTCTCGTAATGTCCTTTAGTTTCCCCACATAATTTGCTTTGCATGCTTTTTGGCGTTTTTGCAACAAGCGCAAAAATACTGAAAATACACGTTTTTGGTCATTTATACTTTTTCGCCATAAAGGGTGTTTTACAGGCCTTTTTCGTAATGTTGTTTTGTATACGTATATAGGATGCTTTCCATGCTATTTAGGGTTTTGCTGCATAACACGCTGAAAATCACATAAGAGACACGTTTCTGGAAATGTCATTTCATTTTTCATTTCTTGTTTTTGCGTGGATTTTTTGGGTTTTGGTACCTAACAGTCAGAAAAAAACATTTTAATTATACATTTTTGGTAATGATTTTTCTGTTTGTCCACAGAGAGTGCTATTTATGCGCTTTAGAGTTTTGGTACTTAAGAAGCTCAAAAACTCATGAAACACGTTTCTCGTAATGTCCTTTCGTTTACATATATAGGTTTCTTTGCATTTATATTTTTGTTTCGGTTCCTAACAAGGTTAAAAACACAAAAAAAAACATGTTTTTTGGTAATATTTTCTTTTTCTTCTCAAAAAGTGCTACTCACGCGTTTTATTGTTGTGGTAATTAAGAAACTCAAAAACACTTATGATACACGTTACTGGCAATGGCCTTCCATTTTCAATAAATACGGTACTTCGCATATATTTTGTCGTTTTTTTGTACGTAATTAAAAAAAAAAACGAAAAACACTCAAATACACGTTTTTGATAATGTTATTCTGTTTCTCCATAAAGGGTGCTTTCATGCGTTTCAGCGTTTTAGGACATAAGAAAGTCAAAAACACTCAAAAGACACGTTTTAAGAAATTATATATTGTATAGCGAATAACTGTGTTTTCGATGCTTTTTATCGTTTTGGTATCTAACACGCTCAAAAAACACTCAAAAGACATGTTTCTAGTAACGTCGTTTCTTTTCTTTATATAGTGGCCTTAGAATACATTTAGGTACTTTGCTATTTAATGATGTAAAAACAAAAACAAAATACAATTTTTAGCTAATTTTGTTCTGCTTTTCCATATAGAGTGTTATTTTATGCGTTTTTATCATTTTGGTACTTAAGAAGCTCAAAAACACTCTTAAAAGCGCGTTTCTTTTAATGTACTTTCGTTTCCTGATAAAGGATGCTTAGTATGCATTTTGGCGTTTCTATACATAACACGGTGAAAAAACCTTAAGGAAACTAAGAAACTCAAAAACACTCAAAAAACACGTTTCTCGCAATGCCCTTTCGTTTCCCCATACAGGATACTTTGCATGCATTTTGGCCTTTTTGTACGGGTTTTTGTACAGATTATTTTCCGGAGGCCTAAAAACACTCAAAGTACAAATTTTTAGTAATGTTATTATCTTTCTCAATAAAAGGTGTTTAACAGGCGATTTAGCGTTTTGGAACGTAATCTTAAAAACACTTAAACGTTTTTGGTCATATTTTTTTTTTTTATTCCCAAATAGGGTGCTTTCCACGCCTTTTACCGTTTTGGTGCCTTAGACGCTCAAAAACTCTCAAAAGACACGTTTCGCTTTTTCATTTACGGGAGCTTTGCATGCATGTTCGCGTTTTGGTGCCTAACTGTGTAAAACACTCAAAGTACACTTTTTATGTAATGTTGTTCTGTTTCTCCATAAAGACTGTTATTCAAGCGTTTTAGCGTTCTGACACGTAATAAGTTTAAAAATACTCGAGATGCCCTTTCGTTTCGCCATATAGGATGCCTTGGCGTTTAGGTACATACGAACTGAAAAACACTCAAAAAATACGTTTTTGCTAATGTTCTGTTTTTCCATAAAGCGAGCTATTCACGCGTTTTAGTGTTGTGATACCTAAGAAACACGAAAGCACTCATAATACACGTTTCTCGTACTGTCCATTTGACTCCTCATTTAGGGTGCTTTGCATGCATCTTGACGGTTATTTATTTAGTAAGCTCAAAACACCGAAAATATACGTTTTTTTTTTTGGTAATTTTATTCTGTTTCTCCATAAAAGGGTTTTTCCTTTAGTTTTAACATTTTTAAGTAAAATCCTAAAAAAAAAAAAAACGGGTTTGTGATTTTTTTTTTTTTTTTTTTTGTCATATAGAGAGATTTCCCTGATTTTAAGAGCCTTGCTGCCTATTACGCTCAAAAACACTCAAAAGACAAGTTTCTGGTAATGTAATTTCATTTCAACACAATGCTGTCTTTGCATGCATTTTTGGCGTTTCGGTAAATAAAAATGTGAAAAACACTCAAAATACGTTTTTGTTAATGTTCTTTTCTCCAAAAACAGTGTTATTCATGTTTTTTTTGTGTGTGTTTTAGTACCTATAAAACACAAAATCACATATAATGTGTCCTTTCGTTTTCCGTTATAGAGTGCTTTGCATGCACTTTGGCGTTTCTAATCCTCATAAGCTCACACCTTTTTGGTTATGTTATATAGTTAATCTATAAAAGTTGTTTCACATGCGTTTTAGCGTTTTCATACGTAAGAATCTTAAAAACACTCAAAAGACACGTTTTTAGTAATGTTTTAGTTTCTTGTATAGGGTGCAATCTATAATATTTAGTTTTTTGGTGCGTAACACGCTGAAAACATACAAAATACACGTTTCAGGTAATGTCGTTTATTACCCCATAAGACAACTTTTGCACACATTTTGGCGTTTTGATTACTAACAATGTAAAAAAGACTCAAAAAGTATGTTTTTGGTAATGTTTTGTTTCTCCAAATAGAGAAAATGCAGGTTTTTGGTAATGTTATTCTCTTTCTCTATAAAAGGTGTTTTGCATGTGTTTTACCTTTTTAGTATGTAAGAATCTCAAAATCACTCAAAGACACTTTTTTTTTGGGGGGGTAATGTTATTTCTTATTGCCTATAGAGTGCTTTCCATGATTTTTTTTTTTTTTTTGCGTTTTGGTGCCTAAAACGCTAAAAAAAAAAAAAAAAAAAAAAGCTCAGAAGACACGTTTCTGGTAATATCGTTTCGTTTTTCCATATAAGTGGCTTTCCATGTATTTTGGCGTTTTGTAACCAACAAGGCGAAAAACATTCAAAATACACTTTTTTTTTAGTTAGTTTTTTTGTGTCTCCATATATTCATGTATTTTAGCTTTTTCTGGTAACTAAAAAGCTCAAAAATACTCATAATACATGCTTTTCGTAATGTCCTTTCATTTAATCATATAACATAATTTGCATGCATCTTGGCGTTTTGTTGCCTAACAAGTTGAAAACTCCCAAAAATCACCGCTTTTTGGTAATGTTGTTTTATATCTCTATATAGAGCGCTATTCATGCTTTTTAGCCTTTTTGTATCTAAGAAATTCAAATGCACTTATATTACACGTTTATCGTAATGTCCTTTCCTTTCCTCATAGGGAGCTTTAAATGCATTTTGACATTTTTGTTGGTGAATAACTGAAAAACGCTCAAAATACGTATTTTTGATGATGTTAGTGTCTTTATAAAAAATATATTTGCATACGTTTCAGCGTTTTTGTTCTTAAGAAAGTCAAAAGCACCTTCAAGAACTATAATGTTATTTTGTATTCCAATATAAGGTGCTTTCCTTGCTTTTAATCGTACTGATGCCTAACACGCTCAAAATAATCAAAACTCACGTTTCTTGTAATGTTGTTTCGTTTCCCCATACAGGTGGCTTTGCATGCATTTTGGCGTTTTTGTAACTAACAATGTGAAAATAACTAAATGTACACCCTTTTCTGAAGGTTGTTCTTTCTTTTTCTCCATATTTTTTTTTTTTTTTTTTATGTAGGAAGGACACTGGCCAAGGGCAACAAAAATCTAATAAAAAAATGCCCACTGAAATGCGAGTCCCATAAAAGGGTCAAAGCAGTGGTCAAAAATTGATGAATAAGTGTCTTGAAACCTCCCTCTTGAAGGAATTCAAGTCATAGGAAGGTGGAAATACAGAAGCAGGCAGGGAGTTCCAGAGTTTACCAGAGAAAGGGATGAATGATTTAGAATACTGGTTAACTCTTGCGTTAGAGAGGTGGACAGAATAGGGGTGAGAGAAAGAAGAAAGTCTTGTGCAGCGAGGCCGCGGAAGAAGAGGAGGCATGCAGTTAGCAAGATCAGAAGAGCAGTTAGCATGAAAATAGCGGTAGAAGACAGCTAGATATGCAACAATGCGGCGGTGAGAGAGAGGCTGAAGACAGTTAGTTATAGGAGAGGAGTTGATGAGAGTGAGGGGGGTGAGAAAAACTGGCGGAGACGTCTCAGAACACCTAACTTCATAGAAACTGTTTTAGCTAGAGATGAGATGTGAAGTTTCCAGTTCAGATTATAAATATAGGACAGACCGAGGATGTTCAGTGTAGAAGAGGGGGACAGTTGAGTGTCATTGAAGAAGAGGGGATAGTTGTCTGGAAGGTTGTGTCGAGTTGATAGATGGAGGAATTGAGTTTTTGAGGCATTGAACAATACCAAGTTTGCTCTGCCCCAATCAGAAATTTTAGAAAGATCAGAAGTCAGGCGTTCTGTGGCTTCCCTGCGTGATATGTTTACCTCCTGAAGGGTAGGACGTCTATGAAAAGACGTGGAAAAGTGCAGGGTGGTATCATCAGCGTAGGAGTGGATAGGACAAGAAGTTTGGTTTAGAAGATCATTAATGAATAATAAGAAGAGAGTGGGTGACAGGACAGAACCCTGAGGAACACCACTGTTAATAGATTTAGGAGAAGACCAGTGACTGTCTACCACAGCAGCAATGGAACAGTCAGAAAGGAAACTTGAGATGAAGTTACAGAGAGAAGGATAGAAACCGTAGGAGGGTAGTTTGGAAATCAAACCTTTGTGCCAGACTCTATCAAAAGCTTTTGATATGTCCAAGGCAACAGCAAAAGTTTCATCAAAATCTCTAAAAGAGGATGACCAAGACTCGGTAAGGAAAGCCAGAAGATCACCAGTAGGGCGGCTTTGACGGAACCCATACTGGCGATCTGATAGAAGGTTGTGAAGTGATAGATGTTTAAGAATCTTCCTGTTGAGGATAGATTCAAAAACTTTAGATAGGCAGGAAATTAAAGCAATAGGACGGTAGTTTGAGGGATTAGAACGGTCACCCTTTTTAGGAACAGGTTGAATGTAGGCAAACTTCCAGCAAGAAGGAAAGGTAGATGTTGACAGACAGAGCTGAAAGAGTTTGACTAGGCAAGGTGCAAGCACGGAGGCACAGTTTCGGAGAACAATAGGAGGGACCCCATCAAGTCCATAAGCCTTCCGAGGGTTTAGGCCAGCGAGGGCATGGAAAACATCATTGCGAAGAATTTTAATACGTGGCATGAAGTAGTCAGAGGGTGGAGGAGAGGGAGGAACAAGCCCAGAATCGTCCAAGGTAGAGTTTTTAGCAAAGGTATGAGCGAAGAGTTCAGCTTTAGAAATAGATGTGATAGCAGCGGTGCCATCTGGTTGAAATAGAGGAGGGAAAGAAGAAGAAGAAGCAAAGTTATTGGAGATATTTTTGGCTAGATGCCAGAAATCACGAGGGGAGTTAGATCTTGAAAGGTTTTGACACTTTCTGTTAATGAAGGAGTTTTTGGCTAGTTGAAGAACAGACTTGGCATGGTTCCGGGCAGAAATATAAAGTGCATGAGATTCTGGTGATGGAAGGCTTAAGTACCTTTTGTGGGCCACCTCTCTATCATGTATAGCACGAGAACAAGCTGTGTTAAACCAAGGTTTAGAAGGTTTAGGACGAGAAAAAGAGTGAGGAATGTACGCCTCCATGCCAGACACTATCACCTCTGTTATGCGCTCAGCACACAAAGACTTTATATTTCTGCCCGGAATCATGCCAAGTCTGTTCTCCAACTAGCCAAAAACTCCTTCATTAACAGAAAATGTCAAAACCTTTCAAGACCTTTTAAATGTTTTCGTGCCTAACACGTTCAAGAACACCCAAAAGACAAGTTTCTAATAATGTCGTTTCGTTTCCTCATAAAGAGGGATTTTCATGTTTTGTTTTTTTGTGGGGGCGGAATTTAAGTACCTGACAATGTGAAAAACACTTGAAATGCACGTTTTTATTAATGTTGTTCATTTTCTCCATACAGAGAGAGCTATTCCTTGTATGCCTTTTGGCGTTTTGGTATCTAACAAGGTGAAAATTAAGAAAAAACATTTTTGGTAATATTGTTTTCTTTCTCTATAAAGGGAGCTATTCACTCGTTTTAGCATTTCGGTACCTAAAAATCTCAAAAAACAATTCTAATACACGTTTATTGTAATGTCCTTTTGTTTTGACATACAGAGCGGTTTCCATACACTATCCCAATTTTTTTAATGTAACAACCTCGAAAACACTCAAAGTACATGATTTTGGTAATGTTATTCTGTTTCTTTGTAGAGGGAGCTTTGCATGCGTTTTAGTGTTTTGGTACGTTAGGCGCTTAAAAACACTGAAAAGACACATTTTTGGTAATGCTGTTTTGTATTCCCATACAGGGTGCTTTCCGTTCTATATAGTGTTTTTTTGCCTTACACGATTAAAAACAATGAAAAGACGTTTCGTTTCTGGTAATGTCGTTTCATTTCCCCTTTTTGGGGGCTTTCCATGCAATTTGACGTTTTAGTACCAAAGAATGTGAAAAAAAAACTTGCGCTTGGAAAGCACCATATTTGAGAAATAAAAAATAGCATGCAAAGCTCCCTCTACAAAGAAACAGAATAACATAACCAAAATCATGTACTTTGAGTGCTTTCGAGGTTGTTACATTAAAAAAAATGGGATAGTGTATGGAAACCGCTCTGTATGTCGAAACAAAAGGACATTACCTTAAACGTGTAATAGAATTGCTTTTTGATATTTTTAGGTACCGAAACGGTAAAACGCGTGAATAGCTCCCTTTATGAAGAAAGAAAACAATATTACCAAAAATGTTTTTTTCTTATTTTTCACCTTATTAGATACCAAAACGCCAAAATGCATACAAGGAATAGCTCTCTATATAGAGAAAAGGAACAACATTAATAAAAATGTGCATTTCAAGTGTTTTCACATTGTCAAGTACTAAAAATCCGCCCCCACAAAAAGGAAAACATGAAAAGGAAACGAAACGACATTATTAGAAACATTATTATTATTATATTATTATTATCATCATTATTATTATTAGAACGTGTTAGGCACGAGAACGTTTAAAAGCATATAAAGCACCATATTAGGAAATACAAAACAACATTACTGAAAACGTGTCTTTAAAGTGTTTATTTAGGTTCTTTTGAAATAAAACGTTTACAAAACACCCTTTATTGAAAAACCTAATAACATTACCAAAATACGTGTATTTTTTGGTGTTTTGAGCTTACTATTTATAAAAACGTCAAAATGCATGCAAAGCATCCTATATAAGGAAACGAAAGGACATCACGAGAAATTTGTATTATTAGTGTTTTTGAGCTTCTTAGGTACCCTAAAACGAATGAATAGCACTCTATACGGAGAACCATAACAACTTTATTTAAATGAGTATTTTGAGAATTAAATGCATGCATGCAAAACCCATTACAAGGGGATATGAAAAGACATTAAAAGAAACGATTTTTTTTTTTTTTGTGTTAGGCACCAAAGCGCTAAATAATGTGAAAAGCACGGTATATGGAAATATAAAAAAAAAAACGTGTCTTTTAAGTGTTTTTAAGCTACTTACGTGTGTAAAAAAGAAAAACGCATGCAAAAGATCGTTCATGGAGAAAATGAATAACATTAACAAAAACGTGTATTTTTTAGTGTTGTTTTTTTTGAGCTCGTTATGTAAATAAACGACAAAATACATGCATAGCACCCAACATGGGAAACCGACAGGACATTATGGAAAAAAATATTATGAGTTTTTAGGTACCAAAACGCTGAAATGCTCAACCAGCACTCTGTGTGGAGAAAAAAGAACATTGCGAAAAAACGGGTTTTTTTTTTTGTTTTTTTACCTTCTTAAGTACCTAAACGCCTAAAAGCTTACAAAGCATCCTATATGGGAAATGAAATGACATCATGAGATGTTTTTATGCGTGTTCATACGTATTAAAACGATAAAACTCATGGATACCATTTTATGTAGAGAAACAGAATAACATTAAGTAAAACGTGTTTTTGAGTGTCTTCGTATAGTTAGTAAAGCACAAAAGTACAAAAGTACAAAAAGCACAAAAGCAAAGCACAAAGCCATTTAAATGGGGAAAAGAAATTACTTTACCAGAAACGTGTCTTTTGAGTGTTTTTCAACTTCTTACGGATCAAAACGGTAAAACGCATGTAAAATACCATTGTAAATACAATAACATCATCAAAATCATGTATTTTGAGTGTTTTTTTTCACATTGTTAGTAGCAAAACGCCAAAATGCGTACAAAAACCCTCTATATTAGGAAACTAAATGACATTACCAGAAAAGTGTCTTTTTTAAGTTTTTTCTGCATGTCAGGTACCAAAATTCTCAATAGCATTGGATGCACCCTATATAAGAGAATAAAAAAATATTCCCAAAAACGTGTTTTTTTTAAAGTATTTTCAATGTTCTAACGTATAAAAACACTATAACGCATAATTAAAACATCATTAATCAAGAAACAGAAAAAAACACTACGAAAAAAAAATTATTTTGAGTGTTTTTGAGCTTATTTCTTACAAAAATGGCAACTTGTATGCAAAACACCGTAAATAGAACTCTATATGGGGGGAACAGAAGACTCTTTTTCAAAATCGTATACTCTGAGTGGTAAGGAACCAAAATGCCAAAATGTGTGCAAAGTCCCCTAGATTGCGAATGAAAAAATCATTTTGATAAACGAGTATTATGAGTGTTTTTTGAGTCTCTGGGTTACGAAAGTGCTAAAACACATGAATAACACTCTATAAAAAGAAAATTAACAACATTACGAAAAAACGTGTATTTTGAGTGTTTTCATATTGTTAGGTACCAAAAATCCAAAATGCATGTAAAGCCTATAGAACCTATATAGGGAAACAAAAGGTTATCATCAGAAACGTATCTTTCGAATGTTTTTGAGAGTGTTGGTCACCAAAACTCTGAAAAAAAAAGCAAGGAAAGTATCTTATATGTAAATAAAAAGAATTTCACTAAAAACATGTCTTTGTTTTTTTTTTTACCTTTTTTTATGCGTTATAGTATTTTTATACGTTAGAATCTTGAAAATACTTTAAAAAACGTTCAAACACTTGGAAAACATCCTTTATGAAGAAAAGAATAATATTACCAAAAACGTGTATTTTGAGTGTTTTTCACCTTATTACATATAAAAACGCCGAAATGCATGCAAACAACGCCATTTGTGGAAATGAAAGGACATTTCGAGAAACGTGTAATGTGAGTCTTTTAAAATTTTATTTTAAGTACCAAAACGCTAAAACACTTCAAAACAGAATTCTATTAACAAAAAAGGGTTTTTAAGTTAGGTACCGAATCGCGAAAATGAATAATGCAAAATATCCTATATGATTAAACGAAAGGACATTATGAGAAACGTATATTTTTGAGCTTCTTAATTACCAGAACACTAAAACGCATAAATACTATTTTATATGGGGAAAAAGAAAGAACAACCTTCAGAAAAGGGTGTACATTTAGTTATTTTCACATTGTTAGTTACCAAAACGCCAAAATGCATGCAAAGCCACCTATATAAGGAAACGAAACAACATTACAAGAAACGTGAGTTTTGAGTATTTTTAACGTGTTAGGCATCAGAACGATTAAAAGCAAGGAAAGCACCTTATATTGAAATACAAAATAACATTATAGTTCTTGAAGGTGCTTTTGACGTTCTTAAAAACAAAAACGCTGAAACGTATGCAATTACATTCTTTATAAAGACACTAACATCATCAAAAAAACATATTTTGAGCGTTTTTTCAGTTATTCACCTACAAAAATGCCAAAATGCATTTAAAGCTCCCTATGAAGAAAGTAAAAGACATTACGATAAACGTGTAATATAAGTGCTTTTGAATTTCTTAGATAACGAAAGGCTAAAAAGCATGAATAGCGCTCTATATAGAGATATAGAACAACATTACCAAAAGCGTGATTTTTGGGAGTTTTCAACTTGTTAGGCAACGAAACATCAAAATGCATGCAAATTATGTTATATGATTAAATGAAAGGACATTACGAAAAGCGTGTATTATGAGTATTTTTGAGCTTTTTAGGTACCAAAAAAGCTAAATTACATAAATATATGGAGACACAAAAATAAACTAACAAAAAAAAGTGTATTTTGAATGTTTTTCGTCTTGTTGGTAACAAAACGCCAAAATACATGGAAAGCCACTTATATGGAAAAACGAAACGACATTACCAGAAACGTGTCTTTTGAGCTTTTTTTTTTTTTTTTTGCGTTTTAGACACCAAAACGCAAAAAAAATTCATGGAAAGCACTCTATAGGCAATAAAAAGATAACATTACAAAAAAAAAAGTGTCTTTGAGTGATTTTGAGATTCCTACGTATTTAAAAGCTAAAACACATGCAAAACACCTTTTATAGAGAAACAGAATAACATTACCAAAAACGTGCATTTTCTCTATTTGGAGAAACAAAACATTGCCAAAAACGTACTTTTTGAGTCTTTTTCATATTGTTAGTAATCAAAACGCCAAAATGCGTGCAAATATGCTATATGATTAAACGAAAGGAAATTACGAAAAATGTGATTTTTGGGAGTTTTCAACTTATTAGGCAACAAAACGCCAAAATACATGCATATTATATTATATGATTAAACGAAAGTACATTAAGAAAAACGTGTATTATGAGCATTTTTGAGTTTTTTAGGTACCAAAAAAGCTAAAATACATGAATATATGGAAACACAAAAAAAAATAACAAAAAACGTGTATTTTGAATGTTTTTCGTCTCTTTGGTTACAAAACGCCAAAATACATGGAAAGCCACTTATATTGAAAAACGAAGCATTACCAGAAACGTGTCTTTTGAGCTTTTTTTTTTTTTAGCGTTTTAGGCACCAAAACGCAAAAGAAAAACATGGAAAGCACTCTATAGGCAACAGAGAATAACATTACCCACCCAAAAAAAAAACGTGTCTTTGAGTGATTTTGAGATTCTTACGTACTAAAAAGCTAAAACACATGCAAAACACCTTTTATAGAGAAAGATAATAACATTACCAAAAACGTGCATTTTGAGTCTTTTTCACATTGTTAGTAATTAAAACGCCAAAATGAGTGCAAAACCAGTCTTAGGGGAAATAAACGACATTATATGAAACGTGTATTTTGTATGTTTTCAGCGTGTTACGCACCAAAAAAATAAATATCATAGATTGCACCCTATACAAGAAACCAAAACATTGCTAAAAACGTGTCTTTTGAGTGTTTTTAAGCTTCTTACGTATAAAAACGCTAAAACGCATGCGAAACACTTTTCATGGATTAACGAAATAACATTACCAAAATGGTGTATTTTGAGTGTTTTTGAACTTATGAAGATCAGAAACTCCGAAGTGCATGCAAAGCACCCTTTATATGTGATTTCGTGCTTCTTAGGTACTAAAACACTAAGAAAGTATGTTTTTGGAGAAAAAGAACAACATTAACAAAAAACGTATTTTGAGTGTTTTTCACATTTTTGTTTACTGAAACGCCAAAAATGCATGCAAAGACAGCGATGTGTTAAAATGAAATTACATTACCAGAAACGTGTCTTTTGAGTGTTTTTGAGCGTAATAGGCAGTATGGCACTTAAAATAAAGAAAATCTCTCTATATGATAAAAAAAAACTGTATTTAGGTTTTTTTTAGGATTTTACTTAAAAATGCTAAGACTAAAGGAAAAACCCTTTATGGAGAAACAGAATAAAATGATCAAAAATGTATATTTTCGGTGTTTTGAGCTTACTAAATAAATAACCATCAAGATGCATGCAAAGCACCCTAAATGAGGAGTCAAATGGACAATACGAGAAACGTATTATGAGTGCTTTCGTGTTTCTTAGGTATCACAACACTAAAACGCGTGAATAGCCCGCTTTTATGGAAAAACAGAAGAACATTAGCAAAAAACGTGTTTTTTGAGTGTTTCGTATGTACCGAAACGCCAAAAATCATATAAGTCATCCTATATGGCAAAACGAAAGGGCATCTCGAGTATTTTTAAACTTCTTACGTGCCAAAACGCTAAAACGCATGAATAACAGCCTTTATGGAGAAACAGAACAAGTTTTCGTAGTTAAGAAGCTGAAAAACACTCATAATACACGTTTCTGTTAATATCGTTTTGTTTCCTACAATGGGTACTTTGCATGCATTCGAAGCGTTTTGGTACGTAACATGGTTAAAAACATTCAAAACACTTTTCGATTATGTTATTTTGTTATATGGTGTTTTCCATGTATTTCAGCGTTTTGGTGTTTAATACGCTCATAAACACTGAAATCATGTTTTTGGTAAGGTCATTTTCTTACCCCATATAAAGTGACTTCCATGGATTTTTTTTTTTTTTTTTTTTTTGCGTTTTGATACCTAACAAGCTCAAAAACTCAAAATACATGTATATGGTACAGTTGTTCTGTTTCTATAGAAAGGGTGTTTTTTTTTTTTTTTATGCGTTTCAGCGTTTTTGTACAAAAGAAGCTCAAAAACACACAAAATTCACGGTTTTGATGAATTTGTTTTGTTTTCATATATATGTGTTTTCCATACTTTTTTTAGCGTTTTGGTACGCAAGAAGCTCAAAAACACTAATTTTTCACGTTTTAAGCAGTTTTTTTTTTCTGATTCTTACTTTAAACTTCTTACTTGCCAAAACGCTAAAATGCCTGAATAACAACAATGAGTACTTTGCATGCATTTTTAGCGTTTTGGTACCTTTTGGTACTCAAAGACACTTAGGATACACGTTTTTCATAATGTTCTTTTGTTTCTCCATAAAGGGTGTTTTGCATGTTTTAGCCTTTTGAAAGATAAGAAGCCTGAAAACATTCAAAAGAAACGTTTTCGATAATGTTTTTTTTTATGGGTTTTTTTTATCATTTTTGGAGTTTTTGTGCCTATTGCGATCATAAACACCCAAATCAGACGTTTCTGGTAATGACGTATCCTTACCCATATTTGTGATGTGCATGCATTTTGTCGTTTTGGTATTAAACTAAAACAACACTTAAAACAAACTTTTTGATTTTTTTTTTCTCTCAGAAAAAGTGTTTTTATGCCTTTTAGCGTTTTTATACCTAAGAAGCTCAAAAACACTCGAAAGACACAATGCTGATGAAGTTGTTTTGTTTTTAAAAGATAGTGATTTTTTTTATATAGTTTTGATACGTAAGAAGCTGAAAAGCACACAAAAGACGTTTTTAATAATATTGTTTTCTTTTCCTTTATAAAGTGTTTTGCATGCACTTTAGGGTTTTGGTACCAAAGAAACTCAAAATCACTCATATTACAAGTTTTTTGCAATGTTTTTCCGATTCTTCTTATGGATGTTGGGATTTTACTCCCTAACATGGTGGTAATCACTCATAATACACGTTTTTGTTAATGGTGTTCTGTTTCTCATGTGTTTCAGTTTTTTTATACCTAAGTGGCTGAAAACCGCTCGTAATACACGTTTCTGTAAACATCGTTTTGTTTCCAATATTGTTTACTTTGCATGCATTTTTAGCATTTTGGTACGTAAGAAGCTGGAAAACACTCAAAAGACACGCTTTCGATGTTGCTGTTTTGTTATAGTGTGTTATAGGGTTTTGTAAAGGGTGTTTTTTTTTTTTTTTTACTAATTATTTATTTATTTATTTATTTATTTATTTTAGATTTTGGTGCCTGATACGGTCATAAACACGGAAATGACAAGTTTCTCGTAATGTCGTCTCGTTTCCCCATATCAAGTACTTTCCATATATTATGGCGTTTTTATACCTAACAAGCTCAAATCACTCAAAACAAACGTTTTTGGTTATGATGTTCTGTTTCTTCAGAAGCGGTACTTTGTATGCGTTTTAGCCATTTCTATGAAGCTGTTATTTTTTTTTTTTATTATAGCGTGTTTTACACGTAAAAAAAGCAAGGGAAAACAAAACAGCATAATCAAAAACGTGTTTTTTTTATTCTTTTTGAGCTAATAACGTACCATAACCTTAAAACACATGTAAAACACCCTTTATGAAGAAACAGAATAACATTACCAAAATTTTTTTTTTTCAGTGTTTGTGAACTTCTTACGTAGAAAAACGCCAAAACGCACGCATAATACCCTATATGGGGAGACGAAAAGACATTACGAGAAACGAGTATTATGAGTGTTTTTGAGTTTCTTAGGTACCAAAAAGCTGAAACGCATGAATAGCATTCTATTTGGAGAAAACAGAACATTACCAAAAAAAGTAGTATTTTCAGTGTATTTCACATTGTTATGTACCAAAACGCAAAAATGCATGCAAAACATTTTATATGGGGATAAGAAATGACATTTCCAGAAACATGTGATTTGAGTGTTCATAAGCGTGTTAGGCACCAAAACGCTGAAAATCATGGAAAGCTGCCTTTATAAGAAAACAAAACATTTTTCAGCTACTAACGTAATAAAACTCTAAAATGCATACAAAACAACCTTAATGCAGAAACATAATAACTTTACCAAAAACTTGTATTTTGAGTGATTTTCATCTTGTTACGTAAAAAAACGCCAAAATGCATGGAAAGTACAATACATGGGAAAAAAGAAAGAATATTATGAGAAAAGTATATTACGAATGTTTTTTGAGCTTCTTAGGTATCAAAACGCTAAAGCTCATAAATAATACTCTATACGAAGAAACAGAAAAATTATAATGAAAAACGTGCGTTTTCAGTGTTTTTCACATTGTTAGTTTCCAAAACGCCAAAATGTATGCAAAAAACCCTCTATAGGGAAACGGAACGACTTTTACAGAAACATGTCTTTGGAGTCTTTATGAGCGTGTTAGGCATCAAAAAGCTAAAAAATCATTGAAAGCTATCTTTATAGGAAAACAAAAAAATACCAAACACGTGTGTTTTTAAACTACTTACATAGCAGAAAGCTAAAACGCATGCGAAACACCCTTTTATGGAGAAACTTAATAATGTTACGAAGAACAAGTATTTTGAATGTTTTTGAGGTTCCTACGTATAAAAACGCCAAAATACATGCAAAGTACCCTATATGTGGAAATGAAAACTTCTTAGGTACCAAATGGCAAATACGCGTTAATAGTACTCTATGTAGAAAAAAATAACATTACCATAAAGGTGTATTTTGAGTGTTTTTTTTCATATTATTAGGTATCAAAACGCAAAAATGTCTGCAAAGCCCCTTATATGCGGAAACGAATCGACATAAAAAGAAACGTATCATTTGACTGTTTTTTGCGCATGTTAGGCACCAAAAAGCTAGAAATCATGGAAAGTTCTTTATATGTGAATAGATAACACCATTACCAAAAACGTGTTTTTTTGGTGTGTGCTTTCCAGATTCTTACGTCGCAAAACGCTAAAAAAAAAAAAAAAAAACGTTCAAAACACACTCCATGCAAGATCAAAATAACATTACCCAAAAACAATTATTTTGAGTATTATGAGCTTGTTACAAAAAAAAAAAATATATATATATATTCAATGTACTCTATATAGGGAAACGAAAGGACAATGTTTTTTTCTTAGGTACCAAAAACGCTTAAACGCATAAATAGCACACTGTATAAATAAACAGAACGTTTTTACCAAAAACGTGTATTTTCATTGTTTTCACATTGTTAGGTATCTAATCACCAAAATGCATGCAAACCATACTTAATGAAGAAAAGAAAAAAAATTCAGAATGGTTTCTTTTGAGTGTTTATGAGTTTGCTGGGCACCATGACGGTAAAAAGCATGGAAAGATCTTTATATGGGAAGCCAAAACAACATTACCTCTCTTTTGATTTTTTTTTTTTTTTTAGCTACTTATGTACCAAAACGATAAAACAAATGCAATAAAAAAATCTTCACAGAAAAATAGTATAGCTTTAAAAAAAACATGTACTTAAGGCTTTTAGAGCTTATCAAGTAGAAATATGCCAAAATGCGTAGAAAGTACTCTATATGCGGAAACGAAAAAGTATTAAAACGAAAATATATTATGAGAAAATTTTTATTGTTTTACCCTTTTTAGTATGAAAATACAAAAACACATGAATAACACTTTATTTATATAAGTTATTAAACGTGAGTTTTGAGTGTTTTTCACCCCAAACCCCAAAATGTATGCAAATCCCAATACATGGGGAAACGAAACATTACCTTAAACGTGTTTTTTTTTTTTTTGTGTGTGTGTGTGTGTGTGTGTGTGTGTGTGTTTGAGCACTTTAGGCACCAAAACGATCAAAACCATGGAAAGCACCTTATATGTCAAAACAAAAATATATTACCAAAAATGTCTTTTATTTTTTATCTGCTTACGTACCAAAAAACCCTGAAACGCATGCAAAACACCCTTATGGAGAAACAGAACATTAGCAAAAACAAGTATTTTGAGTGATTTTCAGCATCTTATTTAGAAAACGCCAAAATGCATGCAAAGTACCCTATATGGGGAAACGAAAAGACATTACGAGAAACGTGCATTATGAGTGTTTTTGAGCTTCTTAGGTAACAAAAGAGGAAAACGAATGAATATCACTCTATAAGGAGAAACAAAACAATATTACCAAAAAAGAGTATTTTGATTGTTTTTCACAGTTAGGTAATAAAACGCAAAAAAGGCATTCATAGCTCCCTACATTGGGAAACGAATCGAAATTTCCACAAAAGTGTATTTTGAGTGGCCATGATCTTGTTAGTCACAAAAATGGTATTAAAAAAATAAAAGGAAATCACCACATATAGGATTACAAAACATTACAAAAAACGTTTTTTGATCTTACGTACCGAAACGCAAAAATCAATGTAAAACACCCTTTATAGAGAAAGAGAATAACATTACCAAAAACTGTGTATTTTTAGTTTTTTTTATTATTATTATTACGTAGAAAAACACCAAAATGCATGCAGAGGAAAATGGAAACATATTTCGAGAAACGTGTATTATGAGTGTTTTTGACCTTAGGTAACAAAACGCAAAAACATGTTAATACCACTCCATATGGAAAAACGGATTATTACCAAAAATGGGTATTTTGAGTGTTTTTCACATTTCTACGTACCAAAATGTCAAAATGATTGCAAACCATAGGGAAACGAAACGACATTGCCAGAAACATGTCTTTGAGGGTTTTAAGAGTGTTATTCACTAAAACGCTAAAAGGCATGCAAATCGCACAAGGGATTAGAAAACAATATTATGAACAATATTAGGTTTTTTTTTTTTTTTACAATAAAAAATGATTTTTTTTTTTTAGCTTGTTACGTAGAACACCAAATGCCAATTAAAAAGTTGTTCTGTTTCTAAATGTAAAGTGCTATTTATGCGTTTTTGTGTTTTTGGTACATGAAAAGCTCAAAAACACTCATAATACATGTTTCCCGTAATGTCTTTCCGTTTTCACATATAAGGTACTTTGCATGACATGCATTTTGGTGTTTTTGTACGTAACTAACTGACAAAACACTCAAAATGCATGTTTATTGGGAAATCAATTATGTTTATCAATAAAGGGTGTTTGCATGCGTTTTATCGTTTTTGGTAAGTCACCAGAACAAAAACTCTGAAAAGAAACTTTTTTTTTTTTTAGTTATTTTGTTTTCCCAGGTTGGGTGCCTTCCATGGTTATTAGTGTTTTGGTGTTTAGGACGCTCATAAACACATATAACACACGTTTATAGAAATCTTGTTTCCTTTTCCCAATATAGAGTGCTTTGCGCGCATTTTAGCCTTTTGGTACTTAACAATATAAAATATAATCAAAACTCACACTCAACAAACAATTTTTTTTTTTTTTTTTTTTTAGTTTTCTTTTTCCCATAGAGGGTGCTTTCCATCTTTTTTTAGTGTTTTGGTGCCTAACATGCACATAAACATGTTTCAGGAAATGGTTCCTTTGCATGTATTTTGACGTTATTGCGCCTAACAATTTAAAATACACTGAAAATACACGTTTCTAGTAATATTGTTTTGTTTCTCCATATAGAGTACTATTCATGCGTTTTAGTAATTTAGTACTTAAGAAGCTCTAAAACAAACATAATGCACATTTTTCGTAATGTATATATAAATTTGCATGGATTTTGGCGTTTTTGTACGTATTAAGATCAAGAACACTAAAAATATATTTTTTTTATATAGTTATACTTTTTTCCATAAAGATTGTTTTGCATATGTTTTAGCGTTTTGTTACGGAAGTAGCTCAAAACAAACACACACAAAAAATATGATTTTCGTAATGTTTTGCTTTTCCATATAGGGTGCTTTCCATGATTTTTTGCGTTTTGATACCTGGGATGGTCATAACCACTTAAAAGACACGTTACTGAGAATCTCATTTCGTTTCCCTATAAAGGGTGCTTTGCATGCATTTTGGCGTTTCGGTAACTAATAATGTGAAATACACTCAAAATACGCGTTCTTGTTCTGTTTCTTCATATAGAGTGGTGTTTATGGTTTTACCGTTTTGGTACCTAAGAAGCAGAAAAAACACTCATAATACACGTCTCTCGAAATTTCCTTTCGTTTCCCCGTATAGGGTAGTTTGCATCCATTATGGCGTCTTTTTATGTGGCAAGCTCAAAAACACTCAAAATACATATTTTTTTTTCGTAATGTTTTTTTCATCATAAAAGGTATTTTGCATGAGTTTTAGTGTTTGGTACGTAAGTAGCTCAAAAAACACTCAAAAGACACGTTTTTGGTAATATTGTTTTCTTTTCTCATATAGGGTGATTTCCATCCTTTAAACGTTTTGGTACCTAAAACGCTCATAAACACTCAAAATGGTAATGCTATTCTCTTTCTCCATATAGAGTGTCATTCATACTTTTTAGCGTTTTCTAACCAAAGAAGCTGAAATACACTTATGATACATGTCTGTCGTAATTTCGCAATGATGTTTTCCATGCCCTCGCTGGCCTAAACCCTCGGAAGGCTTATGGACCTGATGGGGTCCCTCCTATTGTTCTCCGAAACTGTGCCTCCGTGCTTGCACCTTGCCTAGTCAAACTCTTTCAGCTCTGTCTGTCAACATCTACCTTTCCTTCTTGCTGGAAGTTTGCCTACATTCAACCTGTTCCTAAAAAGGGTGACCGCTCTAATCCCTCAAACTACCGTCCTATTGCTTTAATTTCCTGCTTATCTAAAGTTTTTGAATCTATCCTCAACAGGAAGATTCTTAAACATCTATCACTTCACAACCTTCTGTCTGATCGCCAGTATGGGTTCCGTCAAGGCCGCTCTACTGGTGATCTGGCTTTCCTTACTGAGTCTTGGTCATCCTCTTTTAGAGATTTTCGTGAAACTTTTGTTGTTGCCTTGGACATATCAAAAGCTTTTGATAGAGTCTGGCACAAAGCTTTAATTTCCAAACTACTCTCCTACGGTTTCTATCCTTCTCTCTGTAACTTCATCTCAAGTTTCCTTTCTGACCGTTCTATTGCTGCTGTGGTAGACGGTCACTGTTCTCCTAAATCTATTAACAGTGGTGTTCCTCAGGGTTCTGTCCTGTCACCCATTCTCTTCTTATTATTCATTAATGATTTGTCCTATCCACTCCTATGCTGATGATACCACCCTGCACTTTTCTACGTCTTTTATAGACGTCCAACCCTTCAGGAGGTAAACATATCACGCAGAGAAGCCACAGAACGCTTGACTTCTGATCTTTCTAAAATTTCTGATTGGGGCAGAGCAAACTTGGTATTGTTCAATGCCTCAAAAAACTCAATTCCTCCATCTATCAACTCGACACAACCTTCCAGACAACTATCCCCTCTTCTTCAATGACACTCAACTGTCCCCCTCTTCTACACTGAACATCCTCGGTCTGTCCTTTACTTATAATCTGAACTGGAAACTTCACATCTCATCTCTAGCTAAAACAGCTTCTATGAAGTTAGGTGTTCTGAGACGTCTCCGCCAGTTTTTTCACACCCCCCCCCCAGCTGCTAACTCTGTACAAGGGCCTTATCCGTCCATGTATGGAGTATGCTTCACATGTCTGGGGGGGGTTTCCACTCATACTGCTCTTCTAGACAGGGTGGAATCAAAAGCTTTTCGTCTCATCGACTCATCTCCTCTAACTGACTGTCTTCAGCCTCTCTCTCACCGCCGCAATGTTGCATATCTAGCTGTCTTTTACCCGCTATTTTCATGCTAACTGCTCTTCTGATCTTGCTAACTGCATGCCTCCCCTCCTTCCCAGGGCTTGCTGCCCAAGACTTTCTTCCTTCTCTCACCCCTATTCTGTCCACCTCTCTAACGCAAGAGTTAACCAGTATTCTAAATCATTCATCCCTTTCTCTGGTAAACTCTGGAACTCTCTGCCTGCTTCTGTATTTCCACCTTCCTATGACTTGAATTCCTTCAAGAGGGAGGTTTCAAGACACTTATTCATCAATTTTTCACCACTGCTTTGACCCTTTTATGGGACTGGCATTTCAGTGGGCATATTTTTTTATTGGATTTTTGTTGCCCTTGGCCAGTGTCCTTCCTACATAAAAAAAAAAAAATGTCTTTTCGTTTCCCTAATGTAGGGTACTTTGTATACATTTTTGCGTTTTTCTACGTAACAAGCTTAAAACTCTCAGAATATTTGTTTTGGGTAATGTTATTCTGTTTCTCCATGAAGGGTGTTTTGCATGCCTTTTAGCGTTTTGTTACGTAAAGAAAAACGGAAAGACTTTCAACAGACATGTTCTTGATCATATTGTTTTCTACTCACTTGTAGGATGTCTTCTATGGTGTTTAGAGCCTAACATTGAAAAAAAAAAAAAAAACTCAAAAGAAAAACGTTTTTGAGTGTATTTCACATTATTAGGTACCAAACTCCAAAAATGCATGCAAAGCAATTATATGGGGAAAAAAAAAAAATCCTGAAAAACATTTCTTTTGGGTGTTTACAAGCGTTGTTAGGCAAAAAATGCTAAAAATCATGAAAATCAACTTATATGAGAATACAAAACATCATTACAAAAAACATGTCGTTCGAGTGTTTTTTTTTTTAGCTATAACGCACATTTTATGGAGCAAAACACACTTTATGGAGAAAAAAATATTACACAAAATAACAATTTTGCTTGTATTTAAACTTATTACGTACAAAAACGCCAAAATGCATGGAAATTACCCTATATGGGGAATCTAAAGGACATTAGTTGGAACGTGTATTATAAATGTTTCGAGGTTATTACGTACCAAAATGTTAAAACGAATGAATAGTACTATACATCGACAATTACATCAAAATTATCAATAGCTTGTATTTTGAGTGTTTTATTCATATTATTAGGTACCAAAACGCCAAAATGCATGCAAAGCCTCGTATATAGCGAAATGGAACGAAATTACAAGAAGCGTATTTTTTTAATGTTTTCGTGTATGTAAGGCACCAAAACACCATAAAGCATTAAATACACCCTATATGGGAATATAAAATAACTTCACCAAAAAACGTGACTTTTAAGTGTTTTTCGACTTCTTACATACCAAAACGCAAAAAGGCATGGAAAACACCCTTTATGTAAAAAAAATATATATATATATATATATATATATATATATATATATATATATATATATATATATATATATATATATATATATATATATATATATATATATATATATATATATATATATATATATATATATATATATATATATATATATATATATATATATATATATATATATATATATATATAGTAGGAGGAGGCAGTAGACACCTGCCGAAACGATAATTACTCCCAGTGAGGTCTAAACCACTGTTCAGGGGGTGCTGTTTTGGAGGATAACAAAGTTAAAGGCTAGTTCACCAGGATGGTCAGTGAAGGGAGATGAAAACCAAAGCTGGTGGTGAACACTGAAGTCTCCAAGAATGGAGATCTCTGGGAAAGGGAAGAGAGTTGGGATGTGCTCCACTTTGGAATTTAAGTTGTCAAAGAATTTCTTATAGTCAGAGGAGTTAAGCAAGATGTATACAGCACAGATAAATTGAGTTTGAGAGTGACTCTGTAGTCGTAGCCAGATGGTGGAAAATTTGAAAGATTCATGAGCGTGGGCACAAAAGCAGGTTAAGTCATTGCGCACATAGACACAACATCCAACTTTGGATTGAAAATGAGGATACAGAAAGTAGGAGATAACAGAGAAGGGGATACTGTCAGTTCCCTCAGCCACCTTTTATAGACGTCCAACACTTCAGGAGGTAAACATATCACGCAGGGAAGCCACAGAACGCCTGACTTCTGATCTTTCTAAAATTTCTGATTGGGGCAGAGCAAACTTGGTATTGTTCAATGCCTCAAAAACTCAATTCCTCCATCTATCAACTCGACACAACCTTCCAGACAACTATCCCCTCTTCTTCAATGACACTCAACTGTCCACCTCTTCTACACTGAACATCCTCGGTCTGTCCTTTACTTATAATCTGAACTGGAAACTTCACATCTCATCTCTAGCTAAAACAGCTTCTATGAAGTTAGGTGTTCTGAGACGTCTCCGCCAGTTTTTCTCACCCCACCAGCTGCTAACTCTGTACAAGGGCCTTATCCGTCCATGTATGGAGTATGCTTCACATGTCTGGGGGGGCTCCACTCATACTGCTCTTCTAGACAGGGTGGAATCAAAAGCTTTTCGTCTCATCAACTCCTCTCCTCTAACTGACTGTCTTCAGCCTCTCTCTCACCGCCGCAATGTTGCATATCTAGCTGTCTTCTACCGCTATTTTTATGCTAACTGCTCTTCTGATCTTGCTAACTGCATGCCTCCCCTCCTTCCACGGCCTCGCTGCACAAGACTTTCTTCTTTCTCTCACCCCTATTCTGTCCGCCTCTCTAACACAAGAGTTAACCAGTATTCTCATTCATTCATCCCTTTCTCTGGTAAACTCTGGAACTCCCTGCCTGCTTCTGTATTTCCACCTTCCTATGACTTGAATTCCTTCAAGAGGGAAGTTTCAAGACACTTATCCACCAATTTTTGACCACTGCTTTGACCCTTTTATGGGACTGTCATTTCAGTTGGCATTCTTTTTTATTAGATTTTTGTTGCCCTTGGCCAGTATCCTTCCTACATAAAAAAATAAATAAAAAAAAATATATATATATATATATATATATATATATATATATATATATATATATATATATATATATATATATATATATATATATATAACCAAAAAAATAAGTATTTTCTCTTTTTTTTGAGCTTCTTACGCCAAAATGCATATAAAGTACCCTAAAGGGGAAAACAAAAAGAGATTACGAGAAACGTGAATTTTCAGTGTATTTGTTACGTACCAAAACGATAAAACGAATGCAAAACAACCTTTATTGAGAAACAAAATAACATTACCAAAACAAGTTTCTTAGTGACCAAAACGCTAAAACGCATGAATAGGTGTCAATATGGAGAAAAAGAGCAGTAATACCAAAAACAGGTATAATTAGTATTTTCACATTGTTAGGAACTAAAAAGCACCATATATGAGAAAACGAAACGACAGTATCACAAGCGTATATTTTGAGTTTTTGAACGTGTTAGGCACCAAAATGCTAAAAAAACACGGAAAGGATCATAAATAGGAAAATAAATCAACACAACAACAAAAGTTTATCTTAAATGTTTTTTTAAGCTACTTACCTATCATACTGCTAAAACGTACTCAGAACACCTTTTATGGTGAAAGACAAAAACTTTACCAAAAAAGTGTATTTTGAGAGTTTTGGAGCTTCTTACAGTCAAAAACAAAAAATTAATGCAAGGTACCCTATATGGGGAAGCGAAAACACATTACGAGAAACGTGTATTATGAGTTTTTTTAGCTTCTTAGGTACTAAAACGCTAAAACGTATGAATAGCACTCTATTTGGAGAAACAAAACAGGATCACCAAAAACGTGTGTTTTGAGTGCTTCTCACGCAGATACGTACCACAACGGTAAAATGCATGCAAAGCATCCATATTGAGAAATATGCATATTTTGGGAAAGGAAAGGGCATTTTCAGAAACGTGTCTTTTGAGCGTTTATTAGTGTGTGAGGCACCAAGACGTTAAAAAGCATGTAAAGCACCTTATAGGACAAAACAAAAAATTACAAAAAAAAAAAAAAAAAAAAAAAATTATTTTAAGTGAGTTTTTTTTTTTTAGCTAATTACGTAACAAAACGCTTAAACAAATCGAAAATACCCTTTTTGGAATAACAACATTACCAAAAAAAGTATAATTTCAGTGTTTTTAGCTTGTTGCACAGAAAAAAAATGCATGCAAAGTAAACTATATGGGAAAAGAAAAACACATTACGAGAAACATGTATTTTCAGTGTTTTCAGGTTATTTGGTACGAAAACGCGAAAACGAATGAATAGCACTCTATTTGGAGAAACAGAACATTACCAAAACCGTTTATTTTGAGTGTTTTTCATATTGTTATAAAGAAAAAAAATGCATGTAACACTCCATCTATCGGGAAACGAAACAGCATTTCCAGAAACATGTCCTTTGAGTGTTTATAAGCGTGTAAGGCATCAAAATGCTAAGAAGCAACAAAAGTTTTCAATTTGGAAAACGAACATTACCAAAAACGTGTCTTTTTGGGTGTTTTTGAACTATTTGCGAACTAAAACTAAAACTAATAACATTAACAGAATTTTATTTATTTATTTTATTTATTTTTTATTTATTTATTTATCTTTTTTTTTTCTTGCTTATTTCCTATAAAACGCAAAAATACATGCAAAATATCCTATATGGGAATTCGAAAGGAAATTACGAGAAACGTCTGTTATAAATGTTTCTGAGCTTCTTTGGTACCAAGCTCTAAAACACTGTATATGAAGAAACAGATCACAAAAATGTGTATTTTGAGTGTTTTCCACATTGTTACTTACCTAAACGCCTAAATGCATGCAAGTCACCCGATATAGGGAAACGAAAGGATATTATGAGAAACGTTTATTATTAGGTTTTTTGGGCTTCTTAGATACGAAAACCCGAAAACATGTCAATAGCACTCCGTATGGAGCAACAGAACAACATTGCCAAAAACGTGTATTTTGAGTATTTTTCACAAAATTATGTACCAAAATGTTAAAATGCATGCAAAGCACCATGTATGGGGAAACGAAACTAGATTACCAAAAACATGTATTTTGAGTGTTCATGACCGTGTTAGGCACCTAATACCATGCAAAGGTACCCACATGGTAAAAAAAAAAAAAAAAAAAGTATCTCGAGTGTTTTTGAACTACTTACGTACCACACCGCTTAAATGCATGCACAAAACACTTTATGGAGAAACTGAATGACATCACCATTATCGTGTATTTTGAGATTTTTTTTTTTTTTACTTTTTACGCATAAAACACCAAAATGCAAGCAATATACTCTAGATCGGGAAACGAAAAGACTACGAGAAACATGTATAAGGGATGTTTTTGAGATTCTTAGGTAACAAAACGCAAAAAAAAAGCATGAAAAAGCACTCTATATAAAGAAACATAACAATACTACCAAAAATGTGTGTTTTGACTGTTTTTGGCTTTGTTAGGTACGAAAACGGGAAAATGCATGTAAAGCACACTATATGGGGGTAAGGAAACGTTATTTCCAAAAGCGTGTCTTTTGAGTGCTAAAAAAAAATGAAACATATAAAAGGAAAACAAATAAAGTAAAAAACGTGTCTTTTTCTTTTTTTTTTTAGCTACTTACGCACCAAAACACTTAAACGCATGCACAAATCCCTATAAGAGGAAACAGAAATAGAATACAAAAAACGTATATTTCAATGTTTTTGAGCTTGTTACATAGAAAGGCGCCAAAATACACGCAAAGTACCCTATATAGGAAAACAAAAGGACATTACGTGTATTATGAGTGTTTTAGGTCTTCTTAGCTTCAAAAACGCGAAAACGCATGAATAGCGCTCTACATGGAGAAACCGAAAAACTTTATCAAATACGTGCATTTTGACTATTTTTCACTTTTTTTTTACAATTTTACTTATGTACCAAAAAAAAAAAAAAAATTACATACAAAGCACCTTCTAAAGAGAAACGAAACATTTCCATAAATTTGTGTTTTGAGTGTTTATAAGGGTATGAAGCACTAAAACGCTAAAAAAAAAGAATGGAGAGCTCCATATATAGGAAAACAAAAGAACTTTACAAAAAATATATATGAATGTTTTTGATCTATTTAGTACCAAAACGCTGAAACGCGTGTAAAACACCCCTATTGTAGAAATAGAATACTATTAGAAGAAACGTGTACTTTGAGTTTTTTCGTGCCTATTACTTAAAAAAAGAACAAAAGGGATGGAAAGAACTCTATATGGGGATACGAAACGTGTCTTATTATTGTTTATGAGTTTTTCAGGTACGAAAAACGCTAAAACGTATGAACACTAAATGGAGAAACAAAATATTACCAGGAACGTGTATTTTGAGTTTTTTTTTCACATTATTACGTACCAAAACACCAAAATGCATACAAATCACCAGATATAGGAAAGCGAAAGGACATTACGAGAAACGTGTATCATGAGTGTGTTTTAGCTTCTAAGATACCAAAACGGAACAAAGCATGAATATCTTCACTCAATATAGAGGAAAGAAAATTATTTCCCAAAAAAAAGTTTCTTGTATTTTTTTCACATTGTTAGGTACCAAAACGCCATAATACATACAAAGCACTCCATATAGGAAAAGAAAAAAAACTGACAGAAGCGTGTCTTTTGAGTGTTTATGAGGGTATTAGGCATCAAAGTCGCTAAAAAGCATGGAAAGCACCCTATATATGAAAACAAAGCAACTTACCCAAATGCGTGTTTTGAGTGTTTTTGAGCTACTTAGTGTCTTAGTGTCTTAGTGTTTTCGTACAAACACTAAGACGCTCAAAAACACCATTTATAGAGAAACAATAACTTTACCCCCCAAAAAAGTATATTTTCAGTGTTTTTTTTTTTTTAGCTTTTTAGGAAGAATACGCTAAAATGAATGCAAAGTACCAAAGAAATAAACATCACGAGAAACGTATATTATGAATGTTTTTGACCTCATTAGGTACTAAAACGCGAAAACGCGTTAATAGCACTCTACATAGAGAAAAAGAAAAAAAACATTACCAAAAAGTAGTATTTTCAGTGTATTTCACAAAAACACTTTACTTGGGGAAAAGAAACGACATTTCCAGAAACCTGTGATTTAAGTGTTTATGAACATTTTAAGTACCAAACCCTAAAAATCATGGAAAGATTTTGTTAGAGGAAAGGCAAAAAAAAAAAATCGTGTATTTTCAGTATTTGTGAGCTTATTACGTAGAAAAAATGCCAAAATAAATGCACAACATTCTATATAGGGAAACGGAAAAACATTACGAGAAACGAGTATTATAAATACCAAACTTAACTATCTTAAATACCAAAACGTGTTAATAGCATTCTATATGGAAAACCAGAAGAACATTACAAAAAATGTGTATTTCAAGTGATTTTCACATAGTTCAGTACCAAAACGCCAAAATTTATGCAAAGCCCCTCCATAATGGGAGAAGAAATGAGATTACAATTAACGTATATTTTGAGTCTTGTGCATTTTAGGCACCAAAACAATAATAATCATGAAAAACACCCTATATGGGAAGAGAAAACATCTTGAAAAATGTCTTTTCAATGTTATTTTTTTTATTAGGTTCTCTTATACCAAAACGCTAAAATGCATGCAAAACACACTTTATTCAAAAACTGAAAAAAAAAAATGAAAAAAAAACTATTTCGAATGTTTTTTGAGCATGGTACGTAAAAACGTCAAACATCATGCAATGTAACCTATATGTGGAAACGAAAGGATATTACGAAAAACGTTTATTATGAGTGTTTGTGATCTTGTTAGGAAGCAAAACGCTTAAACACATAAATAGCCTTCTATATATATATATGTATATATATATATATATATATATATATATATATATATATATATATATATATATATATATATATATATATATATATATATATATATATATATATATATATATATATATATATATATATATATATATATATATATATATATATATATATATATATATATATATATATATATATATATATATATATATATATATATATATATATATATATATATATATATATATATATATATATATATATATATATATATATATATATATAAACATTACCCAAAACTGAGTGTATTACACATTGTTTAGTACCAAAACGCCAAACTCCATGCAAAGTACCCTACATGGAAAGAACCCTATTTGGGAAAACAAAACATTAGCAAAAACAAGTCTTTTGAATGTTTTCGAGTTACTTACGTACCAAACGGCTAAAGTGCAGGCAAAACATACATTATAAAAAATATTTTAAAAAATGCATTTTAAGCGTTTTGGAAAATATTAAGTAGAAAAAAGGCAAAAAATCCATACAAAGGAAATGAGGAAATGAAAAGACGTTACGATAGACGTGTATTATGAGTGTTTTTTTACTTCTTAGGTACCAAAACGCTAAAAGACATGAATGGTACTCTATATATAGAAATAGAAGAAGATTACAAAAAAAAACGTGTATTTTGAGTATTTTCACATTCTTAGGTATCAAAACGTCAAAATCCATGAAAAGCACACTATATGCTGAAAGCAAATAACATTTGTAGAAGCGTGTCTTTTTGGTGTTTATTAGCGTGTTAGGCACCAATCCGGTAAAAAGCACAGAAAACACTCTACTCGTATATGGGAAAACAAAACAGCATTACCAAAAAACGTGTTTTTAACTCTTTTTGAGCTAGTTACGTATCAAAAACTTAAAACGCATGTAAAACACGCTTTATGAAGAAACAGAATAACATTACCAAAAAGCGTGTTTTTTTTTTCAGAGTTTGTGATCTTCTTACATAGAAAAAAGCGAAAACGCATGCATAGTACCCTATAATGGGAAATGAAAAGACATTACGAGAAAAGTGTATTATGAGTGTTTTTTTTAGCTTCTTTGGTACCAAAATACTGAAACAGAACATTATCAAAAAGTAGTATTTTCAGTGTATTTCACAGTTATGTACCAAAACGCAAAAATGCATGCAAAACATTTTATATGGGGAAAAGAAATGACATTTCCAGAACCATGTGATTTGAGTGTTCATAAGCGTGTTAGGCACCAAAACGCTGGAAACTAAAGAAAGCCCCTTTGTAGGAAAACAAGAAATATTATTAAAAATGTGTATTTTAAACGTTTTTCAGCTAAGAACGTAATAAAACGCTAAAATGCATGGTAAACAACCTTAATGCAGAAACACGATAACTTTGCCAAAAACATGTATTTTGAGTGTTTTTCATCTTGTTACGCAAAAAAAAAAAAAAACGCTAAAATGCATGGAAAGTACTCTACAAGGGAAAAAGAAAGATTATGACAAACGTGTATTACGAATGTTTTTGAGCTTCTTAGGTATGAAAACACTAAAGTGCATAAATACTGCTCTATACGAAGAAATGGAAAAATTATAACCAAAAACGTGGTTTCAGTGTTTTTCACATTGTTAGGTTCGAAAATGCCAAAAATTATGCAAAAAAACATCTAAAGGGAAACGGAACGAAATTTCCAGAAACATGTCTTCGGAGTCTTTATGAGCGTGTTAGGCACCAAAAAGCTTAAAATCATTGAAAGCTCTTGTTTTAGGAAAACAAAACAAAAAATTACCAAAAAACGTGTCTTTTGAGCGTTTTAAGCTACTTACATACCAGAACACCTTTTACGGAGAAAATAATATTACCAAGTATTTTGAACGTTTTTTTGAGGTTCTTACGTACAAAAACGCCAAAATACATGCAAAGTACCCTATATGTGGAAATAAAAACTTCTTAGGTACCAAATGACAAAAACGCATTAACAGTACTCTATGGAGAAAAAGAATAACATTACCAGAAACGTGTATTTTGAGTTTGTTATTTTTCATATTATTAGATATCAAAAGGCAAAAAATGCCTGCAAAGGCCCTTATATGGTGAAACGAAACGACATAAAAAGAAACGTATCATTTGAGTGTTTTTGTGCATGTTAGGCACCAAAAAAGCTAAAAAACATGGAAAGAACTTTATATGTGAATAGATAACACCATTACTAACAACGTGTTTTTTGTGTGTTTCTTTTCAGATTATTGTGTTGCAAAACGTTAAAAAACGTGCAAAAACGTGGAAAAACAAAATAACATAACAAAAACAAGTATTTTGAGTATTTTTGAGTTTGTTAAAAAAAATCGCCAAGATATATTCAGTGTACTATATATAGGGAAATAAAAGGACAATACGAGAAACGTGTATTATGAGTGTTTTTTTTGAGATTCTTAGGAACCAAAACGTTTAAACGCATAAATAGCACTATGTATGAAGAAACAGAACAACTTTACCAAAAACGTGTATTTTCAGTGTTTTTCAAAGTTAGGCACCAGATCGCCAGAATGCATATAAATTTCAGAATGGTTCTATTTGAGTGTTTATGAGCTTGTTAGGCAACATAACGATAAAAAGCATGGAAAGACCTTTATATGGGAAGCCAAAACAACATTACCAAAAACATCTCTTTTCATTTTTTTTTTTTTTAGTTACGTACAAAAACGATGAAATAAATGCCAAAAAAAAATACCCTTCATAGGGAAATAGTATAACCTTAATAAAATTTTGTACTTTAAGGCGTTTTGAACTTGTCAAGAGGAAATATGCAAAAAAATGCATAGAAAATACTCTTTATGCGGAAACAAAAATATATTAAAACGAAAAATATATTATGAGAAAATTATGAGTTTTTGATCTTTTTAAGTATGAATATGCAAAAACGCATGAATAGCACTTTATTTATAAGAGTTTTTTAAACGTGTTTTGAGTGTTTTTCACCTTGTTAGTTAACAAACTCCAAAATGCATGCAAATCCCTATACATGAGGAAACGAAACGACATTACCATAAACATGTTTTTGAGTGTTTTTGAGCGCTTTAGTCACCAGAACGATAAAACCATGGAAAGCACCTTATACTAGAAACGTCTTTTTTTTTTTTATCTAATTACGTACCAAAAACGCTGAAACGCATGCAAAACTCCCTTTATGGAGAAACATAATAACATTACTAAAAGCAAGTATTTTAAGTGATTTTGAGCATCTTACGTAGAAAACACCAAAATGCATGCAAAACATGGGGAAACATACATATATTGGACATTACGAGAAACGTGCATTATGAGAGTTTTTGAGCTTCTTAGGTAACAAAACGGGAAAACGAATGAATAACACTTTATGAGGAGAAACAAAACATTACCCCAAAAAAAGTGTATTTTGAGTGTTTTTCACAGTTAGGTACTAAAACGCAAAAAAGGCATTTATCTCCCTACATCTCCCTACATGGGGAGACTAATCAAAATTTCCACAAAAGTGTATTTTAAGTGGTTATGAGCGTGTTAGTCACCTAAATGCTAAAAAATAAAAATGGAAATCACCCCATATGGAATTACAAATCATTATTAAAAACGTGTCTTTAGGTGGTTTTGATCTTACGTACCATAATGCAAAAACAAATGCAAAACACTCTTCATACAGAAACAGAATAACATTACCAAAACCGTGTATTTTCATTTTTTTTTTTTTTTTTTGAGATTGTTGCGTAGAAAAACGCCAAAATGCATGCAGAGTACTCTTATTAGGAAAATAGAAACTCATTTATAAAAATGTGTATTATGAGTGTTTTTGAACTTAGGTATCAAAACGCGAAAACATGTTAATAGCGCTCTATATAGAGAAACGGAACATTACCAAAAAAGGGTATTTTGAATGTTTTTCACATTTTTTTACGTACCAAAATGCCAAAATGCTTCCAAAGCATACGGAAACGAAACGACATTACCAGAAACGTGCCTTTTGAGTTTTTTTTTTTTTTTTTTTAGCGTGTTAGGCACCAAAACGCTAAAAGGCATGAAAATTACACTCACTAAGCAATATTATGAACAATATTAGGTAAATTTTAAGTTTTTTTTTTAACTAGTTGCGTACCAAAAGGCTAAAAAGAATGCAAAACACCTTATATAGAGAAACAGAAAACAATACCTCCGCATTTTTGTTTTTTTCTGCTTGTTACCTAGAACACCAAATACCAATTAAAAAGTTGTTCTGTTTCTAAATACAGAGAGCTATTTATGCGTTTTAGCGTTTTTGGTACTTAAGAAGCTCAAAAACACTCATAATACACGTTTCTTTTCTTTTCCTCATATAAGGTACTCTGCGTGGCATGCATTTTGGTGTTTTTGTACGTAATTAGCTCAAAAACCCTCAAAATACATGTTTATTGGCAAATTCATTCTTTTTATCTATAAAGGGTTTTTTTGCATGCGTTTTTAGCGTTTTTTGGTAACTACCTCAAAAACTCTGAAAAAAAAAACGTTCTTTTTTTAATGTTATTTTGTTTTCCCAGGTTGGGTGCTTTCCATGAGGACGCTCATAAACACATATAAGTCACGTTTCTTGAAATCTATTTTCCTTTCTCCATATAGAGTGCTTTGCGTGCATTTTAGCGTTTTGGTACATAACAATATACTCGTAAAATACAATCAAAATACACGTTTTATTGTTCAGTTTCTCACTATAAAGAAAGAAGTTTTCTTTCTCCATATAGAGTGTTATTCACCTGTTTTCGAGTTTTGGTACCTAAGAAGCTCAAAAACACTCATAATACACGTTACTCGTATTGTCTTTTCGTTTCCTAATATAGGGAACTTTACATGCATTTTCACGTTTTTGCCAGTAACAAGCTGAAAAACATCCAAAATACTTGTTTTTGGTGATGTTATTGTGCTTCTACATAAAAGTCTTTTTCAATGCGTTTTAGCGTTTAGCGTACGTAACTCAAACGCGTTCAACAAACAAGCTTTTGGTAGAGTTTTCTTTCTCCCATAGAGGGTGTTCTCCATCCTTTTTAGCGTTTTGGTGTCTAACACGCACATAAAAATGTTTCTGGAGATGTTTCCTTTCTCCATAGAGATAAGTTGCTTTGCATGTATTTTGACTTTATGGCGGATAACAATTTAAAATACACTGAAAATACAGGTTTTTTGGTAATGTTCTTTTGTTTCCCCATATAGAGTACTATTCATGCGTTTTAGTATTCTGGTAATTAAGAATCTTAAAACCAAACATAATGCACGTTTTTTCGTAATGTATATGTAACTTTGCATGCATTTTGGCATTTTTGTACGTATTAAGCTTAAAAACACTCAAAATACTTTTTTTTTATAGTTATAATTTTTCCATAACGATTATTTTGCATCCGTTTTAGCGTTTTGTTACGGAAGTAGCTCAAAACACACACAAAAAAAAAGAGAAAGGGACGATTTTGGTAATTTTGTTTTGCTTTTCCATATAGGATGCTTTCATGTTTTTTTTTTTTTTTTTTTTTTGCGTTATGATGCCTGGGACGGTCATAACCACTTGAAAGACACGTTACTGGGAATCTCATTTCGTTTCCCTATACATGATACTTTGCATGCATTTTGGCGTTTGGTAACTAATAATGTGAAATGTACTCAAAATACGCGGTCTTGTTCTGTTTCTTCATATAGAATGATGTTTATGGTTTTAGCGTTTTGGTATCTTAGAAGTAGAAAAATACTCATAAAACACGTCTCTCGAAATGTCCTTTCGTTTCCCCATATAGGGTAGTTTGCATCTGTTATGTCTTTTTTGTATGTACCAAGCCCAAAAACACTCAAAATATATGTTTTTCGTAATGTTATTTTCTGTCATCATAAAGGGTATTTTGCATGAATTTTAGTGTTTTGGTAAGTAAGTAGCTCAAAAAATACTCAAAAGACACGTTTTTTGGTAACACTGTTTTCTTTTCCCACATAGAGTGATTTTCATCCTTTAAACGTTTTGGTGCCTAAAACACTCATAAAAACTCAAAATGCTAATGTTATTCTCTTTATCCATATATAGTGCTATTCATGCTTTTTAGCGTTTTCTCACCAAAGAAGCACAAAAGACGACTTTTCGTTTCCCCATTTAGGGTACTTTGCATAATTTTTTTTTTTTTTTGCGTTTTTCTGCGTAATTGGCTAAAAACTCTCAAAATATTTGTTTTTGGTTATGTTATTGTTTCTCCATGAAGGGTGTTTTGTATGCCTTTTAGCGTTTTGCTACGTAAAAAGCGGAAAAAGCATTCAACAAACATGTTTTTGGTATTATTGTTTTCTATTCTCTTGTAGGGTGTTTTCTATGATTTTTAGTGCCTAACATGGACCAAAAAAAAAAAAAAACTCAAAAGATACTTTTCTTGTAATGTCATTTCATTTCCTCATATAAGGGGCTTTAGATACATTTTTGTTTTTTGGTTCCTAACAATGTGAGAAATACTCAGATTACACGTTTTTTGTAATGAATGCAAACTACTTTATATAAAGAATACCTATAATGTTTATTTTTTTTTCTCTTATTGTCTTTTAATTTCTTTATATAGAGTACTTTGCATTCATATTGCCGTTTTTCTACGTGACAAGCTCAAAACATTCAAAATAGTTTCTTTTTGATAATACTTTTCTATTTCCTTATAGAGAGTACTATTTATGTGTTTTAGCCTTTTGTTATCTAATAAGCTCAGAAACATTCATAATACACGTTTCTCGTAAAAACTTTTCGTTTCCAAATTCAGGGTGCTTTGCATTGTTTTAGGTGTTATGGCATCTAACATTGTGAAATGCACTAAAAATGCACGTTTTAAGTGATGTTATGTTTTGTTTTGTTTTTTCATATTGAGTGCTATACATGTATTTTTACCTTTTATTATGTAAGAAACTCAAAAATATTGATTGTATACTTTTCTCGTAATGTGTTTTCGTTTCCACAAGGAGAGTACTTTAACGTTTTGGCAGCTAACAAGCTCAAAAACATTCATATTATGCGTTTTTCGTAATGTTGTTCTGATTCTTCACATAGGCTTCTTTGTATGTATTAAGGCGTTTTGGTCCCTGACATGATGGTAATCACTCACAATACACGTTTTTTGGTAATGTTGTTCAGTATTTTCATATAGAGTGCTATTCATGTGTTTTAGTGTTTTAGTACCTAAACTGAAAAAAAAAAAAAAAAGCCACTCAAAACACGTTTCTATTAAAATTGTTTCGTTTTCCATATTGGGTAATTTACTTGCATTTTTATCATTTTGTTACCTAACAAACTTAAAAACACTCAAAACACATTTTTTTCTATATCATTGTTTTGTTTTCCTATATAGGATGTTTTCATATGTGTTTTGGTGTCTATTACGCTCATAAAAACCCAATGGCACGTTTCTGGTAATGTCGTCTCGTTAACCCATATAACATGCTTTGCAAGCATCAAAACGTTTTAATACTTAACAAGATCAAAAACACTCAAAACGCACGTGGTAATGTTGTTTTGTTTCTCAATAAATGGTGTATTGTATGCGTTTTAGCGTTTTTATTCGAAAGAAGCTCAAAAACACTCAAAATACGCGATTTTCATGACGTTTTGTTTCTCCAAGACACCTTATATAGAGAAACAGAAAACAATACCACCCTTTTTTTTCAGCTTGTTACCTAGAACACCAAATACCAATTAAAAAGTTCTGTTTCTAAATATAGAGAGCTATTTATGCGTTTTATCGTGTTTGGTACTTAAGAAGCTCAAAAACACTCATAATACACGTTTCTTTCCTTTTCCTCATATAAGGTACTCTGCGTGGCATGCATTTTGGTTTTTTTGTACGTAATTAGCTCAAAAACCCTCAAAATACATGTTTATTGGCAAATTCATTCTTTTTTATCTATAAAGGGTTTTTTTTGCATGCGTTTTTAGCGTTTTTTTGGAAACTACCTCAAAAACTTTTTTTAATCTTATTTTGTTTTCCCAGGTTGGGTGCTTTCCATGGTTATTAGTGTTTTGGTGTTTAGGACGCTCATAAACACATATAAGTCACGTTTCTTGAAATTTATTTTCCTTTCCCCATATAGAGTGCTTTGCGTGCATTTTAGCGTTTTGGTACTTAACAAAATAAAATACAATCAAAATACACGTTTTAGATAATATTGTTCAGTTTCTCACTATAAAGAAAGAAGTTTTCTTTCTCCATATAGAGTGTTATTCACCTGTTTTCGGGTTTTGGTACCTAAGAAACTCAAAAACACTCATAATACACGTTACTCGTATTGTCTTTTCGTTTCCTAATATAGGGAACTTTACATGCATTTTCACGTTTTTGCCCGTAACAAGCTGAAAAACACCCAAAATACTTGTTTTTGGTGATGTTATTGGGCTTCTACATAAAAGTCTTTTTCAATGCATTTTAGCATTTAGCGTACGTAACTCAAGCACGTTCAACAAACAAGCTTTTGGTAGAGTTTTCTTTCTCCCATAGAGGGTGTTCTCCATCCTTTTTAGCGTTTTGGTGTCTAACACGCACATAAAAATGATTCTGGAGATGTTTCCTTTCTCCATAGAGATAAGTTGCTTTGCATGTATTTTGACTTTATGGCGGATAACAATTTAAAATACACTGAAAATACAGGTTTTTTGGTAATGTTCTTTTATTTCCCCATATAGAGTACTATTCATGCGTTTTAGTATTCTGGTAATTAAGAAGCTTAAAACCAAACATAATGCACGTTTTTTCGTAATGTATATATAACTTTGCATGCATTTTGGCGTTTTTGTACGTATTAAGCTTAAAACACTCAAAATACTTTTTTTTTATAGTTATATTTTTTCCATAACGATTATTTTGCATCCGTTTTAGCGTTTTGTTACGGAAGTAGCTCAAAACACTAAAAAAAAAAAACGATTATAATACACATTTCTCATAATGTCTTTTTTGTTTCCTCATATAATATACTTTTCATGCATTTTGGAGTTTTCTACGTAAGAAGCTCAAAAACACTCAATGGTAATGTTATTCTGGTTCTCTATAATATGTGTATTGAGAGCGTTTTAGCGTTTTCTTACCTAAGTAGCTGAAAAAAAAAAAATCAATAATGTTTTGTTTTCCTATATAGGATGCTTTTCATGCTTTTTAGAGTTTTGGACGCTTATAAAAACTTAAAATGTTTCTGGAAATCTCGTTTCCTTTCTCCATATAAGGTGGTTTGCATGCATTTTGGCATTTTGGTACCTAACAATGTGAAACAATCATAATACACCTTTTTGGTAATGTTCTGTTTCTTTATATGGAACGCAATTCATACGTTTACGCGTTTTGGTAACTGAGAAGCTCAAAAATACTTATAATACACATTTCTGGTACTGTTTTCCGATTTTCCATATAGGATAGTTTGCATTGATGTTGGTGTTTTTATATGCAACAAGCTCAAAAATACTAAAAAATTGCTATTTTTTGGTAAGGTTATTAATTTTTCTCCATAAAAGGTGTTTTCCATGCGTTTTAGCGTTTTCATACATAAAACGATCAAAAACAGAAAAGACAAATATTTCGTAATGTTTTATATTCCCATATAGGGTGATTTGTATTCTTTTTAGCGTTTTGATGTCTAACACGGTCAAAAACAATCGAAAAACACATTTCTGGTAATGTCGTTACACGTTTTTCGTAATGTTGCTCTCGTTCTCCATATAGAGTGGTAATAACGCGGTTCCACGTTTTAGTAACTAAGATGGTCAAAAACATTTATAATACACGTTTTTCGTAACGTCTTTTCGTTTCCCATATAGGGTACTTTCCATTGATTTTTTTTTTTTTCGTTTTTCTACGTAATAAACACAACACTTTCAAAATCTTTCTTTTATTCAGTTTCTTTATATTTTTTTTTTTTTTGTGCATAATACCTAAGAAGCTGAAAAACAATGAAAAGACACTTTTTTTCGTATTGTTGTTTTCTATTCCATTATAGGGTGATTTCCATGCTTTTTAGCCTTTTGGTGACTAACACGCTCATAAACACTGAAAAGACACGTTTCTGGAAATCTCGCAACCTTTTCCCATGCAGGGGTCTTTGCATGCATTTTTGGCGTATTGGTACGTAAAAATGTGAATTACTTTCAAAATACACCTTTTTTGGTAATGTTGTGCTGTTTTACCGAATATTCATACATTTCGCATTCTGGAACCTATGAAGCTCAAAAACATACACGTTTCTCGTAATGTCTTTTTATTGTTTTCTGTAATGTTATTCTGTTTTTCAATCAATAGTTTTTTTTTTTTGCATGCGGCTTAGCTTTTCTTTAGGTAATAAATTAAAAATTCACTCAAAAGACACATTTTTCGTGATGTTGTTTTGTATTCCCATAAGGGTGATTTCAATGCCTTTTTAGCGTTTTGGTGCCGAACACGCTTATAAACACTCAAACTCATGTTTATTGAAATATCTTTTTTTTTTCCAATATAGGGAATTTTCCATTTATTTTGGAGTAAAAACACTCAAAATACACGTTTTTGGTAATGTTCTCTTTCTCCATGTAGAGTGTTATTCCTGCGTTTTAGCATTTTGATACCTAAGAAAACGCTCATTATACACGTTTCTCGTAATGTCTTTTCGTTTCCCACATAGGCTAATTTGCATGCATTTTGGGGTTTTCCTAGCTAACAAACTCAGAAACACCCAAAATTACTTGTTTTTTTAGTATTATGAATGTGTTTCTCCAAGAAATGGTATTTTACACTCAAAACACTCAAAAGTGTTTTCCATGATTTTTAAAGTTTTGCTACCTAATAAGCTGAAAAGGACTCAAAAGACACGTTTTTGGTAATGTTGTTTTCTTTCCTATGTAGAGTTCTTTCCATGCACTTTAGCGTTTTGGTACCAAACAAGCTCAAGAACACTTATATTAAACTTTTTTTTAGCAATGCTCTTCTTTTTGTTCTTATATGGTGCTTTATGTGCATTTTGGCGTAGTAATAATTCATAATACACGTTTTTGGTAATGTTCTGTTTCTCTATATAGTGCTATTCATTTTTTTGGTATGTGAGGAGCTGAAAAACACTCATAATACATTTTTCTGTTAATGTCGTTTCGTTTCCCATATTGCCAGTTCGTCCGCCAATTATCGGATTAACAGTCTGTCTCCCTGCCTTCACACCTGTTTATCTCCCACCCCACTTTCTCTCTCTCTCTCTCTCTCTCTCTCTCTCTCTCTCTCTCTCTCTCTCTCTCTCTCTCTCTCTCTCTCTCTCTCTCTCTCTTTATATATATATATATATATATATATATATATATATATATATATATATATATATATATATATATATATATATATATATATATATATATATATATATATATATATATATATATATATATATATATATATATATATATATATATATATATATATATATATATATATATATATATATATATATATATATATATATATATATATATATATATATATATATATATATATATATATATATATATATATATATATATATATATATATATATATATATATATATATATATATATATATATATATATATATATATATATATATATATATATATATATATATATATATATATATATATATATATATATATATATATATATATATATATATATATATATATATATATATATATATATATATATATATATATATATATATATATATATATATATATATATATATATATATATATATATATATATATATATATATATATATATATATATATATATATATATATATATATATATATATATATATATATATATATATATATATATATATATATATATATATATATATATATATATATATATATATATATATATATAAATATATATATATATATATATATATATATATATATATATATATATATATATATATATATACATTATACTTATATAGTATTTATTCATAATCAATTTCAATCTTGTGAAGGGAGGTTTTGCCGCCAATGAAGAATATTTTTTCCTTCACTTCTTGAATTTTTAGCAGAGTCGGGACTTGATGCCTCTCATAAAATGCCAAGACTGTTCTTCTTACAACATATTTATCAAAGTCGTCTAGAGTGGTGACAGGTGCAGAATATCTCCTCTTTTTTGGTGACAAAAAGACAGTCCTTCCTGGTGATGCCCGGCCTCGCTTCGAGCAGATTCTTTGAACAGTTTTCTCGGAAACGTTGGTGGCTTTTGCAGCCCATGCAGTTGCTTTTGAAGGTGGTATAAGGAATCCATTACAAGCTTTCTCTTCAATGAAATACTTGTTAACGTAGTAAAGCATTTCCATTTCCCTGTTATGCAGGACCCTGGAACGCGAGCGAGTCTGGGTTATAGCTGCCAGGACAACGTGGCAACATGGGAAAAATATTTACCACGTCATAGAATTTATACAAATCGTAGTTATAATCCTAAACATCGACACTCATTGTGCTATGTAGCTTTCTTTACTATATACAGAATACATAAAATATCACTTTCAAATAATACACGGATGGGTGGGCCCATGTACGAAAGCTGATTTGATAGCATGGCTAGAAGTAAACCACCATACTAGCCCCACCTTGAACGGACTTCTTCCTCTGAACAGATTATACCTATTAAAATTCTTTGCAATGATGTTTTCCATGCCCTCGCTGGCCTAAACTCTCGGAAGTCTTATGGACCTGAAGGGGTTCCTCCCATTGTTTTCCAAAACTGTGCCCCCCGTGCTTGCACCATGCCTTGTCAAACTCTTTCAACTCTGTCTGTCAACATCTACCTTTCCTTCTTGCTGGAAGTTTGCCTACATTCAGCCTGTTCCTAAAAAGGGTGACAGTTCTAATCCCTCAAACTATCGTCCTATTGCTTTGATTTCCTGCATATCTAAAGTTTTTTAATCTATCCTCAACAGGAAGATTCTTAAACATCTATCACTTCACAACCTTCTATCTGATCGGCAGTATGGGTTTCGTCAAAGCCGCTCTACTGGTAATCTTCTGGCTTTCCTTACTGAGTCTTGGTCATCCTCTTTTAGAGATTTTGGTGAAACTTTTGCTGTTGCCTTGGATATATCAAAAGCTTTTGATAAAGTCTGGCACAAAGCTTTGATTTCCAAACTATTCTCCTATGGCTTCTATCCTTCTCTCTGTAACTTCATCTCAAGTTTTCTTTCTGACCGTTCTGTTGCTGCTGTGGTAGACGGTCACTGCTCTTCTCCTGAATCTATTAACAGTGGTGTTTCTCAGGGTTGTGTCCTGTCACCCACTCTCGTCTTATTCATCAATGACCTTATAAACCAAACTTCTTGTCCTATCCACTCCTACGCTGATGATACCACCCTGGACTTTTCCTTCAAGAGGGAGGTTTCAAGACACTTATCCTTCAATTTTTGACTGCCGCCTTGGAGCCTTTTCTTTGATTGGCATCTCAGTGAACTTTTTTTTTATTGAATTTTTGTTGCCCTTGTCCAGTGTCCCTCTTACATAAAAAAAAGAAAAAAAAATCCCTACCTTTAGGTAAAGTGGTTGTTGGGGACAGTCATGTTAGATAGATAGATAGATAGATAGATAGATAGATATTTTATTGACCACAGCAAACAGATAATACCAATGGATTGTACATAATAGTATTACATAATCTACAAGATAATATTAAATTATTATCACTTCCCAACTGTAGTCCATCATCTATTAGTTACTAGAAGTCTATTATTACAAAATAAACGAGCTAAACATAAACACTGGAGAAATATCTATTCTTAGGACCCTTGTTTATAAGATATATATAAACAATCATATTCATGACATCTACGCACTACTATAATTATCAAATCCTCACTAATCCCACAATCGTGTGAAACATATTAAATACAAGTATAATTTATTACTTTTTTAATATATGGTCAAAATGTTATGAACAATCTTACACATAATCTCTGGCGTAAACTGATCCCCAAACAGTTGTTCTAAAGTGGAGAACTGGTATTGATCCCTAAGCTGCTGTGTTAACTGACAATCCTGCACTACATGTCACTCTGTAACCCTCCACACACACACAGCCTCTCATTCACCTCCAGTCGACCTCTGTTTCTTTGATTCCACCTGCCAGTCTCACACGCTAAACTATGTCCACTTACTCGAAATTGTGTGAATGATACTCTATGAATATCATCTACTGCATGCTTCACTGTATATATACGGTGTACCAATAAATCTGGGTTAATATCCTTATATGTTGTGCGTCTTGAGGAGTTACTGTTTACCATGTCATCTTTTAATGTCTTCATTACCAAGCTCAGGTCCGGTACATTCGTGTTGATCATCTTTCTGACGGTCCGACTGGTTGGAGTGTTAGAGTTCACTGTTATCCTAATTGTGAAGGCTAATGGATCATCATCATATCCTGACCTCTCATGCCACATACTATATAAAATTTGTGTTGTCTGTGCCTGATTAAGTCCTTGAAAGGTGGATACCCTGACTCCACGTAGCAAATGTCATTACATGTTAGTTTTCTCACTCCTAATAATCTTTTTAGACACCAATTGTACAACTTCACCATCGTTTTCAGATCAGCTCCTATCCAAGATTCACAAACATAAATTAGTGATGACATGAGAGCTGCATCAAATACACGCTTCTTTATCACAAACGGAATATCATTATTTTTCGTGACAAAAGACACAAACTTTAACACATGTGACATCTTATTATTAGCATGGACTTTGACGGCAGAGGTGGTTGAACCATCGCTGGTAAACGGTGACCCTAAATACATATATGTGTCACAATGTTCCACCACCAAGTCGCCCACCACCAAAGGTTCACGATCCCTCTCACTGCCGCTTATCACAAAAAAACTTTGTCTTGGATTGGTTAACTTTCATGCCATATTCTGTACAATAATCTTGTAACAAAGATACCTTTCTCATCATATTTGCCCTCGTTGTCGATAATAGCACCGTGTCGTCCATTAGTACAAGTATATGTAGCCATTTTAAAAATCCATCATGTCCACACCCTTCTTTAATTCATCTTATAAGGTTACATTTTCTAGAGTTAGGTGGCGCATGGCACAGGTATGTTTTCCTGGGGCTGGGATAGGGCATGTTATTGATATTGATAGAGGCGTACATGGCAGACAAAGAGACCCATCCCATTGTCTGCTTGCGCGCTGGGGGAAATGGTGTCAACAGAGTGCCCAGTGAGGCGTTGTTGCGTCGTTTCAAGATGGCTCTAGATAGGATTAGGGACAGGAAGTGATTCCCGTGGTGTGTGGGGTCTTGCCGAGGCGGTCTGCGGGTGGCACGAAGCATTGCAGAGCCATTACAATGAATTGTTGGTAGGCAAACTACAGGAAGGCTTAGGTCTTTGTTGACACCTGGAAACGTTTTTACGGCCGGGAACACCTATACCAACCGGACAGGATGCACCTCTCGAGGTGGGGAACCAACCTGGTAGCTTGCTCCATTGACCATGAGGTTTGTGCTCTGCAGGATTTTTCCTTTTTTTTTTTAGTTTGCCGGGCAAAAGGAAAAGTAACTATGGTCAGACCATTTCATCCTAAGGCGTTGTCCTTTTCAGGGATTTCCTGGCTTACGGCGTTGCCAAACTTTATACTGGCCAAATTATCGGATTAGAGCCTAATGTCAGTGATAACTTTACTCCCTACACACCACCTTTGTCTCTCTCTCTCTCTCTCTCTCTCTCTCTCTCTCTCTCTCTCTCTCTCTCTCTCTCTCTCTCTCTCTCTCTCTCTCTCTCTCTCTCTCTCTCTCTCTCTCTCTCTCTCTCTCTCTCTCTCTCTCTCTCTCTCTCTCTCTGCATACAGAATTTTCATTCACGCAAATTTATTATTTTTTACAGAGATCTATGCATTATTAAAAACGGAGAAAAATCTGAGTCTCTCTCTCTCTCTCTCTCTCTCTCTCTCTCTCTCTCTCTCTCTCTCTCTCTCTCTCTCTCTCTCTCTCTCTCTCACTCTCTCTTCCTCCTTCAGCGCGGTGCGAGATAAAGTGACCGATAGATTGACACGGTCACTCTGATAGTGTGATCTGACTGAATCACCCAAAGAAACATGACAACACTGGGAGGAAACGCTGCCAAATATTGTGGTATTTGCAAAAAAACAATGCAGTTATCGCTAAGAAAAAAATATACTAACTTGTCTTTTAAGAGGATTATAGTATATATATACCACTAGAACTCCATTTGATTCTGAGGTGGTAAGTAACTGACATGAGGTGTGTGTTGGTACAAGTTTGACAGAGCTGCTGGCTGGGAAACCCCTTTAAAGGACAATGCCCAAACGCTCAGGATAAAATGGTCAGACCATAGTGTCTACTGTAAGGTCACCGACAGGGCAGATAGAAATATCTGGGGTAAGAATGGGAAGCAATATATGGGTGAGCTCATAGTGCATTATGTATACTACAGTAGTATCCTAAATAAAATTGATCTGTTGAGGGGGACTGCCAATACAGAAAAATTAGAAATCATAGAACTGTCAGACTGACTGGTTGATTGATTGATTTAATTTATGGCACCACTATAAACCTTTAAAAGCGACAGATATTGCAGTTCTTAAAATATCGGTATTAAAAACAAAATTATAGGTATGATAAAAATCTTAAAAAACCACAATAGAAGTAAACAGAGAAGGAAATGGGAAGAGCCATATAAAAAAATTTAAGTGATAAAAATGAGAGGGTTTGTATAATAATGTTTTAGTTACTTAATTTGATTTAGTGAGGGAGTATTAACGCCACTGACCACCGTGTCTGCCGTTGTTCGTTCTGTACCCAAGACACTGACTCCACTGATCCAGATATCTAGCGTTGTTCGTTACGTGCTCAAGACACTGACCCCACTGACCCAGGCCCCAAGACCCAGCGTTTTTTGTTATGTGTCTTCTTCACTTGCCGCCATGTTCTCCCAGTGCAAAGATAAAGTTCTGCCCAATACTATATTACCGATAAAATAAATAAAATGAGAACAGTTAAAAAGATAAACTATAGTTTGTCTAGAGGACCAGCCTTCTACACGAACTTAAGAATCTCATGTCCCGGAGAGAGAGCCCTCTCTCCAAGTATCAGCAACATCTGGAAAGTCCCATCCTCTTCGCGGCAGCGGAAAAGATATAACTCCCGGAACTCCACCAGACTGGGACACTCTACTACAAAGTGTCCCACTGTAGGGGAACTAAGCAGTCATCACAAAATGGTTGTCTTTCCCGGGACATGAGATAACCATAAGTGAGACGTGTGTGACCCGTCCGGAGACGTGTCATTGCAGTCTCTGAGCGGCGCTCCTGCACATGGACGTCCGTGGACGGAAAGTTACAGAAGTTATCTCACCCATCTTAGTGGTGGCAGCCAAATCTTCCCACCTGCCCTGCCAATTGGCAAGAACTGCCACCCTTATACTGAAGTATAAATCATGAAAGGGAATGGGGTTGGAAGGAGCAACCCAAGTTGCCGCCATTTTAGCCAGTTTATCGGACTTCTCATTCCCCTGAACTCCAACATGTGCAGGGAGCCAGCAAAATGCGACGTGATGGCTACTACGCTGTAAAAGGTATAGCCACTCAAGAATCAGTAAAAGGGAGAAGGGCTAAAATGTTGAATAGCGGAAAGAAGACTGCGGGAATCGCTAAAAATTGTAAAAGATGAGGTGGGAAGAGTAAAAATAATTCTTAAAACTAAAATAATGGCAGACAGTTCAGCCATAAAAACGGAAGTAACACGGGGAGGCTACCGCCTCGACAGAATGAAGGAAAGATAACACCAAATCCGACTTCATCTTTGAATTCTGAACCGTCCGTAAATATAGGGATGGACCCGGAATGTGTGGAATAGTGTTCCAAGAATATTGCATGGGACTTATAATGCGGCAATAAGTTCTTATTAGGAATAGTATGGTCGCAGACAGACATATCTGAGAATTGCCAGCAACCAACTCTAAGATATCTATAGGGACTTACAGAAATGGAAGGTACATTTAATGCCGCCATAGCAGATGCAACCCTAACACCAAAAAGTCCAGGCAAACTCGAGTGAGACACATATAAACGGGAACGTGAATCACGGGAGACAGCCACACAAGGAACAGAGTCGGGTAAATGTTGAACATGATACCAGCACCTGTGTAATATAGACTGGCAATGCAAGTCCAGCGGAAGGACACCAGCCTCCACCAATAAGCTAGGGATTGAGGATCAGCGGAATGCACCAGGTGATAAGCGAACATTGCACTGTGCACCGAGTCCAACATACGAATAACCCTAATTATATTATAAATACGTGCATTATAAGTGTTTTGAAGTTTCTTCGATACTAAAAAGCGAAAGTACGTGGACTCTATATGGACTCTATATGAAAAAACAGAACATTACCCAAAACATGTTTTTTGAGTGTTTTTTCACATTTTTATATAGCAACACGCTAAAAATCCTGCAAAGCCCGCTATATGTGGAAATGAAACATTACCAGAAACGTGTTTTTAAAGTGTTTTTTGAGCTTCTTAGTAGAAAAACGGTAAAAACATCAAATTCACCCTATATAAGAATACAAAACAGGATAACCAGAAACGAGTCTTTTGGGTGTTTTTGAGGATCTTACGTACCAAAAGGCTAAAACGCATAGAAAACACCCTTTATAAAGAACTCAGTAATATTGCAAAAACGTGTAGTTTGAGAGTTTTTTTTTATTATTACGTACGAAATCGCCAAAATGCATGCAAAGCAAGAAAAACGTCTTTTATGAGTGTTTTTTTAGGCTTCTTAGATACCAAAACCCAAAACGCATAAATAGTACTTTATATGGAGAAACAGAACAACATTACTAAAAATGCGTAATTTGAGTGTTTTCACTTTGTTAGCTACCAAATCGCCAAAATGCATGCAAAGCACCTTATAGATGATAAAGAAATTACTTAAGCAGAAACGTGTCTTTTGAGTGTTTTTGAGCGTGCTGGAACCAGAACGCAAAAAAGTATGGAATGCACCCTATAAAGAAAACAAATCAGCATCACCAAAAGCGTGTCTTTTCAATGTTTTTAAGCTTCTAACATACCAAAACGCTGAAATGCATGCAAAAAAAAAGCCTTTGTGTAGAAACAATGTAACATCATCAAAAAACGTGTATTGTGAGGGTTTTTTGAGGTTCTTACGTACAAAAACGCCAAAGCAAATGCAAAGTACCCTCTATTTGAAAACGAAAGAACATTACGAGAAATGTGTATTATAAGTGTTTTTGAGCTTCTTAGGTACCAAAAATAGCACTCTCTATGTAGAAATGCGACAACATTACTAAAAACGTGTTTATTGAGTGTATTGAGTGTATTGTTAGGTAGATACGAAAACGCCAAAATGCATGCAAAGAACCCTATATAAGGAAAAGAAATGACATTACCAGAAACGTGTATTTTCAGTGTTTTCGAGCGTATTAGGTACCTAAGCGCTAAAAACAATGGAAAGCACCCTATATGGGGGGGAGGGGAAAAAAAGCAACATTACCAGAAAACGTGTCTTTTGATTTTTTTTTTTTTGCGGGGGGGGCCACCTACGTACTAAAACGCTAAAACGCGAGGAAAACACCCTTTACGAAGAAAAGAACAAATTTACCAAAAACGTTTTTTTGGGGTGTTTATGAGCTATTTACATACAAAAAAGGTAAAATGCTTGCACATTACTCTATGTGGGGATACGAAAGGACATTACGAGAAACGTGTATTATGAGTGTTATTTTTTTTTACCTTCGATAACAAAACACTAAGAAAACTAAAGGACATTACAAGAAATGTGTATTATAAATGTTTTTTATCTTCTTAGGTACCAAAACGCTAAAACGTGTGAATAGCTCTTTATATGGAGAAAAAGAACAATATTACCAAAAACGTGTATTCTGAGTGTTTTTCACATTGTTAGGAACCAAAACGCCAAAATTCATACAAAACATCCTATATGGTAAACAAAACGGCATTACCAAAAACGTTTTTTTTTTTTTAGTCTTTTTGAGCTTCTTGCGTAGCAAAATGCTAAAACGCATGAAAAACGCCCTTTGTGGAAAAACAGAATAACATCATCAAAAATTTGTATTCTGAATGTTTTTGAGCTTCTTAGATGCAAAAAACGCCAAAATGCAATGTCAAATATTCTATAAAGGAAAACGAAAGGATATTATGAGAAATGTGTTTTACAAGTTTTTTTTAGCTTAGAAGCTAAAAACGCTAAGATGCATCACTATTATTCTGTATGGAGAAATTTTTTTTTAAATAAAAAAAACATACCCCAAAACTGGTATTTAAAGTTTTTTTTTCACATTCTTAAGTACCAAAATGCCAAAATGCATGTAAAGCATCCTATACGGGGAAAGTAAACGACATTTCCTGAAACATGTCTCTTGAGTAGTAATGAGCGTGTTAGGCACCAAAACGCTAAAAACTCTAAAATGCATGGAAAGCACACTAAATCGAATATATATATATATATATATATATATATATATATATATATATATATATATATATATATATATATATATATATATATATATATATATATATATGTATATATATATATATATATATTCGATTTAGTGTGTATATAGTGAATTTATATAGTATATAGTATAGTATATAGTGATTTAGTGAATATATATATACATATATATATATATATATATATATATATATATATATATATATATATATATATATATATATATATATATATATATATATATATATATATATATATATATATATATATATATATATATATATATATATATATATATATATATATATATATATATATATATATATATATATACCAAAAACGTGTATTTTAAGCGCTTTTCAAATTGTTTGATACCAAAACGCAAATCATTGAATATGGTGAAAGGAAACAACTTTTACAGAGAGGTGTCTTTTGAGTGTTTATGAGTGTGTTAGGCACCGAAACGCTGAACACCAATGAATGTACCCTATATGGGAAAACAAAACAGCTTTACAAAACGCTAAAATGAATGGAAAACACCAAGAACGCATGAAGAATAGTTTATAAAGAGAAATTTTTTTGAGTGCTTCTCCCATTGTTAAATAATAAAACGCCAAAATCTATGCAAAGCACCCTATATATGGAAACGAAATGACATTACCAGATACGTATACTTCGAGTGTTTTTGGGCGTGTTAGGCACCAAAACCCTAAAAAGAATGGAAAGTACCGAATATGGGAAAACAAAAATAACATTACTAAAAAAACGTATCTTCTGAGCTTCTTACATATCAAAACGCTAAAACGCATGCAAAACACCTTTTGCGGAGAAACAAAAAACGTTTATTTTGATTTTTTTTTTTTTTTCAGGTTACGTACAAAAACGCCAAAATGTGTGCAAAGTTCCTTATGTGGGAAAACGAAGGGACATTACAAAAAATGTGTACTATAAATGTTTTTCAGCATCTTAGGTACCAAAACGCTAAAACGCATGAATAGCACTCTATATAGAAAAGAGCAACATAACCAAAAAGTGGAAACTGTTTTTCACTTTTTTTAAGTACCATAACGCCAAAATACATGCAAATCACCATATATAGGGAAACGAAACGATATTACAAGAAACGTGTCTTTTGAGTTTTTTTGAGCTTCTTACGTACCAAAACGTTTTTGGGCGTGTTAGGCACCAAAACGCTAAAAAACATTAAAAGCACCCTATATAGTAAAACAAAACAACATTACCAAAAACGTGTCTTTTGAGTCTCTTTAAGTTTCTTACTTACCAAAACGATAAAACCCATGCAAAACACCCTTGATGGAGAAATTGTTGAGCTGATCAAAGTTGTCATTGTTGCTGTTCTTGTCGTTGAAGTTGCTCAAATCGACATTGTCGTTTAGATTATCAAAACTGTCATCACTCAACTTGTCAGAGCTGTCATTGTTGCTGAATTGTTGAAAGTCATCTTTGTATAAACTGTCAAAGTTGTTGTTGTTGTTGTCATTGTTGTTGTTGTCTGGCAGAGGAGGCCTTTCTGTTGCACTTTGGGAGACAGGGAGGAGATCCATAGGGAAATCTCCACGCAGCTCACTCACCTGTTGGGGGAAGGAGGGAGTCTGGGGGAAGGTGGGGGTCTGGGGGAAGGGAGAAACATAGTAAACATAGTAGCATCACCAAAAGTGTGTAATGTGACTGTTTTTGATATTATTACGTACAGAAACACCAAAATGCATGAAAAGCACCCTATGTTGGAAAACGAAAGGACATTACGAGAAATATGTACTATAAGTGTTTTTGAGCTTCTTAGGTATCAGATAAATAAAACGCTGAAATAACACTCTTTATGGAAAAAAAGAAAAAAAGGGATTACCAAAACGTGTATTTTGAGTGATTTTCACATTGTTAGATACTAAAAACGCCAAAATGCGTGCAAAGCACTCTATATGAGGAAATGAAACAACATTTTCAGGAACATGTCTTTTCAGTGTTTATGAGAGCGTTAGGCACCAAAACGCTAAAAAGCATGGAAATCACCCTATATAGGAATATAAAACAAAATAACTAAAAACGTGTTTTCTGGGTGTTTTTAATTTCTTACTTACCAAAACTCTAAAACGCATACAAAACATTCTTTATAGAGAAATAGACTAACACTAGCAAAAACATGTATTTTGAGTGTTTTGGAGCTTGTCATGTACAAAAATGCCAAAACAAAATTAAACTATCCCATACATGGAAAGACAATAATTTTACAAAAAAGGTGTATTATGAGTGTTTATGGGCTTCTTAGGTACCAAAACGCTAAAACGCCTGAATATCACTCTATATCGAGAAACAGAACAACATTACGATAAAGGTGTTTTCTTTAGTGTTTTTTTTTTTCACATTGTTAGGTACAAACACGCCAAAATACATGCAAAGCACCCTATGGAGGGAAAGGAAACGACATTTCCAGAAACATGTCTTTTGAGTGGTAATGAGCGTATTAGGCACCAAAACGCTAAAAAGCATGGAAAGCTTACTATATGGGAAAAGAGAACAATATTACTAAAAACGTGTCTTTTAAGTATTTTGAGTTATTTACTTACCTAAATCGCATGAATAGCACTCTATATAGAGAAACAGAACATGGCAAAAAACATGTATTTTGAGTGCTTTTCACAGTGTTAGATACCATAGCGCCAAAATGCATGCAAAGCACCTTATATGAGGAAAAGAAACGACATTTCCAGAAACGAGTATTTAAAGTGTTTATGAGTGTCTTAGACACCGAAACGCTAAAAGCAATGAAAGCACCTCCTATGAGAGACAAAACAACATTACTAAAAATGTGTTTTTTTGTGTGTGTGTTTTGAGCTACTTCCGTACCAAAACGCTAAAACGCATGCAAAATAAAATAACATTACCAAAAAACTATATTTTGGGTGTTTTTGAGCTTGTTACGTACAAAAAACACCAAAATGCATGCAAGGTACTCTACGAAACGATATTACTAGACATGTGTATTATGAGTGTTTTTGACCTTCGGTACCAAAAACCGAAACCGCGTGTATAGTACTCAGTATGAAGAAACAGAACAAAATTAAGAAAAACGTGTATTTTAAGTGTTTTCACATTGTTAGGTAACAACACGCCAAAATGCCTGCGAAGCCTCTTATAGGTACAAACGAAGCGACATCCCCAAAAACGTGTCTTTAAACTGTTTTTGAGCATATTAATAAAAAAAAAAAAAAAAAAACAGTAAAAAGCATGAAAATCACCCTACATAGGAATAGAAAATTACATTACAAAGAACGTGTCTTTTGAGTTTTTATGAACATCTTACCTATAAAACGCTAAAACGCATAGAAAACACACCTTATAAAGAACAGAATAATATTGCCAAAAACGTGTATTTTGAATGTTTTTGGGCTTATTACGTACAAAATCGCTAAAATGCATGCAAAGCATCTTATATCAGAAAACGAAAGGAGTTTACGAGAAATGTGTATTATGAGTGTTTTTGTGCTTTTTAGGTACCAAGACTATCGATAAACTGTGTGAATTGCACAATATAGGGGGAAACAGAGCAACAGTACCAAAAACGTGTATATTGAGTGTTTTCCACATTGTTACGTACTAAAACGATAAAATGTATGAAAAGCACCCTCTATAGGGAAACGAGACAACATTACCAGGAACATGTCTTTTGAGTGTTTTTCGGCGTGTTAGGCTCCAAAATGCCAAAAACCATGGAAAGCATCCCGTATGGGATGTCAGGATTCTGGTTATCTTTCCAAGAAAGTGAACATTACACTGACCCCAGAGAGTTTTAATGGCCTGGATTTTTAAAGGCCTCGAATGCCTATCCGACCTATCCGAAATCATCAGCTATTAAACCCTCTCACAAAACCCTTACCTTGGCACAGCACGCCAGAGAACACCTTAATACCAGATTAACGTCGGGGTAGAAAACACAATTATTCTATATAATGACAGGATATATTGATAATAATGTTAGCTTACAAATAACTTGAGGTAGTACACAGTACAGGAAATTATGGAACAAACTTCTACCCTAGACCAATGCAGGATAATTCCCACACTCAATCACAATAGATTCCCCCTTTTACTCAGGCTCTTATATCGCCTCCCTTATTGCTCAAAGGTTATACACTTCAATATATGACGTTTCCCCTTTCACCCCTTCAGAGGCCGTTGAAATATTTCCCCCAGCTTCAGGAATTTCCCTAGACAGCGTCACTGCGTCCCTAAATAACAATTCCCATATTTTACCTCCTCAAACCTCACAAGACATCACCACCATCACCACAGATCACCTATAACACCATAGCGTCATCCCCAAAGACACCAGTAACACCACAACATCACCACAACCCCAACCACAAAATGGCTGCCTCTTAGCACCAACGCTGACCCCTAAGCATAATGTCACCGACACAACTCATCAACCATATTTCAGTGGACAAGAGCTCTTGATACCACAGAAGACTCACCAACCTGATCCTGGATATCAGGGTTATACCACCACATCACTAATATCTCCACACACACAAACACACACACTGGTTAACTCTTGCATTAGAGAGGTGGACAAAATAGGGGTGAGAAAAAGAAGAAAGTCTTGTGCAGCGAGGCCACGGGATGAAGGGGAGGCATGCAGTTTGCAAGATGAGAAGAGCAGTTAGCATGAAAATAGCGGTAGAAGTTAGCTAGAGATGCAGCATTGCAGCCATGAGAAAGAGGCTGAGGAGTTGATGAGATGAAAAGCTTTTGATTCCAGCCTGTGTAAAAGACCATATTCAATACATGGATGGATAAGGCTTTCGTACAGAGTTAGGAGCTGGGAGGGGTGAGAAAAACTGGCGGAAACGTCTCAGAACACCTAACTTCATGGAAGCTGTTTTAGCTAGAAATGAGACGTGAAGTTTTCAGTTTAGATTATAAGAAAAGGACAGACCAAGGATATTCAGTGTAGAAGAGGGGGACAGTTGAGTGTCATTGAAGAAGAAAGGATAGTTGTCTGGAAGGTTGTGTTGAGTTGACAGATGGAGGAACTGAGTTTTCGAGGCAATGAACAATACCATGTTTGCTCTGCCCCAACCAGAAATTTTAGAGATCAAAAGTCAGGCGTTCTGTGGCTTCCTTGCATTAACATCCTCAAAGGTTGGACGTCTAAGAAAAATGTGGAAAAGTGCAGGGTGGTAGCATCAGCGTAGAAGTGGATAGGACAAGAAGTTTGGTTTAGAAGTTCGTTGATGAATAATAGGAAGCGAGTGGGTGACAAGACAGAACCCTGAGGAACACTACTATTAATAGATTTAGGAGAGCAGTGACTGTCTACCACAGCAACAATAGAATGGTCAGAATGGAAAATTGAGATAAATTTACAGAGATAAGGATAGAAGCCATAGGAGAGTAATTTGGAAATCAAAGATTTGTGCCAGACTTTATCAAAATCTTTTGACATGTCTAAGGCAACAGCAAAAGTTTCACCAAAATCTCTAAAAGAGGATGACCAAGAACTCAGTAAAGAAAGCCAGAAGATCACCAGTAGAGCGGCCTTGACAGAACCCATACTAGAGATCAGATGGAAGGTTGTGAACTGATAGATGTTTAAGAATCTTTCTATTGAGGATACATTAAAAAAAAAACTTTACATAGGCAGGATATTAAAGCAATAGCACGGTAGTTTGAGGGATTAGAACGGTCACCGTTTTTAGGAAGAGGCTGAATGTAGGCAAATTTCCAGCAAGAAGGAAAGGTAGATGTTGACAGACAGAGTTGAAAGAGTTTGAATAGGCAAGGTACAAGCATGGATGCGCAGATTCAGAAAACAATAGGAGGGACCCTATCAGATCTATAAGCCATCCGGGGGTTTAGGCCAGAGAGGGCATGGAAAACATCATTGCGAAGAATTTTAATAGGTAGCATGAAGTAGTTGGAGGGTGGATGAGAGGGAGGAACAAGCCCTGAATCTAGCCAAGGTAGTGTTTTTAGCAAAGGTTTGAACGAAGAGTTCAGCTTTAGAGATAGATGTGATAGCAATCTGGTTGAAATAAACGAGGGAAAGAAGAAAAAGCAAAGTTATTGGAGATATTTTTGGCTAGATGCCATAAGTCACGAGGGGAGTAAGATCTTGAAAAATTTTGACACTTTCTATTAATGAAGAAATTTTTGACTAGTTTGAGAACAGACTTGGCATGGTTCCGGTCAGAAATATAAAGTGCATGAGATTCTGGTGATGGAAGGCTCAAGTACCTTTGGTGGGCCATCTCCCTATAATGTATAGCACGAGAACAGGCTGTGTTGAACCAAAGTTTGGAAGGTATAGCTGGAGAAAAAGAGTGAGGAATGTATGCGTCCATCTTCTCTGTTAAGCGCTCAGCACAAAGAGAAAGGTAGGTCTCTGACACAGAAGCAGTAATCATTCCAAGGAAAATCAGCAAAATACCTCCCAACTAGCAAAGGCAAAACACCAGAGGCACCTCCGCTTAGGGTACAGATATGAGATTGTGATCGAAGAAGCCCAGCTGAGAAGAGAGGGTAACAGCATAAGCAGTATTAGAAGTTAGGAAAAGATCAAGAATGTTGAGCGTATCTCCAAGATGGTCAGGAATATGAGTAGGGTGTTGCACCATTTGCTCTATGTTATGGAGGATAGCAAAGTTGAAGGCTAGTTCACCAGAATAGTCAGTGAAGGGAGAGGAAAGCCAAAGCTGGTGTTGAACATTGAAGACTCCAAGAATGGAGATCTCTGAAAAAAAAAAAAGTGCCAGAATGTGCTCCACTTTGGAAGTTGAGAATTGAAAGAATTTCTTATAGTTAGAATAGTTAGATGAGAGATATACAGCAAAGATAAATTTAGTTTGAGAGTGAGAATAGTCCTAACCAGATGGTGGAAAACTCAGAAAATTCAAGAGCATTGGCACGAGAGCAGGTTAAGTCATTGCGCACAAAAACGCAACGTCCAGCTTTGGACTTAAAAATGAGGATAGAGAAAGTAGGAGGAAACAGAAACGAGGCTACTGTCAGTGTGTTTCAGTGAGGAAAAGATTAGGTTTAGTAGATGAGAGATGGTGTTCTACTGATTGAAAATTAGATCTAAGACCACGAATGTTGCAGAACTTAATGAAAAAAAGTTAAGGGAGGTGTCAAGACATTTAGAGTCGATACCAGAAGAGCAGTCCGACCTTGGGAGATTTGTGGTCCCCTATCCAGATGGTGAATGTCAAGCTGGTGTAGGAGTCACCATAATAATTCTGAATTTTGAGTGAAGGGTGTGTGTGTGATTAAGTGCTTCTGGTTTTATGTGAAGGAATGAAATTGTCTTTAGAGGGCTGTCTGTGACTGCCCCCTTGTATTATGAGAAATGTGTATTATAAGTGTTTTTGAGCTTCTTAAGCACCAAAATTCTTAAACGCATGAATAGCACTCTGTATGGAAAAAAAAAAAAAAAAAAACTGAACAATATAACCCAAAAAAATTTATATTAATTGTTTTTCACATTGTTAGTTACCAAAAATGCCAAAATACATGCAGAGCGTACTATATATGGAAAAGAAACGACTTTACAAGAAACGTGTCTTTTAAATGTTTTTGGGCGTGTTAGGAACCAAAACGCTAAAAAAAAAAAAAAAAAAAAACACGAAAAGCAACCTATATGGAAAAACAAAACAGCATTACCAAAAAAGTGTCTTTTTAGTGTTCTGAGCTACTTACGAACCAAAACGATAAAACGGAAGCAACACACAGACTATAATTATGGAGAAAGAATAACATTACTAAAGTCGTTATTTTGGATGCTTTTGATTTAGTTATGTATAAAAATCGCAAAAATTCTTGCAATGTAGCCTATATGATGCTATGAAAGGACATTACAAGAAACGTGTATTATGAGTGTTTTTAAACTTCTTCGCTACCAAAAAGCGAAAATGTGTATTATAAGTATTTTTGAGCTTCTTAGGCACCAAAATGCTTAAACGCATGAATAGCACTCCATATGAGAAACAGAACAATATAACCTCTATATAGAGGTTATATTGTTATATTTCTCTATACAGAGAAACAGAACAATCTTGCCAAAAAAAACGTGTATTTTTGTTTTTCACATTATTGAATAAAAAAAAAATGTATACTAATCATCATATATGGTGAAACGAAACATTTCCAGAAATGTGCTTCTTTTTTTTTTTTTAGTATTTATGAGCATGTTACGCAACAAAACGCTAAAAACCATGGAAAGCACCCTATATGGGAAATGAAAACAACATTACCAAAGAGCATGTCTTTTGAGTGTTTATGAGCTTCTTAGGTACAAAAACGCTAAAGCGCGTGAACAGCACTCTATATGGAGAAACAGAACAACATTACTAAAACGCGTATTTTCAGTGTTTTTTTTTTCACATTGAAAGGTATCAAAACGCCAAAATGCATGCAATGCAGGCGTTTTGGTACCCAACAATGTGAAAAACACTCAAGAATCACGTTTTCGGTAATTTTGTTCTGTTTTTCCATATAGAGTGCTATTCATGCGTTTTAGCGTTTTGGCACCTAAGAAGCTCAAAAACACTGATAAAACACATTTCTTGTAGTGTTCTTTCTTTTTCCAGTGTAGGGGACTTTGCATGCATTTTGACGTTTTTATACTTAACAACCTCAAAAACATTCACAATACACCTTTCTGATGAAGTTATTCTGTCTCTCCAAAAAGGGTGTTTTGCATACATTTTGTATTTAATGCGTAAAAATTTGAAAAACATTTACAAGACACGTTTTTGATAAGGTTGTTTTGTTTTCCCATATATGGTGTTTTCCATACTTTTTAGCGTTTTGCTACGTAAGACGCCCAAAAACAATCAAATGACAGGTTTCTGGTAATGTCGTTTCTTTTCCCTATATATTGTGCTTTGCATGCATTTTGGCGTTTTGATACCTTTCAATGTGAAAAAACACTGAAAATACACGTTTTAGTAATGTTGTTCTGTTTCTCCATGTAGAGTGCTGTTCACGCGTTTTAGCGTTTTTGTACCTAAGAAGCTCATAAACACTAAAAAGACATGCTTTTTGGTAATGTTGTTTTCATTTCCCATATAGGGTGCATTCCATGGTTTTTAGCATTTTGGTGCGTAACATGCTCATGGATACTAAAAAAAAAGAAAAAAAAAAGCACGTTTCTGGAAATGTTTCGTTTCACCATTTAGGATGATTTGTATACATTTTTTTTTTTTTGCATTCAATAATGTGAAAAACAAAAATACACGTTTTTTTTTTTTTTTTGGCAAGATTGTTCTGTTTCTCTGTATAGAGAAATATAACAATATAACCTCTATATAGAGGTTATATTGTCCTGTTTCACCACATGGAGTGCTATTCATGCGTTTAAGCATTTTGGTGCCTAAGAAGCTCAAAAATACTTATAATACACATTTTCGGTTTTTTGGTAGCGAAGAAGCTTAAAAACACTTATAATACACGTTTCTTGTAATGTCCTTTCATATCATCATAAAGGGTACATTGCGTGCATTTTTGCGATTTTTATACATAACTAAATCAAAAGCATCCAAAATAACGACTTTAGTAATGTTATTCTTTCTCCATAGAGTGTGTGTGTTGCTTCCGTTTTATCGTTTTGGTTCGTAAGTAGCTCAAAACACTAAAAAGACATTTTTTTTTTGGTAATGCTGTTTTGTTTTTCCATATAGGTTGCTTTTCATGTTTTTTTTTTAGCGTTTTGGTTCCTAACACGCCCAAAAAACATTTATAAGACACGTTTCTTGTAAAGTCGTTTCTTTTCCATATATAGTACGCTCTGCATGTATTTTGGCATTTTTGGTAACTAACAATGTGAAAAACAATTAATATAAATTTTTTTGGGTTATATTGTTCAGTTTTTTTTTTTTTTTTTTTCCATACAGAGTGCTATTCATGCGTTTAAGAATTTTGGTGCTTAAGAAGCTCAAAAACACTTATAATACACATTTCTCATAATACAAGGGGGCAGTCACAGACAGCCCTCTAAAGACAATTTCATTCCTTCACATAAAACCAGAAGCACTTAATCACACACACACCCTTCACTCAAAATTCAGAATTATTATGGTGACTCCTACACCAGCCTGACAGTCACCATCTGGAAAGGGGACCACAAATCTCCCAAGGTCGACTGCTCTTCTGGTATCGACTCCAAGTGTCTTGACACCTCCCTTAACTTTTTTTCATTAAGTTCTGCAACATTCGTGGTCTTAGATCTAATTTTCAATCAGTAGAACACCATCTCTCATCTACTAAACCTAATCTTTTCCTCACTGAAACACACTGGCAGTAGCCTCGTTTCTGTTTCCTCCTACTTTCTCTATCCTCATTTTTAGTCCAAAGCTGGACGTTGCGTTTTTGTGCGCAATGACTTAACCTGTTCTCGTGCCAATGCTCTTGAATTTTCTGAGTTTTCCACCATCTGGTTAGGACTATTCTCACTCTCAAACTAAATTTATCTTTGCTGTATATCTCTCATCTAACTATTCTAACTATAAGAAATTCTTTCACTTCTCAACTTCCAAAGTGGAGCACATTCTGGCATTTTTTTTTTTTCAGAGATCTCCATTCTTGGAGTCTTCAATGTTCAACACCAGCTTTGGCTTTCCTCTCCCTTCACTGACCATTCTGGGGAACTAGCCTTCAACTTTGCTATCCTCCATGACATAGAGCAATTGGTGCAACACCCTACTCATATTCCTGACCATCTTGGAGATACGCTCAACATTCTTGATCTTTTCCTAACTTCTAATACTGCTTATGTTGTTACCCTCTCTTCTCAGCTGGGCTTCTTCGATCACAATCTCATATCTGTACCCTAAGCGGAGGTGCCTCTGGTGTTTTGTCTTTGCTAGTTGGGAGGTATTTTGCTGATTTTCCTTGGAATGATTACTGCTTCTGTGTCAGAGACCTACCTTTCTCTTTGTGCTGAGCGCTTAACAGAGAAGATGGAGGCATACATTCCTCACTCTTTTTCTCCAGCTATACCTTCCAAACTTTGGTTCAACACAGCCTGTTCTCGTGCTATACATTATAGAGAGATGGCCCACCACAGGTACTTGAGCCTTCCATCACCAGAATCTCATGCACTTTATATTTCTGACCGGAACCATGCCAAGTCTGTTCTCAAACTAGCCAAAAATTCCTTCATTAATAGAAAGTGTCAAAATTTTTCAAGATCTTACTCCCCTCGTGACTTATGGCATCTAGCCAAAAATATCTCCAGTAACTTTGCTTTTTCTTCTTTCCCTCGTTTATTTCAACCAGATGGTACCATTGCTATCACATCTATCTCTAAAGCTGAACTCTTCGTTCAAACCTTTGCTAAAAACACTACCTTGGCTAGATTCAGGGCTTGTTCCTCCCTCTCATCCACCCTCCAACTACTTCATGCTACCTATTAAAATTCTTCGCAATGATGTTTTCCATGCCTTCTCTGGCCTAAACCCCCGGATGGCTTATGGATCTGATAGGGTCCCTCCTATTGTTTTCTGAATCTGCGCCTCCATGCTTGCACCTTGCCTATTCAAGAATGATGAAGGATGATGAGGAGCGTAAGGGGAGCAGCGACAAGAGCTGCCAAACAGAAAATGAGAAGAGTAAGAGCGAAGCCGAGGCCCAGATCAGCCAGGAAGATGCAGCCAGGGACCAGCCAGAACCGACCAGGGGCAGTGTACATAAAACCCCCTAAAGACTTTAAATTTACTCCCAGCTAAAAGTAAAGGCTAAAAGTCTATACAAGAAACTATAGAAATTTTCTTAAGTCACTTCCAGCTAGGAGTAAAAGTAAAATCTAAACTCGCTATACGAGCTATGTTTAGCGCTTAAGAAAGACCTAACCCCTCTATCATTATGTTTTTACATTTGAATGTCAAAACAATACATAAAAGTATTTAATGTTAATTTATATTACGCTTTTCTATAAAAAAAGGACTGGACTATTGACATATTTTATGAGTTTAATTAATCATGCACATGAGGCGAGTTCAGATTCGAACCCGCCCTGGGAATGTCAACTCAACAAAGGAGGAGGCAGCTTGGCCAAGCCAAGGAAAGAGAGAGAGAGAGGCAGCTCTTTCAAGATAACTGGATGACATACTAGTTTCTGCTTAGTGCAAAATTATTTTCAAAATTCTGCTTATCCCTGCAGGCAGCTGTGGGGATGATTGAGTTAGATTGAATGCTATTAACTATATGAAATTCCACTCCATACAAGCAGCTGTGAGACGACTTGGTTAAATTGGGATGAATTCAGAAGGATTCGTTATATTGTACTTAGTCTCCGCAAGGGACTATGGAGTATCTGGATGAGGTTATTATGTTGAATGCAGAAAGATAAATTAAATTCCATTTACTTGGACAGCGTGGTGACGGGTTAAGTTAGTTTGACATACACACACACACACACACACACACACTGCCAAAACGCCATGGATCTCGGTGTCATAAGCTACAATTGCATTCTACAGTTAGCTTTATTTCATGCCTTGTTTACATATTCTGCCTCCTAATCTCTGGATGCAGTAATTCTTATGTGTGCCATCAATAACAATAGAGAGAGAGAGAGAGAGAGAGAGAGAGAGAGAGAGAGAGAGAGAGAGAGAGAGAGAGAGAGAGAGAGAGAGAGAGAATAATAAATCTGAAGATGCCGTGTAGTGCGTTAGCCTCAAGGGTTTTGGCTGATGGCTGCGTAGTACCGAAGTTATGGCCTGTATCTAATCTTACTTCCTACATTGCAACTCCTTAGTGCAGTGATTCCCAACCGAGGTTCCGCGGAACCCTGGGACTCCGCTGACCATCCGCGAGAAACCGTACTAGAACTTCTCTCTGAAGAAAGCAGTGAGTTCTTATGACTTCAGGGTTTTTTTTCTTTCACGCGTGACACAAAGCCTTGTGCTGAACCAATCATTGCGGGAGCACCATTAATCCAGATTCCAACGCAATGGTTCCGTGATAAATCACAAGATTCCAGGTAAGAAGACAAGATATTGAAAATGTCGTGGACTTTGGTAGTTTCTGGTAGTTCTTTACAGCAAAAAAAAAAAAAAAAAAAATCCATTAGTTCACCTTCATTTTTAAATCATACAAATGCCAGCAGCTGAGCTTTACCAGTTATATCAGTTGTCTCATCTATTGGAGAGCAAAGTTGTTATTTTGCAGCGTTTCTGGCAAAATACCAGAAATATTGTTGGACAGGTCATCCACACGCCTACTAATTGTATTATCAGAAATAGGAACCTTGCTTTTTTCACTTTCAGTTTCTTCACCTAGCATTGTTCTCACAATTATTCTGCAAGCAGGCATTATTAGACTTTCTACTAAATTGCAACTTTTCATATTCTTGGCAACTATAAGATGTAGGTACTAAAACGTCAAAAGCATCCGATATAGGGAAACGAAACGACATTACCAGAAACGTGTCTTTTGAGTGTTTTTAAGGGTATTAGGCTCCAGCGATAAAAAGCATGGAAATCACCCTATAATAAAAAATTTAAAAAAGTATCAAAGTATCAGTATCAAACTAATATTAACTTATGAGATTAATTAACACAACGTTTCATTCGGTTCCGCTGCTGAAAACTGACTGAAGGGAGATGTGTAAACGGATGGGATGGGGCTCGTGACACATATGAGACACACATGATATTCGTATGGGGTTGCGTCACCCTCCTATCCAACCCGTGTCACCAAACGAACGGAGTAGGAATGAACTGAAGGGCGTATCCCGCACCGGTAATAACACTTTTTTTTTTTCTTTCTTAATTCTCTGCATATTATTTGCTCTCATTACTATATATACATTGTACTGACTGACACGTACGAGTATGTTGGTGTCTGGAAAGTGTTTGTGACGTGAATTAAGATCACTGTTATATTGTAATAGCACACAATTATTTTACGGTTTCTCGCGGATGGTCAGCGGAGCCCCAGGGTTCCGCGGAACCTCGGTTGGGAATCACTGCACTAAGGAGTTGCACTGTAGGAAGTAAGATTAGATAAAGGCCATAATTTCGGTACTACGCAGCCATCAGCCAAACCCTTGAGGCTAACGCAATACACGGCATCTTCAGATTTATTATTCTCTCTCTCTCTCTCTCTCTCTCTCTCTCTCTCTCTCTCTCTCTCTCTCTCTTTATTGTTATTGATGGCACACATAAGAATTACTGCATTCAGAGGTTAGGAGGCAGAATATGTAAACAAGGCATGAAATAAAGCTAATTGTAAAATGCAATTGCAGCTTATGACACCGAGATCCATTTTAAATGGCGTTTTGGCAGTGTGTGTGTGTGTGTGTGTGTGTGTGTCAAACTAACTTAACCCGTCACCACGCTGTCCAAGTAAATGGAATTTAATTTATCTTTCTGCATTCAACATAATAACCTCATCCAGATACTCCATAGTCCCTTGCTGAGACTAAGTATAATATAACGAATCCTTCTGAATTCATCCCAATTTAACCAAGTCGTCTCACAGCTGCTTGTATGGAGTGGAATTTCATATAGTTAATAGCATTCAATCTAACTCAATCATCCCCACAGCTGCTTGCAGGGATAAGCAGAATTTTGAAAATAATTTTGCACTAAGCAGAAACTAGTATGTCATCCAGTTATCTTGAAAGAGCTGCCTCTCTCTCTCTCTTTCCTTGGCTTGGCCAAGCTGCCTCCTCCTTTGTTGAGTTGACATCCCCAGGGCGGGTTCGAATCTGAACTCGCCTCATGTGCATAATTAATTAAACTCATAAAATATCTCAATAGTTCAGTCCTTTTTTTTATAGAAAAGCGTAATATAAATTAACATTAAATACTTTTATGTATTATTTTGACATTCAAATGTAAAAACATAATGATTGAGGGGTTAGGTCTTTCTTAAGCGCTAAACATAGCTCGTATAGCGAGTTTAGATTTTACTTTTACTCCTAGCTGAAAGAGACTTAAGAAAACTTTTTTAGTTTCTTGTATAGACTTTTAGGCTTTACTTTAAGCTGGGAGTAAATTTAAAGTCTTTAGGGGGTTTTATGTACACTGCCCCTGGTCGGTTCTGGCTGGTCCCTGGCGGCATCTTCTTGGTTGATCTGGGCCTCGGCTTCACTCTTACTCTTCTCATTTTCTGTTTGGCAGCTCTTGTCGCTGCTCCCCTTACGCTCCTCATCATCCTTCATCATTCATGTATCTTGTGTCCGTTCTAGGCAATCACACAGGATACAAAAGTCTGGAGTAATCCTGAATCATTTGTAAAATCAAGATCAGGATCAAAACCTGAGAACTAAACAAACGGTCTTCGTGCTATGACTTTTCTTTAGTTTGATTTAGGTTTTATCTGTCTCGTATTTCATTTATTCGTGATGTCCATCGAGGAAGAGGAGGATGCCAGCCTAAAGGAACTTGTTACCAAGACTTTGCAGACGAACGGAGTCCTGGGCAAGATTCAGGTAAAGATTTGTGCTTCCAGAGATCTTATTTTGCACTCGTGCCTTAGATGTTGTTTACGGAAATATAAATATGGCAGAGTCCAAAATTAGGTAAAACCGCAGGGTAGGACCTCCTCTCTATTCATTAAAAACACATTGCAACGTGATAGAGTACTTACTATAGAACATGTCTGTGATGTTTTCAATGTGGGGAAGGCTTTTGTAAGGCCGTAGTAATTAAATTAATAGCTCTCCTCCTCCATAAACTAAGTCCACAATCATCCCAAGGATATAAGTTAGGTTAGTTTAGTAACCTTAGGGGGGTGTCCAGGGGGGGCACAGCCCCCCCCGGTTAGGTTAGGTTAAGGTTAGGTTAGGTTAGTAACCTTAGGGAGGGTTCCAGGGGGGGCGCAGCCACCCCTAACCTTATCCTAACCTAACCCGGGGGGCTGCGCCCCCCCCTGGACCCCCCATAAGGTTACTAACCTAACCTAATTTATATCCTTGGGATGATTGTGGACTTAGTTTCTGGAGGCGGCGTGCTATTAATTTAATTACTACGGCCTTACAAAAGCCTTCCCCACATTGAAAACATCATAGACATGTTCTATAGTAAGTACTCTATCACGTTGCAATGTGTTTTTAATGAATAGAGAGGAGGTCCAACCCTGCAGTTTTACCCAAAATTACTCAGTCCAGGTTAATGAGAGCAGTTGATTCCGAATAGTACAAGGCACATAATTATATCTCTATTTCAGTACTTAGAGAATTTTTAGTCCCTGCAGCACCCATCACAAAGTGGTATATCGGCAGTTTCCTATGTTACTTGGATTTCTCAGTTAATGCTATCTCGATAAGCGTGATGCTATTAGCTGGTTTGTAGCTTTATTCTTACACTGACATCGGTAATGCTTGATTGAACAAAAATAACCACTGGAGCTAAAGCTACTAGCAATGTGAAAAGGTCATAAAATTGGAAGTGATGAGAATCATCTTACCTACTCCATGCACTGCTTGTCTCCTCTGTTTGGATGTTGAGTTCGGTTAAATTAGGTTAGTAATCCTGTAGGGGTAAGTGTGAAGAACTTTGCCTCTTACAATGGCAAATGAAAATAATTTTTTCCTTGTAAATTTTGATGTATTTTGAATGGATTTCCACTTTTCCACTGCATATCAGTAATTTCTTTTCTTACCACCCTCACAACCTCCCTCAGAAACTGATGATTTGCAGTTAAACTGAGGATAGATTTTTACATTGGGACCAAACTGCGTTTTTAAGTACAAAATTATGATATTCATTAGTTTTTTCTTTTTTCTTCTTTTATGTTTTAGACAATTTTGAGCATAAAACACATTGGAAATTCTTCATTTTGCTTCTTCTTCCCTCATCCCCTATGATATTGGGGGTTCGTTGGGAAGCGGGGTTTATGGCTAGGAAACACAGACCTAACCTGACTCAACCCAACTTAACCTGGCTTGACCTGACCTAACCTAACCAAGGAGGAGGCAGTAGACACCTGCCGAAACGATAATTACTCCCAGTGAGGTCTAAAACACTGTTCAGGGGGTGCTGTGAACTTATCATTAAACCCAGCTGTGACCTCACTGAATGTTTCCCTTTGTGTTTCACAACACAAGAGGGCAGTCACAGCCTGCCCTCTAAAGACAACTTTCTTCTTCCACACAAAACTACAAGCACCTAATAACACACACACCCTTCACTCAAAAATTTCAAAATCATCATGGTGACTCCTACACCAGCCTCGGAGTCCCCATCCGGGGAGGGGACCATAAATGTCCCCAGGTCGGACTGCCTTTCTGTCGACGACCCTAAGTGTTTTGACACCCCCCTCAACCTTTTTCTTCATTAACCTCTGCAACATTCGCGGTCTAAGATCTAATTTTCAATCTGTAGAACAGAGGTCTAAAACACTGTTCAGGGGGTGCTGTGAACTTATCATTAAACCCAGCTGTGACCTCACTGAATGTTTCCCTTTGTGTTTCACAACACAAGAGGGCAGTCACAGCCTGCCCTCTAAAGACAACTTTCTTCTTCCACACAAAACTACAAGCACCTAATAACACACACACCCTTCACTCAAAAATTTCAAAATCATCATGGTGACTCCTACACCAGCCTCGGAGTCCCCATCCGGGGAGGGGACCATAAATGTCCCCAGGTCGGACTGCCTTTCTGTCGACGACCCTAAGTGTTTTGACACCCCCCTCAACCTTTTTCTTCATTAACCTCTGCAACATTCGCGGTCTAAGATCTAATTTTCAATCTGTAGAACATCACCTCTCCTCTTCTAAACCTCATCTTCTTTTCCTCACTGAAACTCAGGTGTCTGAGGCAACTGACAGTAGCCCCTTTTCTGTTCCCTCCTACTTTCTCTATCCTCATTTTCGATCCAAAGCTGGATGCTGCGTTTATGTGCACAATGACTTAACCTGCTCTCGTGCCCACGCTCTTGAATCTTCTGAGTTTTCCACCTTCTGGCTACGACTACAGAGTCACTCTCAAACTAAATTTATCTGTGCTGTATACCTCTCACCTAACTTCTCTGACTATAAGAAATTCTTTGACTACTTAACTTCCAAAGTGGAGCACATTCTGACCCTCTTCCCTTTTGCAGAGATCTCCATTCTTGGAAACTTCAATGTTCACCACCAGCTTTGGCTTTCCTCTCCCTTCACTGACCATCCTGGTGAACTAGCCTACAACTTTGCTATCCTCCATGACCTAGAGCAATTGGTGCAACACCCTACTCATATTCCTGACCGTCTTGGAGATATGCCCAACATTCTTGACCTTTTCCTGACCTCTAATCCTTCTGCTTATGCTGTCATCCTTTCTTCTCCGTTGGGCTCCTCCGATCACAATCTTATATCTTTATCTTGTCCTATCGCTCCAATCCCTCCTCAGGATCCCCCTAAGCGAAGGTGCCTTTGGCATTTTGCCTGCTAGTTGGGGGGACCTGGGGAGGTATTTTGCTGATTTTCCTTGGAATGACTACTGCTTCCATGTCAGAGACCCGTCTTTGTGTGCTGAGCGCATAACAGAGGTGATAGTGTCTGGCATGGAGGCGTACATTCCTCACTCTTTTTCTCGTCCTAAACCTTCTAAACCTTGGTTTAACACAGCTTGTTCTTGTGCTATACATGATAGAGAGGTGGCCCACAAAAGGTACTTAAGCCTTCCATCACCAGAATCTCATGCACTTTATATTTCTGCCCGGAACCATGCCAGGTCTGTTCTCCAACTAGCCAAAAACTCCTTCATTAACAGAAAATGTCAAAACCTTTTCAAGATCTAACTCCCCTCGTGATTTCTGGCATCTAGCCAAAAATATCTCCAATAACTTTGCTTCTTCTTCTTTCCCTCCTCTATTTCAACCAGATGGCACCACTGCTATCACATCTATTTCTAAAGCTGAACTCTTCGCTCAAACCTTTGCTAAAACCTCTACCTTGGACGATTCTGGGCTTGTTCCTCCCTCTCCTCCACCCTCTGACTATTTCATGCCACGTATTAAAATTCTTCGCAATGATGTTTTCCGTGCCCTCGTTGGTCTAACCAAAACAGGCCATACATAGCCTTTAGCAGGATATACTGATGGCTATTTTTTTAATTTTCATCCCTGATATACCTAAGCACTCAATGAAATTTTCAGAGGGTAAAAGAGTATGAATTGTGAAAACCATTTAAAAATTTTCCATGACTGCAATGATAACTTTGTACAATGTGATGATGTAAGCCCAAGTGGTGAGTTTACAATGGTGACACCTCCAGCAACTCAGTACAGTGGTATCAACACTCAAACAAAGGTAAGTCCTAACTTAAAAATTTTTACACAGTAGATTAGTCAGTCATTTTAAACTGCATGGCTAATGCAGAGAACATGATGCTGACAAGATTTAAATCACTATTCAGGCAGATAGACAGACAGATAGATAGATAAATAGGCAGATTTTCTCTATAATTGTGACACTCATATTAGGAACTCCAAGCAGAAAACTGTTTCCTCTAGCACTTTCAATCAACATTTTCCCAGTTATACAGTAAACCATAATTTTTAGGTTAGGACTTACCTTTGTTTGAGTATTAATATCACTGTACTGAGTTGCTGGAGGTGTCACCATTGTAAACTCACCACTTGGGCTTACATCATCACACTGTACAAAGTTGTCATTGCAGTCATGGAAAATTTTTAAATGGTTTTCACAATTCATACTCTTTTACCCTCTGAAAATTTCATTGAGTGCTTAGATATATCAGGGATGAAAATTAACAAAATAGCCATCAGTATATCCTGCTAAAGGCTATGTATGGCCTGTTTTGGCCTCCCCACAACCCACACTGATTCCCAGACAGCCTCCCCAGGATAGTCGGGAAAAACAGAAACTAATTGCTCATAATGGCATGCTGGGTAACTAAGACCATACAGCTCCCGGCCCCTCATCATGGATTCAAACTCAGACTTCTGTACCAAGTACACTATGAGTGCAACAAAATTGTTGGGAGAGAGGGAGTGGGACCATGGATGGAGTTTAAGTTGGTGTTCTTAAGATTTACCCACATTTTTGGAGTGGCACCATTTTTCATCACATTTATCCCTGGCACTTTTGCACAGTACCTTAGACCATAGGCTTAAACTTCACTCACCTCTCAACAGGATCCTTTTTTTTCTTTCTGACAGTCTACAGAAACAGTCTGACAGTCTGACAGTTTTGTTTCTTCAGCTCATCCTTCAGCTGTTGTAGTGTCCAGCTACTGTAATCCATTGATCATGGAGTAGTGGCTTAGACTCTGCAGCAGGAATTAACTGGCTGTCCAAGTACTTGTTTGTTAACTTCAACTAAGGTTGGGCAGTCAGGTGTTTGTTTTGGTTAGATATACAATATTACTGTTGCCAGGACACTCAAGTTGCCTATTTTCAATTAAAATAGTTGTTTCTATATACTAGTAGGCTGTTCTATATAATTTGGAGTTTTTACTGTTGTCTGCATTAATATGTTTCCAATCAATGGTGTACTTTTTGAAAACCGAGATGACCAAATAAATCTAAATGCCATATTCACTAGAAAATCAACTTGAATGCTTTTGTTCATGAATAGAGTTTGATTTTACCTGTGTTACTACTTAGAAGGAATTGTGTAGAAAAGTATATTATATAAGCTCATTGCATCTTTATGTATATAGAATGACACTAGATATATTTGATATTGCTCCTATGTGTGAGGAGGGGCATGTCCGGTGCTGCTGCTTGGTGATAATCACTTGTTTACCAAACTCCCCATTGCCCAGAGACTATTATGGTTAATGATTAGGATAATAAGACCTTCAATTGTTGTATTTTGTCAAAACCTGGAAGTTTTTAACCAATATAAATAGATCACATAATATTTGCATATTCTGTTGATAACCAAACTAGTGTCCATTGTATTATCTTGTGTAGGCAATTTTTACATAACCTGCAATAGTGGAGAAGAGTTTATTGTTTGAGTGGGATAGTGATTGCTGCTGCACACTGGAAAGAATGGCAGGGAAATGAAAAAGACCTGGCTTGACTAGGAGCTTGGATAGTGATTTAGATTTTTTATTTTTTATTTATAAATTTATTTAGCCAAAGGGAGTGAATCTCTCTTAAAGGAACATTAAATTGCACACTTAAAAATAGACATATGAGTTATGATAAACATAGTGAAATATAAACTTTAATATGATGTAAAAACACATGAATGATTTCTGCATACCATTGTCTAAAAACATGAAAATCACATATAGTATAACTAATATGTATCACACATTTGTGCGAATATGCACAGCAACAATTTAATCATATAAAAAAAATCTGCAACAGTTACTACATTCAGCAACAAAGAAGTCACAGATGTGCATATTTCATGTACCTCATAAGTCATATATAATTAGTAATTTGATGGATATCATGCAAAATTAAGAATTTTGTAGCAAATGTGATTTTCGGGAAATTTTGAAACTAGATAGAGTTGTATTTTGTAAATGAGGTGGTATTCTTATTTCCGTGGAAGATTATGTAAGTGTTACACTTAACACACTATGGAGTATCTTTACCAAGGTTTGATTTCTGTTGAGATGTGACACCTGACTTGAGCCCTAGAGAGTGCAAATCACATCTTGAAGAGCAAGAACAGTGAAGTGAAGAAGCAGGTAGAAATTGAGAGGTTTTTCACTGGCTGTGCCAAAGATAAGTGCTAACACCACAATGTTCGAAAAGCTAATGGGCATTATTTAAGCCTACTTATTGCAATGGATGGTAAAAGAAGGAATTTAGGGCCTTGGCTGACTAGCTGACAGGTTTGCTGGTCCTAAGAAATAATATGATATGAACAGTGAGCAAAGAAGTACATAGTATTATAGTGGAATATTTATCTAGGTTTTTTTTTTATTTGCTATCACACATTAACCAGTATGTGAAAAGTGGCATGTGTTTAGTCATTGCCAGCCAACTGTAAACCATGCAAATTTTCTGAGTAAGCTCAGTTTGAATTTCTAGATTTAAAATTTTGAGAGTTTTGAAGAAACTCAATGATATTTATAATTTTAGTGTATTTTATATATGTATGTGTATATATATATATATATATATATATATATATATATATATATATATATATATATATATATATATATATATATATATATATATATATATATATATATATATATATATATATATATATATATATATATATATATAATCAACCTTGGTAATCTTTGGTAACCTCGGTTACTGAATGTCTCCCTTTTGAACAACTTGGTTTTTGAACAAAATTTCTAATTTGCAATTGCTTTGGTTGCTGTACTATATATATATATATATATATATATATATATATATATATATATATATATATATATATATATATATATATATATATATATATATATATATATATATATATATAATCAACCTTGGTAATCTTTGGTAACCTCGGTTACTGAATGTCTCCCTTTTGAACAACTTGGTTTTTGAACAAAATTTCTGATTTGCAATTGCTTTGGTTGCTGTACTATGATATGGTTTTCAAACAAAGTTACTTGATTTCAAATTCTATAAGACATAGCAAAAGTTGCCATTTATTACTAATTTATAGTTTCTATAAATATTTCCTTTGTTTTTATATATTTGGAGGAGAGACACAGGATAAGACAATATTTCAATCTTTGAAATAAGCTAAATGTGATCCCGTTGAAGAACCTCTATGTGAGCTAACAAGGTTCAGCGCTCAGGAGTAACCCTGAGCCTAACCTAAAGGCTCTCTCTATGACCCACAATGCCATCACTAATGCACATCTGCATTTTCCCAGTAGCTTTTCCCAGCAGCAAGATGTCTAAGTGTTATGATCACCTTCATATTGGCAGTGAGTGGATTGCTCCTCCCTGTCACTCTGTAAGGCTTCCCTTACTTGATCGGTGACAAAGAGAATATCTGCATGGTCTAAACAATATCTTTTCAAGAGTTCTGTGTCACTAAGTTCATTCAGTACATCCTTTCTGGATAAAAAAGTTTCTAAGCTGGAGATGTTGTGGAGTGGCCATCTGGGCAGTGGGACCGTCGGTCTTTACCTGCTAAGATATGGTGGACAGATGTCTGAGAACGGATTAATCCATTCTACATTGATTCCTGTGGGGAAAATAGTTTCAATTTTCAAACATTTCGGATTCTGAATGGCATTTAGGAATGAATTAAGTTCGAAAACCGAAGTTCCACTGTATATATATATATATATATATATATATATATATATATATATATATATATATATATATATATATATATATATATATATATACAGTGGAACATCGGTTTCCATATAAATAAAACACTCATACCTCAGTACTACAGACCTCATTTTAATGGATATATATATGTATGTATATATATATATATATATATATATATATATATATATATATATATATATATATATATATATATATATATATATATATATATATATATATTCATATATACATATACATTACACTCATACCTTGGTACTACGGACCTCATTGTAACAGATTTTGGAAGCAGTGGAGAAAATTTGGAACAGCCGACTCAATTTGAAAGTCCCATGCGTTATGGATGGAGTTGTGGCAACACTGGACACATTCCGCTGCTTCGAGAAATGACCGCTTGTTTGCAGGCAGTCACTTTGCTTACATCAGTGTAACAACACGTGTAGCTCATTGCCCCATGGTTTTTGTCTTTTTATGTGTTGTGTTTCTTTGAATTGTCATAATTTTTCTATAACCATGCTGTTCCATTGTATCCATGGTAACTATGGTTGGTACTTAGGAGAGTAGCAGCTGTGACAAGGAAGATGAGGTGCTGGTGACATTGCCAAAAACTGTCGGAGGTGTGTAGCTGTATGGACACTGCTAGAATTTGTGGAACACACCAAGAATAGAGATATGAGTGTTCATTGTGAAAATCTGATAATTCTTTGAGAAGCCATTATTAAAGAACAGTTTGAAAATGGCAAGCATTTAAAATTAGATAGCTTTTTCAAACCAGTACAGACTCTGCGCTCACCTGATGCACCTGTGGCACTCGCCAGCTTTGCAGCCCCAATGATGTACTACTGGTTATAGGCTGTACTGGTAGTAGAGATGTATCAGTAGTATGTGAACAATGTGAGGTAGAGGCTGGTGGTTTGTTAGGTGACAATGAAGGTGAACAGGATGGTACTGCTGGTGCATTAGGTGATCACAGAGTCTATACTGGTTTGAAAAAGCTGTCTAATTTTAATTGCGTGCCACTTTGAAGTTGTTCTTTATGGTTTCTTGAAGAATTCTAAGATTTACATAACACTGATATCTCTATTCTTGGTGTGTTCCACAAATTGTACCACAGTGTCCATACAACTACGCACCTATGATGGTTTTGGCAATGTTACCAGCATCTTGTTTTCCTCGTCACTAATGTTACTCTCCTGGGTACCGACCATGTTTACCATGGATACCATGGGATGGTATGGTGTGCTGGATTGAAAGTACAGTACAGTACTGTATTTATTCTTCTGTCTTTCATAATGTAATTGTTGATATTAGCCACTCCTAACATAACCTAATGTTTAGTTTTGGTACCTATGGACAATCAGCTTCGTCAGACCAATGTACCCCCCTTTTAGTCCATAGCACTGAGGTATGTGTGTGTGTGTGTGTGTGTGTGTGTGTGTGTGTGTGTGTGTGTGTGTATATATATATATATATATATATATATATATATATATATATATATATATATATATATATATATATATATATATATATATATATATATATATATATATATATATATACACACACACACACATGGTGTCCTGGGAGGAAAGTCACACATTCTCAGATATAAAAGAAAAGTCTTTCTAAGTTGGAAATATTCTATGGTGAAGTGCCTTTAATATCATGGTTTAGAAGTTGCATGACATTTTAATATTAGTGTACTAAGAATTGGTGAGGGGAGGGGGCGAGGAAAGAGCAGCTATGGTGGGTATTGACATCATGAGAGTGTTACTCGATTAGACATCAAGGTTTTCATAAATAAAGATAGATATTAATTCAAGAACACAGTGTATCATTGTAGCAAATAATAGCTAAAACATAACAAATTCCATATGGCAATAATGATCACTTGGATGTTGCAAGACAGCCCATGTTTGGACACTTGCCATTGATGCATGTTCATATTTAAATGTCCTGTGACTTCTAAACGATGGCATTAAAAGTATTTCACCATAGAATATTTCTGACTTGTAATTACTTGATCCTTCATTTCTGAGAATATATGACTTTCCTCCTGAGACACCATATATATATATATATATATATATATATATATATATATATATATATATATATATATATATATATATATATATATATATATATATATATATATATATATATATATATATATATATATATATATATATATATATATATATATATATATATATATATATATATATATATATATATATATATATATATATATATATATATATATATATATATATATATATATATATATATATATATATATATATATATATATATATATATATATATATATATATATATATATATATATATATATATATATATATATATATATATATATATATATATATATATATATATATATATATATATATATATATATATATATATATATATATATATATATATATATATATATATGTATATATATATATATATATGTATATATATATATATATATATATATATATATATATATATATATATATATATATATATATATATATATATATATATATATATATATATATATATATATATATATATGTATATACAAATATATATATACAAGTATATATATATATATACATATATATATATATATATATATATATATATATATATATATATATATATATATATATATATATATATATATATATATATATATAATACAGGAAGGTCCCATTATACGAGCATCCATTATATGAGAAATTGATGATACAAGATGTATAACTTAGGGAGTATTTTCTTTATATGAGCACATATCTGATGATACATATCTGATGATACAAGTTTCAGTCGGAGTAAAATTACAAAGCTTAAGATGTGTTCCTTCCTGCACCTTCCTGGTAACACATCCAGGCTGTATGGTAATGTATGATGATTCAGATGAATAGAAATGAGTTTGTGAGCGCTGTAAAATTACAATGCAGTCCTCCTTTGACCCCTATCTACCATGCATTATCCTGCCATTCGGTGTCTCTGACTCCCATTCATGCAGCCTTACTGGTCGTTATTATGCTTGTACTCTATCATTATTTTGCTTGCAAGCATATTTATAATACAATACAGGTACAGTGTGCAACGCTTTATGTAACTGAATGCCCCAATAATCACAAGTTGTGATATTGTGATGGATACACATTTATTACAGCTTTTAAATAGGACTGCCCGGTGTCTGGTCTTGCAACTTTCCATGGTTACTGTAATTTCATTCTGTATTCTTTGTCACAGAAAAAAAAAACATTTGAAAAATGAAAAAAAAATGCAGTATTTCTGAGGCTTAAATGGATTAATTATATTTACATTAATTTCAGAGAGAAAAATTGTTTTGGTTTGCAAACACCTCACCTCACAAACCTCCATCAAAATTGAGACCAGGAGAAACATCACATTCATGATGAAGTTAGGGTGAAAGAGCACCCAAATCATTGATGCTCTGGAGCAAGTTTATGGGGACAATGCTCCCAAAGAAAACAACTGTAAATGGATGTCATTTTAGAAGTGGGAGAGATGAGGTTGAAGACAATCCCCACAATGGTAGGCCATTTACATCAGTCTGTGTGGAAAACATTGATGCCTTTCTCAACTTAATTGAAAAGGATATGCAAATAACCACCAAATCAGTAGCTGACACACTCAACATTTCTGTGGGTTCTGCACATACAATTCTGTTGGAGAGTTTGGGGCCAAGCAAGTTTTCCACTCAATGGGGCCTAAAGCTTTTGCACTGAGATCAGCAGCAAACAAGAGCAGATCTTTTGATGGAAATTTTGAACAAGTGGGATGGAGACCCTGAAGCTTCTCTGCAGAGAATTGTTGCCAGGGATGAAGTGTGGCTCTACCAGTATGATCCTGAGCACAAAATTCTATCAAAGCAGTGGCTGCTCAGGAGTGGAAGTGGGCCAGTCAAGGCAAAATCAGAGTATTCAAGAGGGAAGGTCATGGCCACTATCTTCTGGGATGCAGAGTGGATTTTGATGATTGACTTCCTTGAGAACAAGAGAACAATTACTGCTACATATTATGAAGGTGTTCTCAGAAAACTGGCTAAGATGATTATGGAAAAATGCCCAGAAAAGCTCCATTGGCATTTCCTCTGTTACCACAGCAGTGGGACTGCTTGCAGCACTCAGCAGTCACAAGCTGTGTTATGGGAATTTCAATGGGAAATCATCCAACACCCACCTTAGGCAAGGTGCACATTGAGATGCAGGTGACACAGCACAGAGTAGGGTAGAAAACTGCATCTCACTTTTAAATGCAAGGCTACACAACACTTTAAAAACACAGCCAGTTTTTTCTCTGCTCCTGATTGTTTTGTGGGTGTTACATCCTTGAGAGGATAGGCCATTTTGTACCATACTGAGCACATCTTTAAAAATTAATCTCA
>NC_087175.1:10248392-10278392 GCF_035594125.1 Scylla paramamosain
ATATATATATATATATATATATATATATATATATATATATATATATATATATATATATATATATATATACACATACACACACACCGACACACGCACACACACACACAGTAGGGTACACAACAACGAACATATTTCATTATGGTAAATGTGCGCCATGATGACTGAAGAACCTATGGGAAATAATTAATTGATTCCAGGGAACCAGGAAATAATATTTAAAAAAATCCCACAATTAAAAAAAAAAATATATCAAAAAGAACACATTTGCACTACTACATTTCAGATAACACAACAAACGTATGGAGTACCATCCTGAGTTTTGCATCTAGCTCTAAATTCCTGCCATCCTGAGTTTTGCGCATTATCACCGAGTTTCACATTGCTCTCATAAGTATCGGTCACATTTACCTACTGTTGGTGTCACGTGTATATGCAGTAAATTCCATCTAAGTTGGAGCTCTCTCTCTCTCTCTCTCTCTCTCTCTCTCTCTCTCTCTCTCTCTCTCTCTCTCTCTCTCTCTCTCTCTCTCTCTCTCTCTCTCTCTCTCTCTCTCTCTCTCTCTCTCTCTCTCTCTCTCTCTCTGAAAGTAAGAACACTCCTAAGGATTGCTGAATAGAATTAGACTGATTGAGAATGAAAATGGAATTATGTATGCGAGAGTGAGAAAGAGAAATTATGAAGCAAATATGACATAAAATTGATGAGGGGGAGAGAGAGAGTGAGGTATCACTTCCTTGACTCTGATATCTGACAAATAAGGGGGAGGGGAGGTGACAGGGAGGGAGGTTTGAGACAAGACAAAAGAAGGGAGAGTAAAGGAAAAAAGAGAGGAAGGAACAGGCGATACGTGAGCAGTCGCTTGCACAGCTGGTGAGTTAGTCTTCTGATTAAATATTTAATAAAATTTCAGTGTTCACATGAATGGCAAGTTAATCTTGCCAGTTTTGGTTCGTCATTCTGATTAAATTTTTATTAAAACTTCAGTGCTCACATGAATGGCGAGTTCATCTTACCAGTTTTGGTTTGTTATTCAGATAAAATTTTGATTGAGATTCAAGTGCTCACATGAGTGGTGAGTTCATTATGCCAGTTTATTCTGATGAAATATTTATTAAAATCTCAGTGTGTTGTTGCAGCTGTATGTTATAATGACCGTGCTTTGTCACCTACCATACTATATTAATTGTTTTATACCTTTAGTGCAATTATGAGATTTATTGAAAGAAACATTCAACTAAATTCAGATTTTCAACCTGTTTGGTCAAACCTTTACCTTAGTTAGTTTCCAACTTTTAGGATTGGTTGTCTGTGTTTATTTTCAGCCAAGAAGTCTCTGCAATGTTCAGAAATTTTTTTGTTTGTTTTTTTCAGGCACAACTTCGCGCAAGTGTTTTCTTGGCACTGGAGGAAGAATTTAGTGATGTGAGTATGAGAGATCCATGTCTATCTGTTTGTATGACTAACTGGCTGTCTTATAGGGTTATTACCTTCAGAACATTCACTGGAAGCTGAACCAAGCAAGCTGCAAGATCTTATGTGAGAATGTAATAGACATGGGCATGATTATAAAAAAATTATTATGATTTGATTTTGATTATGGTCTGGAATACTTTTTTTGATTGTGATTAAATTATGATTACTTTAGATTTGCTATTTTTTATTATGATTATTTTTTTTCTTTTGTGTATCATTAGGATTAGATTATGATTATAATCACATTTTGCTGTGATTATTTATAAAAAAAGATAATGATTAGGAATGATTAAGTACAATGCCTAAATAGGTAGTGAACTACAGTAAAATCCCTCTCATCTGGCATTTGAGTATCCGGCAGCTTTAAGTATCCGGCACATTTTTCCCTGAGCCTTAAAATCAATAAAAAATCAATGTGTACTCATAAAATTGATTAAATTATGATTAATTATGAGGACGGCACAATCCCCGAGTTCCAAAAACAGTTTAATGTTAAGGATGCGATATTCATGGCTTCAATTGCTTGGCTAGACGTTAAAAGGCAAACATTGATGCGATGTTGGCGCAAATTGTACCCTTTGATGATGTGTGATGATGAGGATGATGAGGAGTTTGAAGAGTTTGTAGGTGGCATGAAAAGTTTGGTGGTGAGCGAGCTGAGGGAAATGGGGGGAAATGTGCAACTTAAAGTGACAGATGAAGCGTTACAGGAATGGATGGACGTGGACGAAAATCAGGCCGTAACATTCACTCTCACAGACGAGGAACTTATCAACGCTGTAGTAGATCATTTAGAGAAAATTAGTGATGATAGTGATGATGATGATGATGATAATGAGCCTAAAGTAACTTGGGAACAGGCTGCGAAACACATAGCTGGCTTTGTCAGGTTTGCTGAGCAGTGCACATACATGTCAACCCAAGATGTTATGACCCTTCACTGCATTGAGAATGAGTTTTTGCTGTAAAGAAGAAGGAGCTGCAAACAAGGAGACATTAGAAACTATTTTAAAGTAGCTTGTAAGGGAAAAGAAGTGGGGCAAACAAGTACAGAATCTGATGATGTTGATGACCTGGAGGGTGTTGAATGAGAGGTGTGGGGAGCGAAAAAGTGTCACAAACACTCGTACATTTTCATATCTTTATTGTATGCTATACATGTTGGCTAATATTGAATAAAGCAAGTAAGTGTATACGTACTTTATTTTTGTAACCCATCAACTTATTTATAAGAGGAAAGTATTAAAGAGAATGTTAGTACAGTAGTATTGTGTGTTGGTGAGTGTGAGGTGGCAGCGTGGGTGGCGATGCGCGGCACGGCGATCAGCTGATCTTTGTTATGGTAAGATGCGTGAGTGTAGGGTGATGATTGTGGACATAATTTCACTTCTATTCAAGTATCCGGCATGCTTCAAGTATCCGGCATGTCGGTGGTCCCGTTGATGCCAGATAAGAGGGATTTTACTGTACATCTATTAGGTGCACTGTTCCATATTTGAGCACAGTAATATAATTGTTTAAATCACTTACTAACTAATGTTATTAAAAACATACATTGTGTGTAAGAGGTTTTATTTGTTTTTACTTTACAGTACATAATACATTACTTTATGAATTTATTTCAAATCAGGCTTTCACAGCAGTATTGAAAGCAAAGTATTTCTCTTTGAAAAATATAGAACTTGTTATACACATGATTTCTTATAGGCTAGATTACTTCTCATGTAATGTGTAATTTACTATGTGTTGGTTACACTTGATAAACATCAACTCCTCAAAGCGATCATCAGTCATTCTGCATCGTTCAGGATGAAAGACTTTCCCAGCAACAGAGAAAAGTCTCTCAGCTAGCACTGATGATGCTGGGATACAGATATTGGAGAACCAGTATAATTAGTTGAGGTAATGTTGACTGATTCTGTTCCCAGAGGAGAAGGGGATCACTGTCATCCTCTGTTCTTGGTTGTCTTGGGTAGGATTCTACTTGTGATAAAATTGATGTTAATGTACAGAGGGAAGAGCTCGTTAATGCTGATGGTGTCATGAATCTGAACAGCTTGCATTTCTTTATAGATGCCTCCTTATTTTCCTGAAGGGAACCCTTTTCTTCAGTGGTAGTAGGCATAATTTCATCTACTTTAGACTTCAGTAGGGATTTCATGAACATGACTTCTGGTGAGCACCAGTCCATTTTAAAGCTTTGATCTAGGAGTGAAGCCAGCTGAAACATCTCTGTCTTCATAGATCTTCAGTTTTTCTCGATTGAACTTTTGAGAGTAGTAATCATCTTTGACTTTTATGTCTGACAGTTGTTCAAGCTCAGCTTTCAGTACACGAATGCATGAAATTACTTTGCTTGACGTTACAACATTCTCTCCCTGACACTCTAGAGTTGCTACTTCAAATGGTGTCAAGATGTCTGTTATTTCCTTGATGAGATTAAGTTCATATTTGGTTAGCTTTACTGGACAGTTTAACAGATAAAGCTTGGCTGGATCAATATTCAGAAGGGAGTGAAGCACCTTGTGACTGCTGTTCCATTGGGTTGCATTTTTGTCCTGAGGTCTGCATTCACCTTCAAGAGTGTCAGATGTCAGTGCAGAATGATGAGTGTGTGATACTAGACATGAGGCTTTTCCAATGACTCCTGATACAGGCCCTGCTTCTTCGAGCCCATCTTTCACAGCAATTTGTAAAGCATGAACAAAACATCTGACATGCTCAGGCAGTAGCTCCAGGAACTTCTCATTGTTATCAGGAATGTCAAAATGTCATCCTCCTCTGCGCTTTCACTGTCTTGATTAGTGTCTGCATCGTCCAGACCGGGAAGTGTCACAAATGCTTTAAGCATATTGCTGGCACTGTTAGTTACAATTGTCAAAATCTTTGTTTCTAGGTTAAAGCTAGTGATGATTTTGATGAATGTGGCATTAATCTTTTCTGCATTGAGGGACATTGAATCTTCTGCATGCTAACATTGTTGATTGGAGCTGGAAGTCATCTATGAAATGTCATGTGATTCCAGTGTATGACTGCATTTGTCTGTTTATCCAAAGGTCAACTATAACACAGACACAACCAACAGAACAAAATTTCTTATTGAGATGTTCCTGTAGTTGTTGAGTTTGTGCAGGAAGAAGCTTGTTGCTGAGCTCCTTGCAGCTTGGGATGTTGTAGCTGGGCTGGGCCTTGTTAAGAAAAGCTTGAAAGTTAGGTTCCTTAACCCTTGAAAGAGGTTGGAGAGAGCCAGCAATGAAGCAAAGGAGTAATTTGTCCATTTCATTTTGGTGGGGATCATGATTGCTCCATTTTTTCTTAGTAATAGATATCCCAAAGTCAGTTATTGGAACATGGGGTCTACCAGCTGCTGTTGTTGCTGACTCCCTTTTGCTATTCATCTTGACATCTGGATGATGTTTCTGAAAGTAGAAAGAACGGATTATTGCAGTAATTTTATGCATATATATATATATATATATATATATATATATATATATATATATATATATATATATATATATATATATATATATATATATATATATATATATATATATTTTTTTTTTTTTTTTTTATGTAGGAGGGACACTGGCCAAGGGCAACAAAAACCCAATAAAAAAATGCCCACTGAAATGCCAGTCCCATAAAAGTGTCCAATGCAGTAGTCAAAAATTGAAGGATAAGTGTCTTGAAACCTCCCTATTGAAGGAATTCAAGTCATAGGAAGTATGACTTGAATTCCAGAATACAGAAGCAGGCAGGGAGTTCCAGAGTTTACCAGAGAAAGGGATGAATGATGGAGAATACTGGTTAACTCTTGCATTAGAGAGGTGGACAGAATAGGGGTGAGAGAAAGAAGAAAGTCTTGTGCAGCGAGGCCTCCCGGAGGGGAGGCATGCAGTTAGCATGAAAATAGTGGTAGAATACAGCTAGAGATGCAACATTGCGGCGATGAGAGAGAGGCTGAACACAGTCAGTTAGAGGAGAGGAGTTGATGAGACGAAAAGCTTTTGATTCCACCCTGTCTAGAAGAGCAGTATGAGTGGAACCCCCCCAGACATGTGAAGCATACTCCATACATGGACAGATAAGGCCCTTGTACAGAGTTAGCAGCTGGGGGGGGTGAGAAAAACTGGCGGAGATGTATCAGAACGCCTAACTTCATAGAAGCTGTTTTAACTAGAGATGGGATGTGAAGTTTCCAGTTCAGATTATAAGTAAAGGACAGACCGAGGATGTTCAGTGTATAAGAGGGGGACAGTTGAGTGTCATTGAAGAAGAGGGGATAGTTGTCTGGAAGGTTGTGTCGAGTTGATAGATGGAGGAATAGAGTTTTTGAGGCATTGAACCAAGTTTGCTCTGCCCAATCAGAAATTTTAGAAAGATCAGAAGTCAAGCGTTCTGTGGCTTCCCTGCGTGAAATGTTTAATTCCTGAAGGGTTGGACGTCTATGAAAAGACGTGGAAAAGTGTAGGGTGGTATCATCAGCATAGGAGTGGATAGGACAAGAAGTTTGGTTTAGAAGATCATTAATGAATAATAAGAAGAGAGTGGGTGACAGGACAGAACCCTGAGGAACACCACTGCTAATAGATTTAGGAGAAGAACAATGACTGTCTACCACAGCAGCAATAGAACGGTCAGAAAGGAAACTTGAGATGAGGTTACAGAGAGAAGGAGAGAAGCTGTAGGAGGGTAGTTTGGAAATCAAATCTTTGTGCCAGACTCTATCAAAAGCTTTTGATATGTCCAAGGCAACAACAAAAGTTTCACCAAAATCTCTAAAAGAGGATGACCAAGACTCAGTAAGGAAAGCCAGAAGATCACCAGTAGAGCGGCCTTGACGGAACCCATACTGGCGATCAGATAGAAGGTTGTGAAGTGATAGATGTTTAAAGATCTTCCTGTTGAGGATAGATTCAAAAACTTTAGATAGGCAGGAAATTAAAGCAATAGGATGGTAGTTTGAGGGATTAGAACGGTCACCCTTTTTAGGAACAGGCTGAATGTAGGCAAACTTCCAGCAAGAAGGAAAGGTAGATGTTGACAGACAGTGCTGAAAGAGTTTGACTAGGCAAGGTGCTAGCACGGAGGCACAGTTTCAGAGAACAATAGGAGGGACCCCCATCAGGTCCATAAGCCTTCCGAGGGTTTAGGCCAGCAAGGGCATAGAACATCATTGCGAAGAATTTTTGATAGGTAGCATGAAGTAGTCATAGGGTGGAGGAGAGGGAGGAACAAGCCCACAATTGTCCAAGGTAGAGTTTTTAGCAAAGGTTTGAGCAAAGAGTTCAGCTTTAGAAATAGATGTGATAGCAGTGGTGCCATCTGGTTGAAATAAAGGAGGGAAAGAAGAAGAAGCAAAGTTATTGGAGATATTCTTGTCTAGATGCCTGAAGTCATGACGGGAGTTAGATCTTGAAAGGTTTTGACACTTTCTGTTTATATATATATATATATATATATATATATATATATATATATATATATATATATATATATATATATATATATATATATATATATATATATATATATATATATATATATATATATATATATATATATATATATATATATATATATATATATATAATTTATCCTGAAGCCTGAGGGGAGGGGAGGGGAGTGAGTGTTTATTGCTATTTCTATTGCTATTTTTTCCTGTAATATACACATATATATGGCATTGCCTGATGCGCCTTGCCCTGTCCGTACCACCAGACACCACAACAAGATAACGCCCCTAAAGGCGTTATCTGGTACAGACGATTCCCACCTTGGTGCGAGCCATCAATCAGTAGTCCCTTCTAGATTAGACTTACCTTTAGGATTAATTTTAAGTATTTTCCCCACCCCCTATGTACATTTTCAGTTTGTTAACTGCCTAAATGATAAACCGTTTATTATTATTATTATTATTATTATTATTATTATTATTATTATTATTATTATTATTATTATTATTATTATTATTATTATTATTAAGAAAGAGAAATACTTTTCATTATGAACCAACGGTCTGGTTAACGGATTAATGCTGGTGGCACGCTGGGACAATCTCATTAACTGTGGATTGGTTTTGCTACTCCTTTTCTGTTTTACTATTCAAAATGAGTATCAAGTTGGGATTTTGTTTCTGTTTTACTATTCAAAATGAGTAGCAAGTTGGGGGATTTTGGTTGTTGAGGAGTACAGATAACAGTTTGCTCTAGCATTTTGCTGTTCACATGAGGATTCAAATATATCTTCTATTTATATGTTTTACTGTACAGATAAATTCAGATGTAGCATGATTTATTTATAATTTTGTTCCTTTTACATATTCAAATGCATTATTTATAAATATTTGTAATTATATAATTTTAATAAGCATTTCGACTATTTCTGGTGGCTTATGTCCCATGTGTCTTGAGCTGCTAGTTAGCTGTTATATATGCAATGTTATGAGCGAAACATCTGTGTCTGTCTCAAGAGTGTGCAAACTTTGATTTCTGCCTTGTTAAGACTCTCTCTCTCTCTCTCTCTCTCTCTCTCTCTCTCTCTCTCTCTCTCTCTCTCTCTCTCTCTCTCTCTCTCTCTCTCTCTCTCTCTCTCTCTCTCTCTCTCTCTCTCTCTCTCTCTCTCTCTCTCTCTCTCTCTCTCTCTCTCTCTCTCTCTCTCTCTCTCTCTGGTATAGCTCCTAAACTGATCATGTAATATTTTTGAAAATGCTCTCATTGTGATTCCCATGCAAAGTTTCTGTGATAATTTGTATAAAATCTAACTTAACCCAACTTATAACTAAACATAACCTAACATAACTAAACCTAACAGGGGAGGGTCATAATAACCCACCTGGGGTCTCGTCTGCATCAAATCAACTGATTAACGAGGCATAAATCAAGGTTTGTGCTCTCTCTCTCTCTCTCTCTCTCTCTCTCTCTCTCTCTCTCTCTCTCTCTCTCTCTCTCTCTCTCTCTCTCTCTCTCTCTCTCTCTCTCTCTCTCTCTCTCTCTCTCTCTCTCTCTCTCTCTCTCTCTCTCTCTCTCTCTAATTCATGGAGAGAGAGAGACATTTCACTCCTGCTCCCTTGGTAACATTGCATATATATAGCAAATAACTGAGAGTTCAAGATGCATGGCAGTGAGACGTAAACCATCAAAGATAGCCAACGTTTCTACCAGTCAGCTGTGCCAGTTTGGTGGAAGACTGAAATCAGCAAAGTCATGAATGAATGAATAACATTTATAATATTACTACTACCAATATATCTACAGTGTCATAGTCATAAAAAACAAATTATATGGACAGTTGTTGGGTGTCCTGCTGTGTGAAGTTTGTTTTAAAAATGGATCTCAAAAAAATGAGTAGCAAAAACCAGCATCAATTAGGGAAATTTTTCCCAGTGTTCTGCCAGCTTAATCAATATAATTAGAAAATTCTTACTTTTTTTTCTAGGGTTCGCATCCTTCCCCTGGAAATTACTGTCACCTCCCTAGGGAGGTGCACCCCTCAGGTTAAGAACCACTGGTTTAAGTGGTCTAAAATTCACCAAAATTCTTCTGCCTAAATTCTTAAAGCTAGTTATGCAAGTTGACTGCCATAGTTTTTTGACACCTGTCCTCACAAGCAGTGATTAAATCTTAGTTACGAGAGTGGAGTGGAGTGGAGTGGAGTGATGAGTCTACCAGCTGTCTGTCTTAAATAAGCCAGCAGTGTGTGCATGTACAAATGAGTTGTTTACCTTACATAGCCAGCAGCATATGCATGTAAAAATGTGTTGGGTGATACAATACTATACAACACACACACACACACACACACACACACACACACACACACACACACACACACACACACACACACACACACACACACACACAGTCACTCACACACACAGCGATAAATAGTTCCACATACATTACAGTGATTACACAGACAACATGTTTCATATGTAACCCTGTGGCTGTGCACTCCCACACTAGCTTGGCAGCAATCATTTTTACTAGTACTGCATTTCAAGTCTGCTGAAACATGTATAGGCTTTGTGTGCATTTGACTGATGCCCGCAATATCATGGGAGACAATCAAGTAAAAACATGAGATGGTGCTAAGCTTTCAAAACATACTTGGACTTGGAAGCGAAGTGCTTCATGGAAATTACAAAGAAATAATCACAATAATGACATTTTAATCATTGATTATTAAGAAAATATGATTATGATTTGATTATGATTACATGAGTTACCTACTTTTTTATTATGATTTGATTATGAACATGTAACAAGAGCCATGGATTATGATTTTTTTATTAGCAATCATAATCGTGCCCATGTCTGGAATGTAATAGTGTGTATCAGATTCTAAATTTTAGAGCTCCATGTGTGGATGCAGAAGTAGAGTTGGATATGTATTACTCATAAAATGGAGTTGTTGATAAAATTGCAGATGTTAAAATACTAATAAGAACATAAGAACATAAGAAATAAGGGAAGCTGCAAGAAGCTGTCAGGCCTACATGTGGCAGTTCGTGTATGAATCATACCTACCTATTTCCACCTATTATCCCCATCCATAAATCTGTCTAATCTTCTCTTAAAGCTCCCTAATGACTTAGTACTATGGTATTGGAGAAAAGATGGTCTTACCTGAAAGACTGCCTTCATGAATCTGGTAACTAAAGGATGCTGTCCTGCACGCTGGTCATTAATATTAGCTATTGCAGAGATGGCAGACCATATGGTGTTCATTGAACTGTAGCTTTGCCCTTTCTCCTTAAATTCTGATAATAAGTAATCTAGAAATACATTCAAAGGTGGCTGAATTTGATAAATTTTCCTGTAGTGGCAAAAAACTCAACCAATTTTTTATATGTGGCCCATATTGTGTTTTAGTGCTCTTTCTCCATGATTTAAGTAGAAATTGGGCAACCTCTGTCAAAAGGCCTTGATTTTCAAATGTTTCCTAGATAACATCATTGCTGTTAAGACCAACCTTTGAGCTTGTGGATGGTGTAGAGTTGGATTTTATGGTAAAAGTAGGGAATTTTGAGAAAATACAACAGGATCAGCTGCTGATAACTGGAGAGCTTTGGGGAACAAAAACTGGGTTGGCCACAGTGGTAAAATTATCATTATTGTTGCCTTATCTTCCTGCAGTTTCTTTGGGGCTCTGGAGATCATACTGAAAGTTGGGAAAGCATATAATTTCTTATTGGTCCAGTTCAATTTGAAGGCATTAATATGTGTGGCAGATGGATATGGTTTCCAGGAAATGTAAGCAGGCACTTGTGCATTAATATGAGTAGCAAAGAGATCAACATCAGGTGTATAAAAAAGCCGACAAACTCTTTTGAAAATATGGGGCTGTAACATCCATTCAGCATTTAGGTTTCTTACTTGGGATTCCTTGTCTGCTTCTACATTATGTAATCCCTTTATATATTGTGCCAGTAAGATAATCCCCCTTGACTCAGCCCATTCAGAATTTTGTTCTATTAATGTATTAAGGTTAGGTTTAGTGCTACTGCAACGTTCTATACAGGCAACTGTAATGTAATTGTCAGTGCGGAGGCGGATATGTGTTTCTCTGGTATCCTTACAAAGGGATTTTAAGCCCAAAAGAATGGCTTTCAATTCTAAGCAGTTGATATGATCTAACTCATGAGCCCAGTGACCTCCCATCTTAACATCTCCCACTACTGCACCCCCAACCTGTCAGGCAGGCATCCGAGAACATAACTAGTTGAGGGGAAGATCGTAATGATTTTACCTGAAAATCTATATTATCAATCCACCAGTAGATCAATTCCTGGACATGATCATCCAAAATAGTATTTGAATTATAATTACCATGGTTCCTGGCAAGTTCTCTGTTTTTAATTATCTCTAGATATATGTATCTAAATGGGAACAACTCTACAGCAGGATCCGAAGCCACAGTCAAACCAACAAATGAGGACAAATCAAGCAAGGTTACCTCTCTCTTTAGTAGGAGCCAACCTTGCGCCCTTATGCGTTCTTTCCTAATGGAACGCAAAGCAGCAGTCATGTCAACAGAATTTAGCATAACCCCAAGAAATTTAATCTCCTGTGTAGGCTCCAGAACATGCACACTATGCAAGGCATAGTATGCATTAATCCTCAATTCCTCTGTTGATGCAGCAATGAAAATACAATTGTCTAAATAGCATGTTACAATTATACCAAATTTTCTAAGGCGCGAGAGGGCAGGCTTCATCAATTTAGTGAAGATGTGAGGGGCTGAAATCAAACCTTGTGGGAGACAAGTGAATTGAAACAAATGATTCTTCCATATAAATTGTAGCCATTTTCTATCTTCTGGCTTAATATAAACTGAAAATAAGTATATTTAAAATCTATGGTTATGAAAAAAATAGTATGGTTGAATTAATTGCATCACATCCTTCAGTGTCCAATTTAAAATGTATATGATTAATATGATCATTAAGTTCTTTTAGATTTAGGATGTCTCTAGCTGTGCCATCTTTTTTGACAGTAGGGAACGTGTTAGAAAAGAAACCGTGATCCCCTGGCACACATCTTTCAATTATTTTCTGTTCAAAGTACAAAGACAAAGCATTGTCCAGGACATGGCAGTCAGTTACAGAGCAGTTGAAAGGACTGGGTGGTTTATTGTCTGTTTTTTTTTTTTTTTTTTTTTTTTTTATGTAGGAGGAACACTGGCCAAGGACAACAAAAATCCAGTCCCAGAAAAAGGTTCAAAGCAGTAGTCAAAAATTGAAGAAGTGTTTTGAAACCTCCCTCTTGAAGGAATTCAAGTCATAGGAAAGTGGAAATACAGAAACAGGCAGGGAGTTCAAGAGTTTACCCGAGAAAGGGATGAATGATTGAGAATACTGCTTGCATTAGAGAGGTGGACAGAATAGGGGTGAGAGAAAGAAGAAAGTCTTGTGCAGCAAGGTCATGGGAGGAGGGGAGGCATGCATTTAGCAAGATCAGAAGAGCAGTTAGCTTGAAAATAGCAGTAGAAGACAGCTAGAGATGCAACATTGCGGCAATGAGAAAGAGGCTGATGACAGTCAGTTAGAGGAGAGGAGTTGATGAGACGAAAAGCTTTTGATTCTAACCGTTCTAGAAGAGTGGTATGAGTGGAACCCCACCGGACATGTAAAGCATACTCCATACATGGACGGATAAGGCCCTTGTACAGAGTTAGCAGCTGTGGGGGTGGTGAAAAAAACTGGCTGAGACATCTCAGAAAGCCCAACTTCATAGAAGCTGTTTTAGCTAAGCTTATGAATTCAAGACAGTTCCCAAGTGCCACATCATGAATCCAAATGTCCTTTGTGAGTGATACCCATAGTGATCTGGCACCAAAAATTTACCTCCCACAAAATTATCTGGAGTATTAACCAAAGAAGGTAAACACCTGTGCGGCCAAGAAGGGTTCTGCAGCTGTACCAGGCTGGTTCACTGATGAAGAGGGTGGCAGTGGATATCACTGGTCCACTGCCCTGTATGCCTTGTGGGGAACCATTACATATGTGTTGCTATGGGCTATTTAACTAAGTGGGTAGAGGTGTATGCCATTCCTAACCACGAAGCTGAGACCATGGCTGATGTGCTGGTGGGCAAATTCTTCACCAGGTTCGGAGTCCTGGACAAGCTCCACTCGGACTAGGGACATGAGTTCAAGTCATTAGTCTTCTGGCAGTGTTGTGCACTCCTTGGCATTCACAAGATCCATACTATGTTCCTGCATCCTCAGAGTGACAGGATGGTGGAGTGCTTTAACTACACTCTGGCTGAGGAGCTTCCTAAGTATTGCCAGGAAGTTCAACAAGAGTGGGACCTGTGGTTGCCATAGGTCCTGATGGCTTACAGGTCTGCCAAGCAGGAATCCACAGTGTGCATTCATGTTTGGGTGATTCATGTTTGACTGGGATCTGTGGCTACTGCTGGACTTGGCAACAGGACAGCTGCCAGGTTAGGAGTAGCTGGCAGTGGCACCTGAGTGTGTGGCAGTGCCCCAGAGGAGGATGAAGGTAACACAGCATCATGTGGCTCAGAAACTTCAGGTGGTAGGCTAAACCATGTCTTGTTGGTACTATCAGCACTCCTGTGATGCTAAGCACACTTTGGGGGATAAGGTCTGGCTCCCTCCCCCTCCCCCTCCCCCCAGTGAAAGCATGGCCTTGCAGAGTTCCTGGGAGAGGCCATATCTTGCAAGTCCTCTCAGATGTGACTTACAAAATCAGCAGAGATGCTCAGAAGTGGCTGCTAGTGGTCCATGTTGACCATTTATAGGCCTTTGCTATCCTAGCCAGTTCACTTGTGGCCAGGGGGAGCTTGCATCAATAGATGATGAAGAAGTGAGTGACACCAGCAGGCCGTTTGTCACTTCACAATAAAACAGTATAGTGAGCGATTAGGAGGAGGAGAGTTGCTGACAGGACTGCAGTGCCTCCTCTGCCCCAGTTAGGGTGGTCAGTGATGGTGATGCTGGGGGGTATGCCTTCACTGTAGCATCATCAGAGGTTGCAGAAAAAACCTTGCTGAAAGGATTATGCTGTTAGTGACTGTAATGATGACTATTGTTGTGGGGTGGGAATATTGTTACAACAGCAGGAAAATAGTGTATTGGCTGTGTGGGTTGCAGTGCTTGCCCACTTCAGTGCATGTTCTCTGATCATATTTCTTGTGATGACATAACACTGCTGCCACTGTTCAGTTACCCATTTTTCAATGTGATCTTCCAACTGGCCAAAGGGTGACTCCTCTTCTCATTGAACATTTTTCTTTGGCATTTTTCTTAAAACATCTTCACTTTTTCTCCAGTATCTTATAATTTTCTCAGTAATACTGAATGTTCTTGCAACAGCACAGTTGGCCACTTCAATGACTTTTAACTTAAAATTTGCTTCATACTTTCTTTGTTTTGCTGGTGTCTCCATGATAAATTTTTGAACTGACTGATACAGAAACTAACAACTGATTGAGCTGTAAATCACTTTGTGCTTCACTAGCCTATCCCACCCACCAGCTCAGTCATCTACTTTGGTTCAACAACCTGTTACCACTATAGACAATACTTGTTATTTGGTGCTTCACCGCAGATGGTTTGGTAGTTTGGGTGTCGTCTTATACCATCGATATCAGCTAAAACCTCTAAATTCATACTAAAATTTTGGGGTTGTTTTATCTGAAAGTTGTCTTATCTGCCGAAATATACAGTACAGTAAAATCCCTCTTATCTGGTATCAACGGGACCGCCGACATGCCGGATACCTGAATATTGCCGGATACTTGAATAGAAGTGAAATTATGTCCACAATCACCACCCTACACTCACGCATCTTACCATAACAAAGATCAGCTGATCTTAATCAGCAGCTGATCTGATCAGCTGCTTAAGTGTAAGCACAACACACTTCCTCTTTTCTACAACTTTAGGCATGATGAAGGCGTCAGGCGATAAACAGTGCACACGCGGGATTGAGTCACTGAGTAAACACAGTGCAGTGGGCCGTGGGTGGCGCGAAGCAGTGCGCTCTGGTGGCTAGGGGACAAAGTATGACTCACGCGGGAATTTTAATCGATTTTATGAGTACACATTGATTTTTATTGATTTTAAGGCTCGGGGAAAAATGTGCCGGATACTTGAAGCTGCCGGATACTCGAATGCCGGATGAGAGGGATTTTACTGTATATCTAATATGATATTTCTCTAACAAGATATCCTTGCAGGAAAAATTGTAGTTGAGGTATTGATAATTAATTGCCACAAGTAGTTTAGTGTTGTTACAGGTTGCCAGAAGCTGCGTAGGTGAGAAAGGAGGAGCAGGTGAGGAGGGTGGCAGTCAGGCATGCGCTCTTGTCACCTTACTACCTCTGCCTCACGCCTCTATTTGTTGCTGTTTCTCTGAGAAGTAAATGAAGAGTTGTTGAAAGACACAAGTTTGATTTTCCCTACAATCTGTCTATGCTTTGACAATGATGTGAAGATCATCTCAGAATTCAACAGGGCCTCCCAGTCTGTTGCTGAGTGGTTCGTGAAGGCTGAGCTGGTGTGCCACCCGAGAAACATCAAAGACTTAACTACTGTTGTGTCTCTATGACTCATTGGGGTACATTCACAGTGCACCAGCAGTTAGGTGACAGCAAGAAGAAAGACATCAGGAAGGTAAAAGGTGCCCTGTATTCTGCCTTTGCTGTAGAGCAGTTTACAGCATACGAGTTGTTCATGGCTTGACGATCGAAGAGTGACAAGGTGGATGATATCTATCTTGCTGATCTACACCATCTGTCATTCCTGACACCACTCTCCCATGTGCATTCATTGCTGGCCTACCAGACACTGTCTGCCGGCTGCTTAGGCCAAGAACACACCTTGAAGTAATGGCACTAGACCAGGTTCTTGATCAAGCACGAGTTCTGCTGAGGGAAGAAAACAGTGCTGCAGCAGCTTCACAGTTGAGTTGGGGTGCGACCTGCAGCCACGACAGTCCGCCAATGAGGGGGCAAAATTTCACGTTACAACTGTGGACTGCTGAACCACCTGGCCCAGGACTGTTTGATTCAGAGAACACAATGGGGAGGTAATTGCAGCAGCCTGGTCACTTGCCATCACTGCAGAGAAGTGGGACACATTGCTGCTTCCTGCCTGATAAACTCCTTGAGAGTGGGGATGTCAGTGCCGGCTCCCTCTCAAGTGCCATGAATGTGGCACTGCCTGTGACACGTGACCATTGATAGCATCAAGAGGAGCATGGTGATTGATACCAGGTGTTTGACGAGCATCATCCATGTGTCATGTTGTTTGCACCAGAGTGAGAAGAAAGTGGACTTAGTGTCAGTCAACAGGGAGCGTCAGCAGTGTGTAGGTGTGGGACAAGTGAATGTGTTGATTCGCAAGGAAATTCAGTGGACATTTATGTGTTAGTGGGGGTGAAGTTTAGACCTTTAAACTTTGACATCATCTTGGGCATGAACGGTATTGCGGCTGTTGGGGTGCAACAGTTAAGTCCTGTAATGTGCAATTTGGCCTGAGAAGTGTGTGTGGAGCAGTGATTAGTGGTGGGCAGATGCCATCGTTGAAAATCAAAATGGTGGAAAAAGATTTCATTGTTTTTTATGAGGACACCGCTAAAGCATGGACTGTTCAGTGGAAGTGAGCTGCTGTTGAGGAGCCAGGCCACCTCCTCAATGGAATCACTGAATACAGTGTTCCTGCAACAATGTGGAGAGAATATGAGTCTGAACTAGAAAAATGGATCGACAAAGGATGGCTACTTCCATACACTGAAAAAGAGTTCTGGAAGCCCAAAGGACTGATTCCCTTGATGGCAGTCATTCAGAAGAACAAGGCAAAAGTGCACCCAGTTTTGAACTATAGAGAACTGAACACTCATATGTAGACACATGACAGTTACGTTAGTGGTGCCAGATGGGCTGTAATGTTGCTTTACTCGACCTGAGAAAGGCCTACCTGCAAATATGAGTGCACCAGTCACTAATGGCCCTACTAGACTATCTTCTTCAGAGGACAGTGCCATTGTCTGACCATGGTGGTATTTGGCCTCAACATCACCCCCATGGTAATGAAGGCAGTCATGTCTGAAGTTTTAAAGTGGAACGATAATATTAAGGGGGCTGCTTCACCCTATATGGACGACATTCTTGTCAATGTGGACATTGTAATTTCTGACATGGTAGTTAATCATCTATGTCAGTTTGAGCTGGAATGTAACATTGCCCAGCACGTGGTGAAAGAAGCCCATGTCCTGGGGCTATGGGTAAGAGGTGAGAAAGTCCTACGGTGGTGGAGGGATAACCGCATCAAGGAAGCACCCATGTCATTAAAAAGGAGGTTGTTGTTCTCATGGTGTGGACAGCTGATCAGCCATTTGCCTGTGTGCGGATGGCTGTGACCTGCAGCATTGTTCACTAAGAGAAGAGTTACTCCTCTGAGGAGAACATGGGACAATGAAACTGATGGCACAGAGCTGTGAGCCATGGTGGATGACGTGGTATGGCTTGTGAGTCTCCATGACACTACTGGAGGGTGTCACAGCCATTGTGTGGGTTGACACCAGTTCAGTGGTGCTAGGTGTGGTACTGGAGGTGGATGATGATGTCATAGAAGATACTTGTTACTATTGACCAGATGAAAGTGTTCACATTAACATGGCAGAAATAGATGCTGCGCTGAAGGGGTTAAACCTGGCTGTTGCCTGGGGCATGTCACGTGTACGCCTTGTGACAGATTCAGTCACCGTTCATGGTTGGATCTCTGACACCTTGACTAGAAAGGCCTGCTTGAGAACAAAAGCAGCGGTAGAAATGCTTATCCACAGATACTTGAACACCTTGAAAATGATCTGTGAAGAATACACCTTGGAAGGGACCATGCATAAAGAGAATTCAGCAACAAATAAAGTGGATGCATTGACCAAAGTTCCCTAGAAGTACCTTACCAACTGGGACATGATAGATGAGTGTCCTGAGGGACCAAGGACTGATGTGGTGTGTGTAGAGGAGCAGCTCTGAACATCTTGAAAGTACATCATGATTGTGCATTTTGTCAGATGCATCAACCCAACCATTGTGAAACATCAAATGCAACAAGTGGTGTCGAGTTGCCAGGTACGTCGGTCCGTCAACTCTGCTTCTGAGAGGTGGCAGGCTGGCATACTGGAGGTGAAGGAAATGTGGCATCGTGTTGGCATCAACATTACCCACCACGCCTCGCACCCGTATTTGACCCTGAAGGTCACGCTTCTCAGTATGGTGACAGCTATGATGACAGACTACAACCTGTGTGGTGTATCAACTGGAATCCGTATTTTACAAGCATGGCACCCCTCATGAAATTCTTCTAGACAATGATACGGCATTCTGCAGTAAATGTTTTAGAAGCTTCACAGAAAAATGGGGAATCAACCTGCATTTTAGATGTGCGCTTGCGGCATTCAGCAATGGTATTATTGAATATTGCCATTGCACAGTCAAGACCATCGCAGCCAAGAAGAAGTGTTCCATTGTGGAGGTGGTGTATCGGTACAACACATCACTAAGGGATGAATCACCATGCTCAACTCCCATTAGTGTGTTTTATCACTACAAGGTATGTGTTAAAAGACGTCAACCATTCAAAAGCTGTTACTACTGAGAAAGATGCCCATTTCCATTACAGTGTAGGTGACAATGTGTAGGTGAAACTCCACATGCGTGATGCAACACCAGGTAAAGTGCGAGAAGGATTCCTGGCATACTGTCAAAACAAGTAGTTGAAGTTGACGGAGTCCTGAGGCACTTGCGTGACCTTTGCCACAGGATGACAACAGAAGATGGATGCAAACAAACGGAGAAAAGGAAGGAAAAACAGAAGAGTGGTTCATTGGGCTGTGTCACCCTGCTGAACCAACTCATGGTGGGGATGAAGCTATGAAGAGCAACCCCAGCCAAGGCAGAGAGGAAGCCATGGAGCGAGAGCTGCCGAGAAGGTCTGGATGGGAAAGAAGGCCTGTCGTTCAACTGTGCTGTGAATGAGACTGTATTTTTCTACATAGATATTAATTGTTTTTGGTTCATGTTAAAAAGTCAATGAGATATGTTAGTATGTGTGGGAGGTGTAGTTGAGGTATTGATAATTAATTGCCACTAGTGGTTAGCGTTGTTATGGGTTGCCAGGGACTGCATAGGTGAGGAGGAGGAGCAGGTGAGGAGGGCAGCAGTCAGGCATGAGCACTCATCACCTTACCACCTTCACCTCCAGCCTCCATTTGTTGCTGTTACTGAGAAGTAAATGAAGAGTTGTTGGAAGAAATAAGTTTGATTTTCCCTACAAAAATTAGCATGTTAGAGGAAGACTGTATTTTATTTTGATATGCTGCACCCAAGTAAACATGTTTTGTTGTTTTGTTTGTCATAGTAAAAGTAAGCTATAATGAGCATTAATAATAAACTAATAGAGAATTGTTTATTTTTTATGCTAAGTCTAACAAAATATGATGTTTTGGTTGTTACTGGAAAATTAATGTTTTATTATTTTGAGGTTAATAGTGTGCTATGAGGATGGAATGGAGATGGTGAAGTATATACAGTGAAAGTAAATATTTTGAAAGTGATAATCATCAATGACTCATAAAGTGTGCTTCTCTAAAAAAAATGTTTACTTCCTTCACTGTCTCTTACACCTCTAATGATGTGTACGGGCTGGATTGTGACATACCAAATGGTCACTGCCATATGCTCTATAGATTGCCATCAACATCCAACACCACTAAGATATGACAGTTTCACAAAAACTTATGTACCCTGTTGATGAACATGAAAAAGCATACATAACTGATTAACAATTTGAAAATCACAACTTTACAGTTCTCAGACTATCTTTTTATTGTTATATTTGGTGTTTTCAAGTGAAATAGACACCATTTAACAGCAAAAAAAGGCTGGCAAGAAGTGTAAACAGGCTGACTTTGCATTGTTCATGTCCTTATCACAGTTTATGAATGTGCTTTTTAGTATCTTAAACAGTTCATTTTTGGCCATACTTTTTTTCTCTTACAAGTGAAAGAACTTCAATTTAGATTGGCCCTCCCAAGTTTCTATAGAATGACCATCATTAATTCGGCAATCACTAATCCGGCACTAATTTTGGCTAGTGTAATTTTAAATTTCCCAGGTCACCACACCAACCTGCTGCTGCTTCTGTTTGTTGGAAAGATGATAGAATGTATGAAAAGTTTTTAACACAGTGTTGTGAAAAAGAACTGAGGAGGCAGTTTAATAGTGAAAAAGAAGCAATACAAGAATAGCAGAAACTAGGGGTGGATGATTTGAGAAGCATTACAGAGTGAAACAGGTCACAAGAAGAAGAAAAAAAGCTATTGGCTGCATAAACAGCTGGCACCACTTTCAGACACTGGGGAGTCATTCAATTTTTCTTTTTCCATTTATTATTAATCTTGCTCTGTTTTAATTCCATGGCTCCAGTGAATAAAGGAAATGCTTCTTGTTGTGTAAGGTGCAAACACTGTACATTATACATAAAAGATAAGGTTGAATTTCTGAAAAAAAAACTTGACAGAGGTATGTGTGCATGAAGATTATGTGAATTATGCAGCATTGCCTCCTTGACAGTTTATGACAAAGTGCCAAAGAAAACTTGCCTAGTTTCTTTGCTAATAGTGTCAGCTGTACTGATACTATTGGTATCAACCAGAAATGAAGTATCAATATCAGTACAGGCATAAAAAGCATTATCAATACAGTCCCACTTATTAACCAATTTGTACTCTTTTTTTTTTTTTTGTGTGTAGGAAGGACACTGGCCAAGGGCCACAGAAATCCAATAAAAAAATATGCCCACTGAAGTGCCAGTCCTATAAAAGGGTCAAAGCAGTGGTCAAAAACTGATGAATAAGTGTTTTGAAACCTCTCTCTTGAAGGAATTCAAGTCATAGGAAGATGGAAATACAGAAGCAGGCAGGAAGTTCCAGAGTTTACCAGAGAAAGGGATGAATGATTGAGAGTACTGGTTAACTCTTGCGTTAGAGAGGTGGACAGAATAGGGGTGAGAGAAAGAAGAAAGTCTTGTGCAGCGAGGCCGCGGAAGGAGGGGAGGCATGCAGTTAGCAAGATCAGAAGAGCAGTTAGCATGAAAATAGCGGTAAAAGACAGCTAGATATGCAACATTGCGGCAGTGAGAGAGAGGCTGAAGACAGTCAGTTAGAGGAGAGGAGTCGATGAGACGAAAAGCTTTTGATTCCACCCTGTCTAGAAAAGCAGTATGAGTGGAACCCTCCCAAGACATGTGAAGCATGCTCCATACATGGACGGATAAGGCCCTTGTACAAAGTTAGCAGCCGGGGGGTGAGAAAAACTGGTGGAGACATCTCAGAACGCCTAACTTCATAGAAGCTGTTTTAGCTAGAGATGAGATGTGAAGTTTCCAGTTCAGATTATAAGTAAAGGACAGAGCGAGGACTTTCAGTTCAGACTGAAAAGTGTTTTTGGGACCTGACAGCTGTTATAGTTCCCAACAGGTTTTATGCCAGGGTTATTTATACTTCTGAAGTAGTTCAGGATAATGAAAATAATGGAAGGTCCTTACATTTATTTTACCACACACACAGACACACACACACATACACATTATATATATATATATATATATATATATATATATATATATATATATATATATATATATATATATATATATATATATATATATATATATATATATATATATATAAAATAAACCTATCATCTGCTGTTCTTACTTTTGCATGATTATTTTCATGCATGTATTTTAAGTATTTTTATCAGTTGATATAGATATATCTTCTTTCTTTTTCTTTACCTTTATTTACCGTTTTATATTTTATTGTATATTTGATTTATCATTTGCTGTACTTGTTTTTGCATAGTTATTTTTATGTATTTTTAATTAATCAATAATTTTATCTTTTCCTTTTCGTAACCTTTACTTATTGATTTATTTTTTATTATATTTTATTTGACTAATTTATTAGGTTTATTTATGATTTTTATTAATTTTATTTATCTATTTATTTGCTTTATATATGTTTTATATATTTTCTGTTGAAAAGCTAATGAAAATAAACTCAAAGGCCAGATTTGGCACATGGGTTGCCAATTTAATAGCAGTGCTCTGTAGCTTTGTGTCAAAGGTTCAATCTTTCTTTCTGAAAAGGAGCATGACAGTGGTGACAAGTGATGAAAATCTCAGTTCAGTTGTGATTTATACACCAGTGCTGAAAAGGAATCAAATCCCACACTTTCAAGTGTAAGAGTATGGTTTCACCTATGCTACCAAGAGAAACTTTAGTCATGCTACCAAGAGTAAAAATGGAAGAGTCTGTATTTGGTATTAGAGTAATGAAATCACTGAAAGTTTATTGAACTGGAGGGACAAAACTGTGCAGTGATCAGAAGTACAAATGCCCCAATAATTACAATCCCACTGTCTAAGGCATTGTATTTTATATTGGTATGTCATAGGTTTAATTCCTGGTGGGGGTATCTCTCTTGGCTAAATATATCTCATCTTCACATCAATTTCTCAGTGTTTCCATGATGGTCCATAGGGGGCATGACAGAGTGGGTAGGATGGTGTATATCAACAATACTTTTTTCAGCCAAGCCTCATTAGTTTATTTTTGGTTGTAATATCACATTCATACATTAACATATTTTCACAGTCAGCTTATTATCAATTGCATAAATAAATTACTTTTCTTTTTATTTTATTTATTTGGAAAGGAAACTTATCCAGGCTAAAAGAATATTAATTAATTACTGCTCAAAAAGTAAAAGTAAACAGAAGAGCCCCAAAAGGAGTAAGCTCTGCTTATGGCCATATTTTTCCATTCTCCTTCACAGAAGGGCATCCCATTGGTCAGCCCACCAACACAGCAAGTCTTAGGCACACATGAAGGGACTGTTGCTGCCTGTCTTGTGCAGGACTTTCTTCAGTGCCTTGGCCTGGATTTCTCACTGGCAGTCTTCACTCCAGAGTCTGGTCACCCATCCCTATGGTCCTTCCCTGGCTCAGAGGCTCTGTCTTCTTCCCTTGGTTTAGCCTCTGGAAGAGAAAGAAGGGGCTCTAATGATGACAAAGGTGCATTTATGTGTATTTTATCTCTATTTTTAAAAGAATTAAGCTTTTAATGTCCAATTTTTTTTAATACCAAGTTATATTTTTTTCTAGTTATTTATTTTTTTACCCACACCATTTCTTCTATTAATGCATTGCACTGATATGTTGCTATATTTAGAAAACTGCATTAATGCATAACCTGATACCCTTTTCTCTTAAGTTTCTTGCTATGTGTTTTTGTGTGTGTTTACTAAGTTATACTATGATTTAAAATTAAGCTAGTTTTATTTCTTTTCCATGTCTACTACTTATTATGAATATTTTCTGTTTGCACTCACACCTTCAAGATATTCAAAGTATTGTTGCTTCTGTTTTGGCAAACTGAAATTCCTTACATATCTGCTCATTAAGTGAACTTATAATTTATTCTCTCTCTCTCTCTCTCTCTCTCTCTCTCTCTCTCTCTCTCTCTCTCTCTCTCTCTCTCTCTCTCTCTCTCTCTCTCTCTCTCTCTCTCTCTCTCTCTCTCTCTCTCTCTCTCTCTCACATGCTGGGTATTGGATATCATAGTTTTGGTGACTATATTTTCATTACCTTCACTTTTAGATTTATTGAATGCAGTACTGCTGTATCTTTCAGACACATTCACAGCTTTATTATGGTTTTGCTGACACAATTAAAAGATTATTTCTTCCTCATCTATAGAAACTTTAATTTTAGTCAGCAGCATATCTGTTTTCCAATTATCTTATTTGTCCATATATGTCTTAGAGTGATAAGCTGCCTTGGACTTTTCTTTCAAATTTCTCTTTCTCCTAAGTTTTTTCCTTTTTATTTTTATTCGTGTAGTTTTCATTCCAAGGCCTCCAGGAGAGTTACTTTTAAATGTGGCTCAGTTTGTACAGGAAAGGCCATATGTACTTTATATACGTAAAATTTGTGAAACTTTGTCTCTGAAAAGTGATGTAAAAAAATTGGAAAGTGTTGGAAAGAATACAGTGTGATTAATACCCCATGTTGCAGTGAGAAATCAATACCCAGTGCTACTTTGCAATTTAGCTAGTGGTGTGAAATCAGTCCTTTAACTGCTGATATTGCTTATATAATCAAGCCTCTCTGCTCCCGTGATGCCGTGATCACTTGTATAGTCATGAAATTTCGTGATATATTTTATGAATATTTGTGGTATGCTTCCATTCAGATGAGTTTTAGTGATTGCTGACCATTTTCTCTTTTCATCATGAGTGCCAGAGAGGCAATCACAAGGCACTTCGTTGAATTTTTTTTCACGAGATGTAGATATCTGGCTGCTTTTATGACTTGCCAGGTAGAAAGCCCATGCGCTACATGATAGAAAATGTAGTGGTGGAAGAGAAAACATGGGTTGTAAAGGCAAACTACGAGTAAAAAACTTTGGATTAATACATTAAGCTGAAATTTAGAAGAAAGAATCATGTTCTACGCAATTAATTATATCTTGGATACAGTACATCATAATAAACATCTTTATACATGAATATGTGTGTGTGTAAGTGTGTGTGTGTGTGTGTGATTACCTAGTTGTATCATGTGGGAAAGAAGCTATGCTCGTACTGTCTTGTCTCTGTAGCTATTATTATCTAACTGGCCTTGAAATTATGAATTGTTTTTGCTTGCTCCACATCCTTATATAGACAGTTCCATGTATGAACTACTCTTTGTGGAAAATTATTTTCTTTGATATCTCTTCTACAAATTTCCTTTTTCAGCTTCTTTCCGTGTCCTCTAGTGTCTTTCGTATCAAATGTCACAAAGTTGTTGCTGTCTAGCTTTTCCAGTCCTTCCATTAGCCTGTATATTGTAAGTCTCCTCTCCCTTCTTTGTTCCGGAGTTGAAAAGTTTAGTTTTTCTGGTCTCATTTTGTATGTCTCTTCACTTAAGTTTGGGATCATCTTTGTTGCTGCTCTTTTTATCCTCTCTAGTTTCCTGATGTGTTTCTTGAGACTTGCAGCTGCATATTCCAGTTTTGGATTAATCATCGTTACAGTGAGTTTCCTCATCATTTCTTTATCCAAGCATGCAAATGCAATTCTTATATTCCTTAGCAAATTCATTGTTTCTTGTTTATATGGTAATCAGCTGTTAATGTGTCTGCTACTATCACTCTAAGATCTCTTTCCTTTATTCTTTTCTCTTAACTTTTATTCACCAGATGGTATTGTAGGAAAACTATGCAAAGGGACAAAAAAGGAAAGATGGATGGAACATTTGGAAACAGATAAAGTTTTGGTAAACTGTCAATTTGGATTTAGGAGGGGAAGATCATGCTCCATGAACTTGTTGTTCTTTTATTCAAGGGTACTCGATATTAAAACCCACTAAATTATAGACCAGTGTCCTTGACTAGTATTGTAGGAAAACTATGCGAAAGAACAAAAAAGGAAAGATGGATGGAACATTTGGAAACAGATAAAGTTTTGGTAAACTGTCAATTTGGATTTAGGAGGGGAAGATCATGCTCCATGAACTTATTGTTCTTTTTTTTTTTTCTTTTATGTAGAAAGGACACTGGCCAAGGGCAACAAAAATCCAATGAAAAAAAATGCCCATTGAAATGCCAGTCGCATAAAATGGTCAAAGCAGTAGTAAAATATTGATGAATAAGTGTCTTGAAACTTCCCTCTTGAAGGAATTCAAGTCATAGGAAGGTGGAAATACAGAAGCAGGCAGAGAGTTCCAGAGTTTACGAGAGATAGGGATGAATGATTGAGAGTACTGGTTAACTCTTGCGTTAGAGGTGGACAGAATAAGGGTGAGAGAAAGAAGAAAGTCTTGTGCAGCGAGGCCGCGGGAGGAGGGGAGGCATGCAGTTTGCAAGATCAGAAGAGCAGTTAGCATGAAAATAGTGGTAGAAGACAGCTAGAGATGCAACATTGTGATGGTGAGAAAGAGGCTGAAGACAGTCAGATAGAGGAGAGGAGTTGATGAGATGAAAAGCTTTTGATTCCACCCTGTCTAGAAGAGTAGTGTGAGTGGAACCCCCCCAGACATGTGAAGCATACTCCATACATGGACGGATAAGGCCCTTGTACATAGTTAGCAGCTGGGGGGGGTGAGAAAAACTGGCGGAGACGTCTCAGAACGCCTAACTTCATAGAAGCTGTTTTAGCTAGAGATGAGATGTGAAGTTTCCAGTTCAGATTATAAGTAAAGGATAGACCGAGGATGTTCAGTGTAGAAGAGGGGGACAGTTGAGTGTCATTAAAGAAGAGGGGATAGTTGTCTGAAAGGTCGTGTCGAGTTGATAGATGGAGGAATTGAGTTTTTGAGGCATTGAACAATACCAAGTATGAAAAGACGTGGAAAAGTGCAGGGTGGTATCATTTGAATTAATGAAACTTCAACTACAAATACAAAGGGAGCAAATGCAGTTGCAAATTCAGAAGGAAGTGGAAATAGAGAAAATAAGGGCATAAAGAGGAATTAAATCAACAGAGCCCAGGGCAGGAAACAGTGCTCAAGGAAACGGGGACGTAGAGAGAAGTACAATTTATGTGTGTAAATTTGTGGAAGGGGAGGAAGAATATTTCTTCCTTCAGTTTGAGAAAACTGCAAAATTGAGGGGATGGAATGAAGATGAGTGGGCATTGCTGGTCCAGTCTAAATTTGAAGGAAAGGCCAGGGAGGCATATGCAAGTTTGAGTAAGGAAGAGGTGAGTGATCATAAAGTGATAAAGGAAGTGATGTTGGGATCAACCTGTGTAAGTCTGGGAGTGTACCAGGAAAGGTTCCACAGGATCTTTCCTCTTTATACCCTTATTTTCTCTATTTCCACTTCCTTCTGCATTTGCAACTGCATTTGCTCCCTTTGTATTTGTAGTTGAAGTTTCATTAATTCAAAATTTTCACTACTAGAAAGGCCATCAATTCCACCAAGTGCACCCAGATTTATCTTACCCCAGCACCTCTCTCTACACTCTTTCCATCATCACCCTCACTTTCATCACCATTTTTAAACCAGCTCCTCTCCATGAGAGATTTTTTAACTCCTCCTGCATTTCCTCCTTTTCTTGGATTTCAACTCTACTTGGAACTTCTCAGCCACTAAACACAATTCTTCCTTGGTTAGCGGGTATAAGGCATGCACACTCCTGGACAGAAGGAACGCTGCAACACATTTAGCTGCTGTTATTACAATCACTACACTTCACAAAATATTCCTCCAAATATTTCACCATTGGTTATTTAACCCCAACAAAATACACCTTTACACACCAATACTGGCACCATAAAATGATATACACATGAAATATATACACAGTTTAAAGAAATATTTCACACAGGTAAATTCCTCTCAATGACAATAACCATGTAGCACTCATTACACCCCACAAAATATTCAAGATTCATGATGGGCCCCCATTTCTGTCACAATCCCGGTTATCTTTCCAAGAAAGTGGATATTACACTGATCCCAGAAAGTTTTAAAGGTCTGGATTTTTAAAGGCCTCGAATGCCCACCTGACCTAACTGAAATCGCCAGCTGTTAAACCCTCTCACAAAACCCTTACCTTGGCACAGCATGCCAGGGATCACCTCAATACCAAGTCAGAAGATATATTAATAATAATGTTAACTTGCAAATAACTTGAGGTAGTACACATTAAAGGAAATTAGGGAACAAATTTCTACCCTAGATCTATACAGGATAATTCCAACACTCAGTTACAATAGATTCAAGCTCTTATTTCACCTCCCTTATTGCTCAAAGGTTATACACATCAATACAGACGTACCTCGGTACTCGACCATAATCCGTTCTGAGGTGGTGGTCGAGCACCGATTTGTTCGAACACCGAAACCAATTTTCCCATAAGAAATAATGGAAAGTATTTTAATCCGTTCTTACCATTAAGAAAAATACCTAAAATATTATAATACCTAAAATATTATACTGCGACGCGAGGTCGGACACTCGTACACCACTTTCATATTTTGCTATAATTTCCTTCTTCAGTTCAATAGTGGTCCTCACTGTTTTCCTCTTTGCCTTCCCCTTATCACTGTCTTTCTTTGGACCCATTATTAAGGGCTAGAGCAACACGAAAAAGTTTAAATCTGGGAAGAAATACTCGAACAAACTGCGTACGTCTTACTCCGCTGGTGGTCTGAGTCAAACTGACACTTACCCGCTGGCCGAGAAGGGCCGAGAAGGGCCGAGGAGCGCGTTCGGGTCGACTCGGCTCGTCGAGTCGACTCGGCTCGTCGAGTACCGAAAATCTGTTCAAGGTCCGATGCATTTTCTACTCTAATTTTTTGGTCGAGCACCGATTTGGTCGAGTATAGAGGCGGTCGAGTACCGAGGTATGACTGTATATGACATTCCCGTCATTTCACAGAGCGCTAAAGCCCTTTTACATGTTCATAGGCTGCTGAAATATTTTGCCCAGTTTCAAGAATTTCCCTAGACACTGTCACTGCATCTCTAAAATAACAATTCCCATATTTTACCTCCTCAAACCTCACAAGACATCACCAATATTACCATAGATCACCTATAACACCATAACACCGCCCACAAAGGCACCAATAATACCACAACACTACCACAACCCCAACCACAAAATGGCTGCCTCTCTGCCCTGACGCTACCCATCAGGGTTATATCACCGACACAACTCACCAACCAAATTTCAGCAGACAGTTCTTGGTACCACAAAAGACTCACCAACCTGATCCTGGATATCAGGATTATGTCACCACATCGCCAGTACCTCCATATGCATACATAGAAAGAACTTAAATTATGAAGAGAATAATACTACATGATATAAAATGAGTAAACAAGCTTTATACTAACTTATAATTAAGAATAAAGATAAGTTTTGAAGGAAATGGAACATGGGGGACACAAAGAAAACGTGTTCCTTTTCTGGGTTAACTCGGCCATTAATATGACTAATAACTGAGCAAACTTAGTATTGTTCAATGCCTTAAAAACTCAATTCCTTCATCTGTCAACTCAAAAATTACCCACTTTTCTTTAATGGCATTCAGTTGCCCCCTCTTCTACTCTGAACATCCACGGTCTGTCCTTTGCTTATAATCTAAACTGCAAACTTCACATCTCATCTCTAACTAAAACAGCTTCTATGAAGTTAGGTGTTTTTCTCACCCCACTAACTGCTAACTTTGTACAGGGGGCTTATCCATCCACATATGGAGTATCCTTCACATGCATGGGGGGAATTCCACTCATACCATTCTTTTAGACAGGGTGGAATCAAAACCTTTTCATCTTATCAACTCCTCTCCTCAAACTGACTTCCTTCAGCCTCTTTCTCATTGCTGCAATGTTGTATTTCTTGCTATCTTCTACCACTATTTTCGTGCCAACTGCTCTTCTGATCTTGCTAACTGCATGCCTCCCCTCCTCCCATGGCCTTGCTGCACAAGGCTTTCTTCTTTCTCTCATCCCTCATCCCTATGCTTTTTGTCCACCTCTCTAATGGAAATGTTAACCAGTATTGTCAATCATTCATCCCATTTTCGGGTAAACTCTGGAACTCCCTGCTTGCTTCTGTATTTTCATCTCCCTATGACTTGAACTTTTTCAAGAGGGAGGTTTCAAGATGCTTATCCCATATTTTGACTAATGCTTTTGACTCCTTATGAGGACTGGCACCTCAATGGGCCTTTTTTTTCTTTTTTGGTTGCAATTTTTGTTTCCCTTGTCCAGTGCTCCTATATAAAAAAAATATAAAGAATGATGGCCTAAATTACCTGTACATTACCTGATGTTTTCCTGAGGTGCTAGGATATGTGGAGAAGACTCATCCCCCAGTCCCACTTGAGGAGGTCAGGGCTTCAGAGGATTAGCATATTTGGTTCACCACGGCATAGCCTATGAATTTTCCCTTGGATGCAGCCCCAAAGGCTTATGATTAATC
>NC_087175.1:10280892-10333392 GCF_035594125.1 Scylla paramamosain
TTACTTTACATTTACTTGAATTTCATTTGCCAAGATTTGCTCCATCTACTTATCTTATTTAAATCATCTTGCAGTACCATACAGTCATTTACATTTTCTACCCTTCTCATCAGCTTAGCATCATCTGTAAATAAGTTCATATAACTGTCTTGTTTCTTCTTTTATGTCATTTACATATATTACAAACATTATTGGTCCAAACACTGATCCCTGTGGGACACCACTAGTTACTTTCAGTCAAGATGGATTCTGGTCTTGTATTACTGTTCTCATCTCTCTATCATCCAGATAATCCTCCATCCACTCCAGCAGTCTTCCTCCAATTTTTCCATAATTTTTTATCTTCCATAGCAATCTTCGGTGTGGTACTTTGTCAGATGCTTTCTTCAAGTCTAAGTAGACACCATCCACCCATCTGTCTCTCTCCTGTACAATATCGAGTACCCTTGAATCTCACGCACATTATATTTCTGTCCGGAACCATGCCAAGTCTGTTCTCCAACTAGCCAAAAACTCCTTCATTAACAGAGTGTCAAAACCTTTCAAGATCTAACTCCCCTTGTGACTTCTGGCATCTAGCCAAAAATATCTCCAATAACTTTGCTTCTTCCTCTTTCCCTCTTCTATTTCAACCAGATGGCACCACTGCTATCACATCTATTTCCAAAACTGAACTCTTTGCCGAAACTTTTGCTAAAAACTCTACATTGGATGATTCTGGGCTTGTTCCTCCCTCTCCTCCACCCTCTGACTACTTCATGCCACCTATTAAAATTCTTCGCAATGATGTTTTCCTTGCCCTCGCTGGCCTAAACTCTCGGAAGGCTTATGGACCTGATGGGGTCCCTCCTATTGTTCTCCGAAACTGTGCCTCCGTGCTTGCACCTTGCCTAGTCAAACTCTTTCAGCTCTGTCTGTCTACATCTATCTTTCCTTCTTGTTGGAAGTTTGCCTACATTCAACCTGTCCCTAAAAAGGGTGACCGTTCTAATCCCTCAAACTACCATCCTATTGCTTCAATTTCCTGCCTATCTAAAGTTTTTGAATCTATCCTCAACAGGAAGATTCTTAAACATATATCACTTCACAACCTTCTATCTGATCGCCAGTATGGGTTCCGTCAAGGCCGCTTTACTGGTGATCTTCTGGCTTTCCTTACTGAGTCTTGCAGACAGACTTAGATAGAATGAATGAATGGACGGAAAGATGGCAAATGCAATTTAATATCAATAAATGCAAAGTGCTTAGCGTAGGTAGAGGAAACCCACACAATAGGTACACATTAAACACCCAAACTCTGGTAGGTACAGGGTACGAGAAAGATTTAGGAGTTATAGTTAGCTCTGAACTCCGTCTAGGGAAACAATGCATAGAAGCCAGAAACAAGGCAAATAGGGTACTAGGATTCATTTTTAGGAGTGTTAAAAGTAGAAGGCCGGAAGTAATATTAAAGTTATACTTAGCGCTGGTCAGACCTCATCTAGACTACGCTGTGCAGTTCTGGTCCCCACATTACAGGAAAGATATAGGTCTATTAGAATCAGTACAGAGGAGAATGACTAAAAGAATACAGGGGATGAGGAGTATTCCTTACGAAGCGAGGTTGAAGCGGTTAAATTTACATTCTCTAGAGAGACGTAGGTTAAGAGGGGACCTGATAGAAGTCTTTAAGTGGTATAAGGGTTATAACAAGGGAGATGTAAGCAAAATTCTTAGGATCAGCAACCAGGGTAGAACAAGAAATAACAGGTTCAAGCTTGAAAAATTCAGGTTTAGGAAGGAGATAGGAAAAAATTGGTTCTCAAATAGAGTGGTAGATGAGTGGAACGGACTCAGTAATCATGTAGTTAGTGCTAGGACACTAGAGAGCTTTAAGAGAAGATTAGACAAGTTTATGGATGGGGATAACAGATGGAAATAGGTAGGAGTGTTTCATACAGGGACTGCCACGTGTAAGCCTGGTCGCTTCTTGCAGCTTCCCTTATTTCTTATGTTCTTATGTTCTTATGGTCATCCTCTTTTAGAGATTTTGGTGAAACTTTTGCTGTTGCCTTGGACATATCAAAAGCTTTTGATAGAATCTGGCACAAAGCTTTGATATCCAAACTACCCTCCTACGGCTTCTCTCCTTCTCTCTGTAACTTCATCTCAAGTTTCCTTTCTGACTGTTCTATTGCTGCTGTGGTAGACGGTCACTGTTCTTCTAAATCTACTAACAGTGGTGTTCCTCAGGATTCTGTCCTGTCACCCACTCTCTTCTTATTATTCATTAATGATCTTCTAAACCAAACTTCTTGTCTTATCCACTCCTATGCTGATGATACCACCCTGTACTTTTCCACGTCTTTTCATACTTGGTATTGTTCAATGCCTCAAAAACTCAATTCCTCCATCTATCAACTCGACACAACCTTACAGACAACTATCCCCTCTTCTTTAATGACACTCAACTGTCCCCCTCTTCTACACTGAACATCCTCGGTCTATCCTTTACTTATAATCTGAACTGGAAACTTCACAACTCATCTCTAGCTAAAACAGCTTCTATGAAGTTAGGCGTTCTGAGACGTCTCCGTCAGTTTTTCTCACCCCCCTCCCAGCTGCTAACTATGTACAAGGGCCTTATCCGTCCATGTATGGAGTATGCTTCACATGTCTGGGGGGGTTCCACTCATACTACTCTTCTAGACAGGGTGGAATCAAAAGCTTTTCATCTCATCAACTCCTCTCCTCTATCTGTCTTCAGCCTCTCTCTCACTGTCACAATGTTGCATCTCTAGCTGTCTTCTACCACTATTTTCGTGCTAACTGCTCTTCTGATCTTGCAAACTGCATGCCTCCCCTCCTCCCGCGGCCTCACTGCACAAGACTTTCTTCTTTCTCTCACCCTTATTCTGTCCACCTCTCTAACGCAAGAGTTAACCAGTATTCTCAATCATTCATCCCTATCTCTCGTAAACTCTGGAACTCCCTGCCTGCTTCTGTATTTCCACCTTCCTATGACTTGAATTCCTTCAAGAGGGAGGTTTCAAGACACTTATTCATCAATTTTTTACTACTGCTTTGATCATTTTATGCGACTGGCATTTCAATGGCATTTTTTTTCATTGGATTTTTGTTGCCCTTGGCCAGTGTCCTTCCTACATAAAAGAAAAAAAAAAAAGAACAATAAGTTCATGGAGCATGATCTTCCCCTCCTAAATCCAAATTGACAGTTTACCAAAACTTTATCTGTTTCCAAATGCTCCATCCATCTTTCCTTTTCTGTTCTTTCGCATAGTTTTCCTACAATACTAGTCAAGGACACTGGTCTATAATTTAGTGGATTTTAATATCGAGTACCCTTGAATAAAAGAACAACAAGTTCATGGAGCATGATCTTCCCCTCCTAAATCCAAATTGACAGTTTACCAAAACTTTATCTGTTTCCAAATGTTCCATCCATCTTTCCTTTTTGTCCCTTTGCATAGTTTTCCTACAATACTAGTCAAGGACACTGGTCTATAATTTAGTGGGTTTACCTTATTTCATCCTTTCAATATTGCTGTAATATTTGCTCTCTTCCAATCTTTTGGTACTCTTCCCTGTGATAGTGATGTCACCACTAGACTGAATTTTATCAGCCAGTTCTCTGCATTCCTTCAGTATCCAGTTTGATACTCCATCTGGACCAGTTGCTTTATTTACATCAAGTTCTTCCACCATCTTAAGTATTTCCTCATAACTGACTGTATTCCTTCCCAACTTATCCCTTCCAGCATCAAACTCCCCTTCCACATTAAATACCAGTCTGAAACTATTGTTGATAACCTCCGCCATGGCCTGCACATCCTCATAGATTTTTCCTTCAACTTTCAATCTTGATACACCATCCTTCTTCTTCATCTTCCCATTAATATGTCTAAAGAATAGTTTGGATTCATTTATACACTTATCCATTATATCTCTTTTATAATTTCTTCTCACCAATCTTATTATCTCAGCATACTTATTTCTAGCATCAGTATTTTCCTCCCATCTGCTCTCAGTTTTCCTCTTTTTCCATCTATTCCAAGCATTTAGCTTACAATTTCTTGCCTCTTTGCATTTTGTACTGAACCATTCTTTACCCTTTCTACATCTTACTCCTCCTCTAGGTACAAATTTCTCCACAGCAGAATTATATATCCTTATAAATTCATCCCATTTTTCCTGAATATCTTATGTGTCTTCAAAGTCTTTCCAGTCCACAAAAACAAAGTATTTTCTTAATTTTTCAAAATCAGCTTTACTATATTTAAATCTTTTCACCTTATAGTTTTCATCAATGATTACATTTTCATTTTTCAATTTAAATTCCATCAACACATGATCACTTTTACCTAGAGGGCTATCACAGTGTATAGTTTCAATAATTTCCATGTCCTTGGTAAACACTAAATCAAGTGTTGATTGTTTATATCTTCCACTAAATTTTGTATCACAATGTACCCATTGAGTCATTAAGTCTATTAGCAGTCTATCACTCCATGTGTTTTCACTTCCAGTAGTTGTCAGTGTTTCCCAATTTATCTTTTTACAGTTAAAATCACCAACAATAACTAGATCACTACTTTTCATCACTATCTTTTCAAGATCTTTTAACACATCTACCAACATCTCTTCATGTTCTTCTTTTTGCCAAGCATTGGTCATAAGTGGCACATACACTCCTACATAATTCATTATCCTTCCATTTCCACTTTTAATCATCACTTGTAGAATTTCAGACGTCTTCACTTTTTATTACCCTCTCCACTTAAACACTTTTTCGTCATAATGATCACTCCCCCTCCTCCCTTGTCACTTCTATTTCTCATCCATAAATCATATTTATCATCACCAATGTCTGGAGTTCCCCATTCATTTTTCCATTTTGTCTCACATAATACAGCAACATCTGGTGCAGTTCTATTTAATAACTCATTTAATTCCATCTTTGTTGACATTAATCCATTTATATTAGTACAACATACGTTACTTACTGTTTGATGTACCATTTCTTTATTCTTATATCTCTTACTTTCCAGAAAAACTTCTCTGTTCATTGTTCTTTTTTTTGTTTAGCCTCATTTACCAACTCCTTTTGCTTCAACCTCTCAATCTCATCCATATCCCTGTTTATCCATACATTCTTATATTCTTCATCTCCAGACAACCTCCAAGACTCATTAATTACCTCTTCTGCTTGTAACTGTGTTGCAAACCTTATTCTTATGGATCTCATTTTTTCTTCTTCATATTTCCCAATTCTATGGAACTCTTCCATTTGCTTTACTACCTGAATGTTTTCACCTGTCACTTTCTCCAGTAACTTATTCAACAGGTTCTTTTCCTTTTCCTCTCTTTGAATTCTGCTTACTATTTTCTCTTCCTTTAAACCAAATACAATTATTTGTTTATATTTTCTTACAGTGTCTCTCACTAACTTTTCTTTAATAACATTTACCACTTTCTGTCTCAGATTTTTTTCTCATTTTCTTGTTCTATTATTTTCTTTAGTGATTCTTCAAATTTACATTCATTTAACCACTTATTTTGCTTCATTTCCACATCCTTCATCCACATCCGCTTGCCTTCATTTCCTCATTTCCTTTCTGAATGGTTTCTACTTTTTCCTTTATTTGTTTCTTCAAACAGTCATTTTCCACCTTTAACTTTTAATTTTTATCTTCCATCTCTCTTAACTTTGCTGTAATAGTCACCAACTCCTCACCTGTCTTCTGGTGTGTCTCCAATGTCTTTATTCTCTCCAATAACTTGTCCATCATTTCTTCCATATACAAAGTTTTTCTGCATTGCAGTCTATAATTTAGTTCTCTTTCTTCTCCAGCAAAACCTTCAAAAGAATCCCTTTCTTTTGTGTGTGTGTATGTGTGTGTGTGTGTGTGACTGTTCATCAGGACATATGCAGTCAATTCTGGAGGCTTTGGAGTTATCCCATTGCGGATCAACTCAACATGGCTCAACTGTGGGCTTCCAAACTTCGTTTCCCCATCCCAAGATCCAGTGACAATAGCCACAGACACTTTCATGTACAGCTGGGATTATCAGGATCTGTACGCCTTTCCCCCCTTCCCACTGATCAGGAGGCTTCTCAACAAGCTGAGGATTGCCTGTCACACCAACCTCATCCAGATTGCACCATTCTGGCTGCAGAGAGAATGGTTCCCAGATCTTGCACAGGCCTCAGTGGACACTCCTTTGGTGCCTTCCACAGCACAAGGACCTTCTTTGCTAGCCACACACTCACAGATTCCATCAGGTTCTCTCCATGCTGCAGTTAGCCACGTGGAAACTAACAAGTGAGTCCTCAGACACTAAGGCTATTCCTCCCGAGTTTTGGAATTCCTGGCAAAATCTAAACAACCTTCCACACTTATGAACTACCAATAAAAGTGGAAGAGATTCAGGGAGTGGTACAAGAAGAAGGGTCACACTGTCTCTAATCCTTCCATTCAAAATTGTGCTGATTTTTTAGTCTATCTAAGACAACAGTGCAATCTGTCAGTTACTGCCAATAAAGGATATAAGGCTGTGTTAAATGGTGTGTTCTTCCTCTAGGGCTGTGATCTTTCTTTGGACCCAGTTCTCCAGGAAGTCATAGAGGCTTGTATGGCACCAGTTAATCACACATCTTGCAAAGCTCCTTCATGGAATGTAGATGTTGTCCTCAAGGCCTTAACCTGTCCCTCCTTTGAACCTTTACATCAGTCATCCTTATGTGATCTAACAAGGAAAGCTTTTTTTTTGTACTTTTAGCAATGGCCAAGAGGGTTGGTGAGCTTCATGACCTGTCAAAGGTCACAGCCATGTGGAGGGAGGATTTCATTTTTGTCTTACTTTTCTGAATTTGTGGCAAAAACAGAAACAGACCTTAACCCCATCCCTAGGGGATTTTGAATGTGCAGTCTTTCTTTGTTTGTGGGACAAGAAGATGAGGAACGTCTTCTTTATCCTGTGAAGGCCTTAGACAAGTATCGTCAGGTGACTTCCTCATTGTCCAGCCCCAGGAATTTTTTTTGTCTGACCAATGTCTAAGGTGGCAGTCTCCTTTTTTTTTTTTTTTGGTGGGGGGGGATACAATTAATATGGGCCATGAGTCTATTTCTGAAGCCCTATGCCCTTTATTTAAGGTCTGGGCTCTTGACATTAGGGGCATCACCACATCTATGCTTCTCTGGAAGAATAGGTCCATCCCTTCCATCTTAGAAGCAGCCTGCTTGAAGACCCTTTCTGTGTTTATGGACTACTGCTTATGAGACATTCAGAGGCAAGAGGGAAATGTTTTTGCCTGGAGACAAGTAGTTGCTGCTGGGGACTTGGCAGCTTACCTCCACTCTCAGCATGTCTATCTTTCAGGGAAGCAAATTGCCTTAAGTGTCAAGGTCTGGTTAATTGGTGTCATGGCAGTTCTTGTGGCTTAGCTCCCTGAAGGATGCCATCCTCTTATAACAATACAATGAAGAGAAGTTCATTGTAGCACTTCCTTGTGCCTTTCTCACTTCCCCTACACTTACCATGGTTTGAGTTGGGGACGGATGGTGACTACAGGACACTTAATTGGCTTAGGGCCCCATGCTGCCTGTGGTTCCCCTAGATAATCACTGAGGAAGCCAGCAGTCCATTCCTTAAGCCATGATGCAGCCTCCTTGATACTCTCTCATGTCTCAGGATCCTAACTCTAGGTGAGACTTAACAGAGTTATAATGTGGACCATTCACTCTTTGTCGTATTCTACTGCAATGGGATAACCCTCCTCCTGTAATATGGGAATCTGCTGATATAAGAAGCAGGTTGTATGTGAAACAAATAACATTTTCAGAAATAAAATATGTTTTTCACCTACCTGCCTCTTATATACTTAACCCTCCCATCGTCCCTGCTTTTTGCCTTGCATCAAGAAAGAATGACAGTCTCAGCTAAGGGAGGCAGGATTGTTATGAGCTACCAGAGGTTGCCATATGTTGGAATACAGATGAATTTGTTTTGAATGTGGGATTAGATGGCTGGGTAGTGAGAAACATTGTAAATGCTAATATAAAAAGCAGGGAAGTAAAAAAATATTTAATCTCAGAAAATGGTATTTCTTACTAATTTGTAACAAAGAACATAGATTTTATTCATTCATGACATTAACAGTATGACAATGGGATGTTCTTGTGAAGATTTGGTAAAGATGTGATAAAGCTTAGTTTGAAAAGCTCAAGATGGTGTGGTAAAGTCAAATCAGCCAGGTATTGATTTCTTCCAAACAGAGAGGAAACAAGGATAGAGCAAAGTGTTCCTTGTGTATATTGTGGTAAATTATGCAAAGATCATAACCACACTTTTCATAGGTATGCCTTGGACTGTTTGGATATCTATGTATGCTTGCACATTGAACTAACAAAACACCAGAGTAATATAGAAGGAAGAGTCATGTAATACCATGGCAGAATGCAGAAACATATGCCAAACCTGGATAGGCCATGAGATACCCTACAGTCCATTTGGTCAAGGCTTATCCTTTCAGTCAGCCAGATCTGGATTTGATCCCAGGTCACATCTACTTCCAGTACTTATAATACTTCAATTTTTCAATAGTTTGTAATGGAGAGTGTAGTTCTTCATTTGATCATAACACAAGAGTGCATTTTATTTGCCAAATTTATTTTTAACAAACATTTAAGCAGAGTATATTTCCTGTAAAGTTTTAAAATACTCTAGAATTGAGATAGCATCAATCAGTCTAACTGTATCTCTTCCCTAGACAATGTCTGTGACAGAAGAGTATCTATTTTTCTTGTCCTTAAATCCCCTCCTTAATGCTTTGGTCTTATCATTCTTTCCTTGCCTTTTTCTCTCACATAATGCAGTACCGTATCCTTCTATTGTACTGTCCACATCTAGATCTTTTATTGTGGCCAAACCACCCTAGGGCACTGTGTTTGACCTCAACCATTACACATTTCATTCTTCCACCTTTGCTTGACATAATAGATTTGATACACTTTCATTTCATGCCACATTATTTGCACATTTTTTCAAGTGCATGAATTTTTTATCTTTGTTTCTTCATTCCATAACCAAATTTCACTTGCATGTATGAATGTTGGCATATCACACAGACCCCCCTTTTTTTTTTTCTTTTTTCCTCTGTGCCTACAGTTCTTCATATGCCCAAGAAATCCAGCCAGTTTTTTATTCTTTCACAACCCTCTTTTTACACCTTATATTTTTCATGATTACATATGGTAATTGAACCAACGTACTGAAATTCATTTCCATTTCCATCCATTTACTTTAATTTTCCATTCTTTTGAGAATTTGATTTCTGTATGGACCCTTAACCACTTCAATAGGATATTACTATAATTCCATTAAAATTGGAAATTATGAACCCCATTAACCCAAAGTATTCTAAATTAGGGATTCATAAACATTTTATTTTAAACTTGTCTTTTCATTGTAGATAGATATTAGGAATGTAATTGATAATATCTGACACCCACAGGGATCTGAATGAGGGATTTGCAAATTTATTTGCTTTTGAACTTAATTTGTCATTAAAGATTTTAAGTAATCAGTGCTACTTGATGTTCTTGGGTTCTTATCTGCATAATGGGGTTGAATGTAATACTAAGTAGAATAGATGTTTTAAATTGTGAAGAGAACTTTTGTGAAATATTTATTTCTAATTGAATGCTTTTCAAAAGTAATGGGTTGCCATACTTAAGAAATGAAGAAAAGATGGGTAGCTCAGTGGCAAAAAATTGAGACATCAAGGGAGACTGCCTCACTAGGTTAAAACTGAAAACATTACTTCACAGCCATCATCAAGTTTTTAAAACAATTTTTCTAGAAGCAAGAGTTCTCTCTCTCTCTCTCTCTCTCTCTCTCTCTCTCTCTCTCTCTCTCTCTCTCTCTCTCTCTCTCTCTCTCTCTCTCTCTCTCTCTCTCTCTCTCTCTCTCTCTCTCTCTCTCTCTCTCTAAAACCCCATTTGAAAGAAAAAAATAAAATAAAAAAGGTTAGAACTGGTAGTAACCTCTTGGTTACATAATGAGTCAGCAAACCACTTCAGCATCATGAATGATGAAACAGCAACTTGCAGATTTGAACAAAAGATAATTGTCATTTTTTTTATTCCTATTGTATATTTATGTTTCATTATTGAGTGGTATCTCACATTAGTAGAAAAGAATTATTTGTTTAAGAATATATATATATATATATATATATATATATATATATATATATATATATATATATATATATATATATATATATATATATATATATATATATATATATATATATATATATATATATATATATATATATGTAATGGTTATTGATACTAATGTACTTTTGTACCTGATGTTCTGAACAAATATTTTCAGGTCATAGAATTCCTCTTTTAATTGAGCTTCTGAGAGAGAGGGAAATTCTACCTTTAACCACCCAGGAGGTGAGTGTCTTAGTATTTATCTACTTGTACAAGATTAGAACTTAACTTGTATTATTATTTGTTCATTTCTGTTATCCAACATAACTTTAAGTAATTTATGTTATTTATTTAATGAGAATGAAGTTGGGTAGGAAGTAGAAGGAGTGCTGTGTGTTGCAGATTAAAGAAGCAGGGAAAAAAGGAAAGAAGAAGGAAATGAGAAAATTTTTTGAAATTATGTTAATGACTGCATAAATGATAATGAGAGAAGTGTGGAGAGGATTGAAAGGAGTGGTGTATTTACTTACTTATATTTATCTGTTGTTATGATCACAAATCCTGCCTCTCACAGCAGCCTTTATCTTGGCTTGCTTCCCCAAGTCACCACCTACATAACTTGGTGAGGGGATCAACTGCAGGTTACAAGGTCCTTCTGGACTTACACCCTGTACACAGACAGTCACAACACTGGTGGAGCATTCAGTTGGGCAACTCAGGTTACCCAGGTCGCCCATTTCTCAACTGAACTCTCTTTGCACGACTTGGGTCACCCGCTCGGGTAACTTGTATTACCCAAAATGAGAAGGTGGGATGCTCTGTGCCGTGATGATGTCACAACAAAAATGGCTTCCCACCCATACTTATATTGGTGTTATACTCATTCATTTATTACAAATGACTACAATACAGTCCACATACATGCAATGACATGCACTAGTAAGTAAAGTACTGAGTCTTAAATGTATATAAGAATGAAAATTAAAGAAATGGAATGGGTAATTAATGATATTAGTAACAGATCTTCATCAAAGAATCTCATCGCTGAAGACAGCAAGTGCTCCATAATACAAATCAAGTGAATAAGCATCACCCACATGTTTACTGCTACAGAGTTGGATAGAATGTGGCTGTTTCCATGGCAGCACTGATGATTTATTTACAGTATCCCAAGAGGTGTGCAAAACCATTCATTTGGGCGACCTGGGTGACTTGGGTTACCCAGGTTGCCTGAGTCACGGTAGTGGATGCAGCCGAGGTTCTGCTTCTCTTCTCAGCTACCTCTACCTGGGTCAGCCTCCCTATCCTGCCTCCTGTGCAGCATAATGTAGAGCTCAGACTCACCTCCATAGGGTCTTTCTGGCTTCCTGTGGTGAATTACACAACTGAGGTCACCAGCCTGTTTCACCTTCCATAAGCAAGGGAACATCATGACTGCCAGATCACTTCACCAGCTGGGAAGGAATTGATAACCATGTTCTAGGAATTATAGCTACAACAATCGACAAATGCATATAAGGATTATAATATTCTACAGAATACCACCCTCACTAACAAGACAACATCCACCCCACTTACACAGAACACTATCTCCCCCTGCAGTGCAATATTATATTCAACTTCCTAGAAGATAGTCTCTGCCCCCCCTCAGCCCCACCCCCACAGGAACGACATGACCTGGGGAAGGAGAATACTTTACTACACAGCAATATAATATAGTCCTCTGTGTTCCTGTACTTTAAAAGAACACAGAAACACGGTAACATTTGACAAAACCACAAATGCGATGCAGACAAAAACAACCAGCGCATGGACAAAATGGGGGGGGTGGTCCACTGACTACTCCAGTACACCTAATGCTCCACTCACACGCAACTGAGGAACTGTTTGTGACTTACCTCTTAACTTACAAGGCGCCACAGTCAGAGATACCTATCTCATGCCTATCATCAGCAGGGGGCTTACTGTCACACTAGACAAATAATAACATAGATCTAATCATCCTTTAAAGGTAACTCAGATTCACCCAGATTGTCTAAGCCTTGGCCTGCCTCTTTCTCACACCCTCTCCTCCAGTGAGCTGGCCAACAACTGAACTGTGAGAACACAATACTCGTGCTCATCACAAGGACATGACTCATGCTAGAGGGGAGGGGGGGAATGGGGATACACCCCACCCTGCCTGCTGCCTGCCTTACTCAGGCCAGCTTACACAAATAAAACTGTTGTCTTCAGAAAATAATTGTGATTGAACTATGGGGGCTGGATGCATTCTGATCATTCTGTAGGCTAAATAATATGGGGGAGCTCAATACGAAAAGACAACAGGAAGTAGGGAAATTATGCGGGGAAGAAAAGTGACTCTGCACAGAAAATCTCACACTGAACTTGTAGCGGGCTTGACTACTCATCAGTGACATGTCTACAACAACAACTACAACTACAACTCCCCACTCTGTCCCTGTCTTTCTTTCTCTCATCTTTCCTTCCTTTTTCTCACTTTTCTTCTCATTAGTTTTCATCTTTCAACTTCATTGCATGCAACATTACTTGTATTTCTTAGGGTGTATAGCATGCGTTTTAGCATTTTGGTGCCTAACAGGCTCAAAAACATCCATGTTTCTGGTAATGTTTCTTTTCACCATATAGATTGTTTTGTATGCGGTATATTATTTTGGTACATAAGTTCAAAAACACTCAAAATATACATTTTTGGTAATGTTTGTTTTTACATATAGGGTGCTTTCTGTGCTTTTTAGCATTTTGGTGCCTAATGTGCTCAAAACACCCAAATGACACATTTCTAGTAATTTTATTTTGTTTTCCCATATAGAGTATGTTGCATGCAATGTGGCATTTTGGTACCTAATAAGCAAAAAAGATACTCAAAATCAACCTTTTTTTGGTAATGTTCTGTTTCTCCATAAAGGGTGTTTTGTATGTGTATTAGTGTTTTGGTACCTAAAAAGCTCAAAATCATTCAAAAGACACGATTTTAGTAACATTGGTTTGTTTTCCCATATATGGTGCTTTCTATGCTTTTTGGCGCTTTGATGCCTGATATGCTCAAAAACACCCATATGACACATTTCTGGTAATGTTTCGTTTCCATATATAGGGTGCTTTGCAGGCATTTTGGCATTTTGGTACATAACAAGGTTTAAGACACTCAAAATACATGTTTTTGGTAATGTTCTGTTTCTCCATGAAGGGTGTTTTGTATGCATTTTAGCATTTTGGTATTTAAGTCACGGTCGCAGTGTCCAGTCTTTTAGTAACCAATTATCGTATTTTAATTTTAATTAATGTATACTATTTGCACACACTAGCTATTCTGGCACTGAATTCCATAGATCTATTTGGAAAACTGTATTTTTGTATGTTTTTGTCTCCTTCATTTTCACAATTTCATTTTATGTCTTTTTACTGTTTCACTTCCTCATGTAAACAAATTTTCTGTGTCGAGCTTTTTTTTTTTTTTTTTTTTCAAACATTTATACGTCATGATCATATAATATCTCCTTCTTTCCTCTAGTTTGGGTAAATTAATCTTTTCTAATATTTCTTCATAGCTTAACCCTCTAAGGGATGGTACTATTCTTGATGCGGCCCTTTGAACTTTCTCCAGTTTGGAAATATATTTTTTAAGTGTGGGTTCCATATTACTGCTGCATATTCTAATGTGGATCTTATGAATGATGTTATAAATTTCCTTATCATTTCTTCATCTGTGTATTTGAACACTATTCTCATATTTGCCAATAGGGCATACATACTTCCTTCCTTATCATTTATGTGATTATCTGGAGTTTGCTTATTATTTGTTGTCACATCTAAATCTCTCTTTCTCACTCTTAATTTTTATTTCCTAATTTATATTTCCATTTTGGTTGTGACTCACTTCTTCCAAAATTCAAAGCATGACATTTATCTGCATTAAATTCCATGTACCATTTATCACTCCATTCGTTCATCTTATTAAGGTCCTCTTGCAGCTCTCTGCAGCAGTGTTAATTTTTTACAGTTCTTTGAATTTTGGCATCATCAGCAAACATGTTTGTATAGCTTCCTTCTGCAGTTACCACAGGCATATCATTTACATGAATCAGGAACATAATTGGTGCTAATACAGTTTTGTGGAACTTCACTGGTTACATCCTTCTCAGTGTTACTTCTCAATGTTGTTTTCATTTTCCTCAACTTTAAAAAAGTTTTCCATCCATTTTAAGTTTCCTTGAACACCTCCATAGATTTTTATCTTCCAGATAAGCCTCTGGTGAGGAACCCTGTCAAAGTTTTTTTTTTTTAAATCCAGGTAAATACCATCATCCCACCCATCTCTTTCTTGTAGTTTTCAGATATCTTGGTGCAATAGCTTAACAACTTTGATACATAGGATCTTCCTTTTCTGAAACCAAATTGTTTATCTGATAATAATCTCTTATCTTCTATGTGATCTACCTAGTTCTTCCTTACTATTCTTTCCATGACTTAGCATACAACACTTGTTAGAGAAACTGGTCTCTGAGAGGGCTCTGTCTGCTTCCTTTCTTAAATAGCAGTACTATGTCTGCTCTTTTCCAGCTTTCTGTCAGTTTCTCCTGCTTTAGGGAATCTTGCATTACTATGTTCAATGGCTTACGTAATTCTTTTGCACATTCCTTCAATACCCAGCAGGAAATACTATCAGGATCCATAGTTTTGTTTTTGTCCAGTGCTTTCATCTCTGCTTCTATTTCTTCACAACTTATTACTAAGTTATCCAATGTTTCTTTTTCTGTATCTCTATCTTGCTCTTCCAGAAATGCTTTTTCATTTGTAAATGCTAACTGGAATTTCTTATTTAGTGTCTCACATATTCCTTCCTCAGTATAATATTTTTTCTTCATCTGTCAGACACTGAATTTTATCTTTCACTTTAGTCTTGCTTTTAACATAACTATAGAATAGCTTGGGTTTGTCTTTACATTTGTTCATTATATTCTTTTGATATTAAATTTCTCCTTTTCTCTTCTTTGTATATTCATTCCTTGCACTTTTGTATCTCCCATGTCCATGTCTTCTGTCCATGTTTTCTGTATCTGTTCCACAACAAATCTCTCATTTTTCTTGCACAAATGGAATGACCATCTAACCATTTTTTTTTTATCATTACTTCCTTTGTCTTTTTATAAGGGATGTATCTTCTAACTCCATTGTAAATTTCACAAAACTTTGAATACTGATCCTTTATATAATTTATATCCAACTTTTCTTCCCACTTTATTGAATCAAAATATTTTCTTAATTCTTCATAATTTTTTTTTTTTTTTCAATAATTAAGCTTTTTGGTTCAGTTTTTATTATATCATGGGCCACTGTGAAGTCCCATGTCATTGCCGTATGATCATTTTTCCTTATCAGTGGGAGGTACACAATATTTTCTATTTCATTACCTTGTGTGAGAGTAAGTCTAGTAGTGATCATTGATCCATACCCCTCATTCTTGTATATTGTGTAATATGCTGTGTTAGTAAGTAATCTTGTACAAGTTCTAACAACCTATTATTCCATTGGTTTTCTGAATTTTTTACTTCACATTTATTCCAGTCTATATCACTATTGAAATCTCCAGTTAATATTAGTCTTTAGGATTTGTCTTCCATATTTTGAATTATAGCCCTTCTAGTTTCCTCAGTTAGTTTTCTTAATTCATTGTACTTTTCCATCTCCCAAGCTCCATCTCCTTGGAGGCATATATAATGTTGCTACCATTATTTTTCCTTCTTGTATTATTGTCTCAGTAGCTACTAATTCAACTTTATGTGAAATGTCAAACTCAACTTCTTTTACTTTCAAATCTTTGCTGGTCAATATCATGACTCCCTCATATTTATGTTCTCTATTTTCTCCATATCTCATAATCATTCATGTCTAATGTAACATTTGATAATGACAGTTTTTTACTTATTCTCAGTGAGACATTATCTGTGGTTTGTCCTTTTCTGTTTTATTCTTAAGTGAGTGAGGAAGCTTTGTAAAAATTTGGTGAGTACATAAGGAAAACTGGGAGAGGGAAAAGGGTAGTGGAGTAGTGTTAGTTGTAGATATGAATAGAAGGGGAGGAAGTAGTGAGGTAGCAGATGTAGTAAGAAAATGGGGAGTAGATGGAGTGGATGAAAATGGTGAGTACCTGGTGGACATTGTTATGTGCAGTGTAATAGTGAGAAGATAGTAGGAAAGAGAAAGAGAAGGAGGGAGAGAAAGACTGAGTTTGACAGATGTGCAATGAATCTCTGCCCCCACACTTACCAGTTATATTAAGTTTAGTGTGCTCCACACAATCTTCCCAAATTCATTTTGACACATTCCCTTTGCTCCCTCATTTTGATTCCAATACATTATATAATAGAAGAGCTGACCTTGCCTATAGAGTGATGAGATCCCATCTAGCCCCTATAGGTGGCCCATAATAATTTTTGAAACATAATACTTTTTTACTGTAAAGTTGTGAGTTGCATAGAGAGTGAGATGAGAGGCGCAGCCCGCTTCTCCCCCTGCATGAATCACTGTGTGAGGCATGAAGCATTGTTGTTTTCCCATGACCAGTTGGTGTCCAGCCAACCCAGAGTAAAGATGCATACAAATAGAAGCAAAGAAAGGCAAGGAGACCAGAGGAGGATATATATATATATATATATATATATATATATATATATATATATATATATATATATATATATATATATATATATATATATATATATATATATATATATGTATATTAGAGGGCTTTTGTTTGATTAGACATTATTTAAGTATTCAAGACAGTACTCCTCTGCCAATATAACTAGTATTAGCATCATCAGAAGCCTGCCTGTGGTTGTTGTGCCTCTGTAATTTGAAGAGGTATATTTTGACAGATTCCTCAGCACTGGCTGAGTGTCTTGGCCTATCTGGGAATGGTTGGCCAGCTCCTCTTTTGTCTGTTGGTTGTCGTGTCCACATATCTTTAGTGATTTTGTGCTGTTAAATGTGACTGGTTCTGGAAGCTGCTGGGAGATTGGGAGCCAGAAGATATAGAGATATTTTGTTGGTTAGTGGTTGTTTCCTTTCTCCCTGGGTTTTACTATTTATAGGTGGTACTGGCCTGTCCTCTGGGAGACTGTAAATAGACTGCTTGTCAGCAGAAGAATATATTTTGTGAGTGTGGGTGGTTGTGTCTGATGGGAGGTAGCTCACAGAATATCATAAACTTCATACTTGTGTGTCCTTTGTCCTAGCTGTGCCCCCCCTAGTACGTGGTTTTACAATTCTTTCCCAGCGAGTGGAGTACGTTTGTTGATTCCTTTCTCTGAGCAGGTAAAAACAGAGTGGCGACCTCACCTTGTTAATCATTGCAGGAGCCCAGTAGGACCTTGCATACATGTACTTGTACCCTACACTAGGCTATGTAGGAGGTAGCTTAGGAAAGCTGACCTGAGTGAGTGTCAGCTGTGAGAGGAACTGAACCTGGTGTTGTAACAACATGTGCAGAAAGAGGATTGTTTCTTCCAAGCACCTTCCTCCAACATACAATGATCCACTGTTACTCATGGAGGAGGAGAGATGAGAGTGGAGAGCAGAAGAGCCTGATTGACTATGTAACAGTGGATGAGAGCTTAAGGAAAGATCTGTTGGAAGCCAAGGTAGTGACAAGAATGTTTGATGGGTCAGGCCATTATGCTGTCATAGTATGAAAAAAATTAAATTAAATATGGGTCAAGAGATAGTGGATACAAAAATGGCTAATGAAAGCCTGTACAGCATAGCCATTCCTTTCTTGTACAGTGTACAGGAAGGGATATAAAGCCAATTTCACAGTCACCTTTTTCATTTGTTAGATAACCAGCAAAACTGCAAATGTACTCTACAATCACTTTTGGTTGCTGCCTTTCATCTGGGAGAGTACCAAAAATTGGAACTTTGGTAAGGAGGATAGGGGTGCCCAATCCTTAATAAATTTCCAAATTGCAATATTAAATGAATGTTGTTTCCTGTAATACGATAAAAAAAGTATACAGTACCCTCCATATTTCACATACCTGAGTTTCATGATGCTCAAGTTTCATACCGAGGCCTAAATTCTTACCATCTCGACTTTTGCACATCTACCTCAGTTTCACACTTTCATAACATACGGATCATGCATTCCTACCATTGGTGTGACAGAGAGTAAAAAATAGATACAAAGGTGCTATGTATTGTATATGTATTTCCATGTACAGCTCACATACTTGAACATACAAATTGTTCATATGAATAAACCACTTATTACCCACAACACTAATCACACTGGCTTACATGTGAGAGAGGAAAACTGGTGACTGCTGATGTATTAAAAAAAAAAAAAAAAGCTACAAACAAATGAGAGGTGTCTCACTACCGTGGTGGATGGTGTGGTGCTGCACTGCTGCACCACTGTGCCACACCAAATGTGAGGACAAAACACACACACAAGTTTAGATGTGATGACACTGCATGGCCATAGTGCTGCATTATATCAAAGGTGAGGACAAACATGCATACATAGTTTTAGATGCAATGGTGCTGCATTGCCACTGTGCTGCTTCACACCAGATGTGAGAACAAAACACACACACACTCACACAGTTTTTGATAACATGGCACTATACCACAGCAGTGCTGCATCACACCAGATGTGAGGACAAAACAGATATATAATATATAATGCTCGCACAGTTTTAGATGCCATGGCACTGCACCACTGCAGCACTGCATCACACTGAATGTGAGGACAAAACACACACACACACACACACACACACACACACACACACACACACACACACACACACACACACACACACACACACACACACACACTGTTCTGGGCTGTGTGGCTGGAATAAATAAATGTTTTTACAAAATTTTCAATACCCAGAGTTTCATGGTTCTCAAGTTTAGTGCTGTGCAAGCATGAAATTCAAGAGGGTACTGTATGCAATTTATTTTTGATAAGAGAAATGAGCACTACATAATTATGCAGTAATGGCTGTCATACTTTTTATAAAGTATTGAAGTTCACATGAATATCAAAAGTGCACATTGACAACAAACATCATCTGGGCTGCTTCAGAGCATTGCTCATCTCTTGCAAGTTTCTTTGTTTTCTTTTTTTTTTTTTTTTCAGAAAGTATCTAATTTCTCTTGCTCTGTTCCACTGTTATAAGGGCACTGCACTTCTCATTTAATGTGCTCGAAATGACAGGGGCAAATACCATGTTGTTGCAGCTATGTAGCAATGTGGGATTACTGCACTTTCATGTAATTTTTTTTAACTCCACCCACACCTGCCCACACCTGCAGAACATTATAGTATTCTTGCCCGAGTTCAGTTTGTCTCTAATCTCTTGAAAGACAGACTCTATCACCTTGAAATTGATGATTCTGGAGAGAAAACAGACAACTGAACACGAACATAAAGAATATCCTCTGGCCGCAGAGACAAACAGGACACTTACAAAGCCAGTTGCATTTGAGGTATAGGGAAGACACTAGACCCTAACAAAATTAACAGTGCACAAAGCTCGACAAAGGAGGGGAAACCAGCCTGCTCCAAGATGGACGCCAACATGAATAACACTGAATGGTTCTTCAAGGGAAAAACATCAAGCCAGGCCACACGTATTGCAATAATCTGAATTTTGAGGTGTATGGCCCCTCCCTCTCAATACTAGCTGAATTATCCCCCAAATACACCCTCACATAGCTTGCTCTCTCTGTAGGTCTGAATACCACAAGTATCAGGCTACCACTACTAAAGCGACACCATGAGAACAAAGCCTGAGAAAGCTAGTGGGCTGGGCTTCTCCACGCTCTTGGCTGGGTACAAGATATTAGGGGGGAGAGGGGGTGGATGATAGACATATCCCATGTTCTGTGCTCACAATACTATCTTGCTCTCAAACATATTTTTGTGTCACTAGATCAGGGTGGTCCAACTACAGGCCCGCAGGCCACAAGTGGTCCGTCAGTTCATTGTCTGTGGCCCGTGATCACTTGTATTATAAATTTATCTTGTACACGAAAAACACAGATGAAGTTTCTGTGCCTGTATATGAAATAGTAATGGGAAGTAGGATTACTATATATATATATATATATATATATATATATATATATATATATATATATATATATATATATATATATATATATATATATATATATATATATATATATATATATATATATATATATATATAGGTGGCCCTCCCTGTAACTGTTTAGTGCTGAAGTGGCCCAAGATGTCAAAGAAGTTGGAGCACCCTGTACTAGATAATTTTACAATTATTTAAGGGGCTAGCTATAATTTAGTTGTTTTATGCTGAATTACAACTCGTCCTCTCTTCTTAGCATCAATTTCAACTCTGTGATAACAGGAAATATGGGAAAAAATAGAAAGATTTGGGCTGGGTAGGTTGTACGCACTTTTATACAAAAACAAACAAACGTAGACACATGTTGAGCTTGAGTCACAGTTACCTCCTCTTCCTCTTGCTCTCTTCTTTCCTCTCTCTTTCTACTTCTTTCTTTGTTCTTTCTCCTTCCTTCTTTTTTTTACTACTTGCTTTGTCTTTCTCTTTAGTCTGTTCATACCTGCTCACCATAAAGGCACTTTACATAACCATAGGTGGATGTTATTGGTTATCTGATCATTTTTTTTCCCTGTTATCGATTCATCAGTATTGCTGATACTTTGGGTTCCAAATGAGCAATAATTGATAATTTTAGTTTTTGGTTCCAGTTTAGCACAAAATCGAAATCAAATATAGTTATTTTACCTAAAACAGTACATTTCATTAGTGAAAAGACAGGATAAACATTACAGTAAATTTGAGGTTTTCTAAGATTTTCTAAGTTTTTAAAATAAAGATAAAGATCGGGATTTATTGATTTTTTTTATTTAAAATATCAATATCATTATCACTAGTATTGGAATTTTGGATGTATTGATTTAACGGTTATCACCTTATTGGGCAATAAATTTATCACTAGTTATCGATTATTGGTTATCACCAGTAAGGTTATTGTTATGATTTTATCCGTTGTCATGATAATTTTCTTCATTATCACACCCAGCTATGTATGTAACAATACATATATCAAGGCTATCTCACCCAAAAAGGGGGTTAGCTAAGACAAGGCACACAACTCTCAAATTCACATTCATTCACACCACTCTTGTAGGTCCTTTTCCCGGAAGAGAAAAGAGAAAGTACTCCTGCCCTCACTTTATGGGGATCATTCACACAGTTTGGACACTGCTCTGGAACAAACTTTTTCATAATAAGCTCTCTCCCCTACCACATCCAATTGCCCCACACTTGTCTAAGACCATCAATGTGTGGCTTCTCCCTCAGAAGTCGAAGGGCTGCATCAATTCTCACCTACTGACAATTGTTCTCCATTCCCTACTTTCATGCAAAATCATGCTCTAGTGTCAGTCCTTTTTCCTTTAAGGCCTCTTTTACACTATTATCCATCCCTTACATGGCCTACCTTATAAGGTCACACCTCTCATGTTTTATCTTACTATCGTCATGATCACTTGCTTACGATCGTACGATCCCAGTTATCTTTCCAAGAAAGTGGATGTTACACTGATCCCGGAAAGTTTTAAAGGTCTGGATTTTTAAAGGCTTCGAGTGCCTACCCGACCTATCCAAAATCGCCAGAATTACACCCTCTCACTTTACCTTTACCTTGACACAGCACATCTGGAATCACCTCTAATACCTGATCAATGTTGGGGGAGTAGAAAACACGATTATTCTATGTTACAACCACATATATTAATACTAATGATAATTCATAAACAACATGAGGTAGTACATGTTACTACATGACGTTCTCGTCACTTCACACAACACCAGAACCCGTTTACACCTCCATCAGTCACAGAAATATTTCCCTCACCCAGGAATTTACTCAGACGCCATTACTGCGTCTCCAGACAATAATTCCCATATCTCGCCTCCTTAAGCCTCACAGGATATCACCATCATCCCTAAAGATTACCCATAACACCATAACATCGTCCCCAAAATCACCAATACACCACAACACCAGCTTCCGAGGTCAACACCTCAGCCTCCACTCACAAAATGGCAGCCAGTTTGACCTATGACCCCTTTGAACAGCGTCACCGGCACAACTCAACAACCGAATTTCACCGGACAAGAGCTCTTGGTACCACAAAAGACTCACTAACCTGATCCTGGATATCAGGGTTATACCGCTACGCCACTTAACCTCCACACACTCCCTCCACCACCAATCCACGCCAAGATTCTTCCCTGAGAAATGCCACCTTCCTCTCTACCTCACGACCCAAGGCGCTCTACGTTCCCCTCCTTGGAATGTGTTGTTACCCACTCAAGCTCCCCTCATTTCAACATATTTCCACCTCAATTATACTTCCTCCTTTATACATACAAAGATATAGAGAACTTAAATTATGAAGAGAATAATACTACATGATATAAAATGAGTAAATAAGCCTTACACTATTTATAACCAATAATAAGGATAATGCCCGAAAGGCAGGTAACCGGAACACAGGGGACACTAAGACAATCTCAGCACACTTTACTCTGCCCCATCATGCCAAGTCTCTCACAACACCCATTCTCCTCACTTCCTCATATTTGACTGTCTGTCTGAGTTACTCCACATATACTACTTAGATATCTTGTCCCCATTACATTGAATCTCTTCTCTATTACTTTCATACTCCCAAGTTTCATCACAGTGTAGTAATCACTACTATCCCTTCATTCAAAGATCTCTTTACATTCATTCCAAGTGCCCCACTCTCAAACAGCCTATTCATACCTGATAAAACTTTTCTTACTTCCTTCACCCTAGCTTTAACCTTTGTCTCTATTCCCATCCATCACAACTGTAGATCCAAAATCAGTTATCTGTGTTATCTGCAATAAGCAATTGATTCATTCTTCATGCCTGACCCTTTGCTGTTGCCAGGTCCAATCCTCTGGATCAAGGGGTGCTGTGAACTTATTGTTAACCCAGCTGTACCTCACTAAATATTTCCCTTTGTCTCACAACACAAAGGAGGAATGACAGCCTCTCCTCTAAAGACAACTCTCTTCATTCACACAAAACTACATTCACACAAGACTACACACCTTTCACTCAAAATTAACAAAGTACACGAGACTTACCGTAGGTCAGTTGAAGTGTACTTCTAATTTTTCGAGGCAGAGAGAGAGTGCGTCACGCGCTGCCGGCAGACTTTAAAGCAAGGACTCGACATCCACATGATGAACCAATTAGGAAATTAAGTAACTTGTAGAGCTTAAGGTAGGGAGGGAGAGGAGGGCATGTGAAATCTCCGCACCAGCAGAGGTGATTTCTCATGGGAAATGTCCGCCCAGCAGATAGGTGATTTTGCCGAAGTAAAATTCTAAATTAGTATGGCAACTCTTACATCAGCTCTGGAGATACCATCTGGGAGGCAACCACAAATGCCCTCAAATGTCCACAAGTGTTGGACTGCTATTCTGGTATTGACCCTAAGTGTCTTGACACCCCCTCCTCAACTTTTTCTTCATTAACTTCTGCAACATTCACAGTCTTAGATCTAATTTTCAATCTGTAGAACACCACCTCTCCTCTACTAAACCTTATCTTTTCCTTACTGAAACAAAGGTGTCTCAGGCAACTGACAGTAACCCCTTCTCTGTTCCCTCCTACTTTCTTCATCCTCATTTTCAGTCCAAAGCTGGATGTTGTCATTGTGCTCAGTGACTGGACCTGTTCTCCTGCCCACGCTCTTGAATCTTCCAAGTTTTCCACCATCTGGCTATGACTATAGAGTCACTCTCAAACTAAATTTATCTGTGCTGTATACCTCTCACTTAACTCCTGTGACTGTAAGAATGTGGAGCACATTCTGACTCACTTCCCTTTTGCCGAGATCTCCATTCTTTGAGAATTCAATGTTCACCACCAACTTTCACTTTCTTCTCCCTTCACTGACTATCCTGGTGAACTAACCTTTAACTTTGCTATCCTTCATGACCTAGAGCAACTGGTGCAACACCCTACTCATATTTCTGACTGTCTTGGAGATATGCCCAAGATTCTTGATCTTTTCTTAACCTCTAATTCTTCTCCCTATGCTGTCACCCTATTGTCTCTGGTGGGCTCCTCTGATCACAATCTCATATCTGTATCTTGTCCTATCACTCCAATCCCTCCTCAGGATCCCCCAGAGTGGAGGTGCCTCTGGTGTTTTGCCTCTGCTAATTGGAGGGACTTGAGGAGATATTATGCAGATTTTCCTTGGAATGACTACTGCTTCCATGTCAGAGGCCCATCTCTGTGTGCTGAGCGCATAACAAAGGTGATAGTGTCTGGCACAGAGGTGTACATTCCTCACTCTTTCTCTCGACCTAAACCTTCCAAACCTTGGTTTAACACAGCCTGTTTTTTGTACTATACATGATAGTGAGGTGGCCCACAAAGGGTACTTCAGTCTTCCATCACCTGAATCTCATGCACTTTATATTTCTGCCCAGAATCATGCCAAGTCTGTTCTCTAACTAGCCAAAAACTCATTCATTAATAGAAAGTGTCAAAATCTTTCAGGATCTAACTCCCCTTGTGACTTCTGGCACCTAGCTAAAAACATCTCCAATAACTTCATCTTTCCCTCCTATATTTCAGTGTGATGGCACTACTGCTATCTCATCTATTTCTAAATCTGAACTCTCTGCTCAGACTTGTTAAAAACGCTACTTTGGATGATTCAGGACTTGTTCCTCCCTCTCCTTCACCCTCTGATTACTTCATGCTACCCATTAAGATCCTTCACAGTGATGTTTTCCATGCCCTCGCTGTCCTTAATTCTCGAAAGGCTTATGGACCTGATGGGGGTCCCTCCTATTGTTCTCCAAAGCTGTGCCTCCATGCTTGCACCTTGCCTAGTCAAATTCTTTTAACTCTGTCTATCAACTTCTACCTTTCCTTCTTGCTGGAAGTTTGTCTACATTCAGCCTGTTCCTATTATTGCATTAATTTAATTCCTATCTAAAGTTTTTTTTTATCTTTCCTCAACTGAAAGGTTCTTAAACATCTATCACTTCACAATCTTGTATCTGATCACCAGTATAGGTTCCACCAAAGTTGTTCTACTAGTAATCTTCTGGCTTTCCTTACTGAGTCTTGGTCATCCTCTTTTAGAGATTTTGATGAAACTTTTGCCTTGGACATATGAAAAGCTTTTGCGAGAGTCTGATACAAAGCTTTGATTTCCAAACTATCCTCCTACAGCTTCTATTCTTCTCTCTGTAACTTCATCTCAAGTTTTCTTTCTGACCATTGTTGCTGCTGTGGTAGATGGTCACTGTTCTTCTAAATCTATTAACAGTGGTGTTCCTCAGGATTCTGTCCTGTCATCCACTCTCTTCTTATTGTTCACCAGTGATCTAAACCATATTCCTTACCCTATCCACTTCTATGTAGATGATACCACCTTGCACTTTTCCACATCTTTTTGTAGAGGTCCAACCCTTTAGGTAGTACGGTATCTACCAGTGCATTAGACACACTTTTTTCTTGAAAAAAATTACTGGATCTAATGCAGCCATAGTACAGATGCCTAGACCTGTAAGCCTATGCCTAGAGGTGTTACGTGGAAGCAGTAGTACACGAAGCACAAACATTGTCACTAATAATATAATTCTCTCTCTCTCTCTCTCTCTCTCTCTCTCTCTCTCTCTCTCTCTCTCTCTCTCTCTCTCTCTCTCTCTCTCTCTCTCTCTCTCTCTCTCTCTCTCTCTCTCTCTCTCTCTCTCTCTCTCTCTCTCTCTCTCTCTCTCTCTCTCTCTCTCAGATAAGGGGAAGGGGAGGTGACAGGGAGGGAGGTTTGAAACAAGACCAAAGAGGAAGGGAGATAAAGAAAAAGGGGAGGAATGAACATAACTGGAGAAGGAGAGTACATGGGGCAAGAAAGTGGAGGAAGGGTGAAGGAAGAGGATGGAAGATGGGGAGAAAGTTTAAAAATATATATAAGCAGCAAGGATGAGGAGTGAGTGAAGAATTAGAGGGAAAGAGGAAGTATTGAGAAATAAGTATTCTCTTTTCCTGCCCCCTACTTCTTTTCATTTTTCCTCCATCCATTTCCTTCACATTTATTTCCCTTCCATCCATTTTCATCTGCAATCAGTCTTATTCAACTTAGCAATCCTCAGGATAGTTCTTATTCTCTCTCTCTCTCTCTCTCTCTCTCTCTCTCTCTCTCTCTCTCTCTCTCTCTCTCTCTCTCTCTCTCTCTCTCTCTCTCTCTCTCTCTCTCTCTCTCTCTCTCTCTCTCTCTCTCTCTCTCTCTCTCTCTCTCTCTCTCTCACACTGCTCTTTTAGAGCTTTTTCATCTTGTCAACTCCTCTCTTCTAACTGACTGTCTTCAGCCTCTCTTATCACAGCAGTGTTGCAGCTCTTGCTATCTTTACCACTATTTTCATGCTAATTGCTCTTCTGAGCTTGCTAACTGCATGTCTCCCCTCCTCCTGCTGCCTTGCTGCACAAGACTTCCTTCTCTCATCCCTATTCTGTTCACCTTTCTAATGTAAAACTTAATGCTTAACCTGCATTCTCAATCACTCATCCCTTTCTCTGGTAAACTCTGGAACTTCCTGCCTGCTTCTGGATTTCCTCCTTCTTATGATTTGAACTCTTTCAAGAGGGAGATTTCAAGACACTTATCCTCTGTTTTTTATTATTCTGTGTGAGGTTTCAAGACACTTACCCTCTGTTTTTTATTATTCTATGTGAGCTGTATTGAAACTGGCATTAAGTGAGCCTTTCTTAAAAAAAAAAAAGAATTTGTTGCCCTTGGCCAGTGGCCCTCTTTTATATATATATATATATATATATATATATATATATATATATATATATATATATATATATATATATATATATATATATATATATATATATATATATATATATATATATATATATATATATATATATATACACACACACACACACACACACACACACACACACACACACACACACACACACGAGACTGTCTGTGTTTTTAAGACCAAACTAGATAAATATAGAGATGGGATACTATGAGATTACTCCCCTTCCATAAACCACAACTAAGTAAATACACACACACACACACACACACACACACACACACACACACACACACACACACACACACACACACACACACACACACACACACACACACACACTCTTTTTCCATAACTTTATGATGAAACATAATAAAACAAATTTTCCACAAACATCCTTGTAAAATAGCATTGCATCTTATGCAGAGATGTGTCTAATGTGCTGGCAGATATGGTAAACAGTTCATGCAGGGAAGCCACAGCATGCCTGACTTCAGATCTATCTAAAATTTCTGATTGGGGCAGAGCAAATTTCATATTGTTCAATGCCTCAAAACTCAATTCCTCCATCTATTAACTCGACACAACCTTCTCGACAACTATCACACACACACAGACACACACACACACACACTTTTTCATTGACATTCAGCATTGACATTCAACAACAAATTCTTGTTCTTTCACAAAGCTGCCATACCTGGACTAGCTTCACTGAGCCACCTCTCATGTGGACTCAGTGCAGGGCTCACAGATGGGTGTACAGGGTCCTTTGTGACACCTGCACCCTATTCACAATGGCCGTAACTCCAGGTCACACTAAGTTGAGGTCGCCAGACTGTTTTACCTACCCACAGTCAAGGGAAATACTCCAAACAGCACTTAACACCCACAGATGCAGAAGAATCAATAACCATGCCTAGGAAAAACAGTTAACATACAATAACACGTATATGATTGAGATATAATACTCCATTGGGCTTCGCCCTCCATGACAGTCCTCCCCCTGCCCAACAGAGTGTTATAGCCTCAAGCCGAGTAGTATTGTTTCTTGCCTTCTAGATGACAGGCCTTGTCAGGACCTGAGGAGGGAGTAAAGTTCACAATGGGGCTAATTACTTAGGTCCTCTGTGGCTGAACTGCATCAACCTGCAGTAGCATTTAAAACAAAACAGGGTCATAAGAAACTACAGCAAAAAGAGCGCCCACGAACACACAGGAGGGCCAGCTCAACCTGTACTCTCACACAGCTAAGGACTCACTTCCATTTAAGAGAAGATTAGACAAGTTTATGGATGGGGATAACAGATGGAAATAGGTAGGTGTGTTTCATACAGGGACTGCCACTTGTAAGCCTGGTCGCTTCTTGCAGCTTCCCTTATTTCTTATGTTCTTATGTTCCCTGGGTATAGTGTGTGTAATTCACAACTACCCTTACTGGCAGACTACTGTGGAGACTCCTAGTCTATATAAGTAGGCCGGGGTGTACAGCTGGTAGTGACTCACTTATCCCTCTTAAGGCAACTGACCTGGATAACTAGTATCTCTCCCCAGTCTCCGTTAAATATTAGAGCATGGCTCAGTACGTCTGCTCCTTCCAAGCATTGGCTAGTGACTGCCCAAGAGAAAATGCTCCAACAACTTTCCCACACTGCTGCCAAGGGGTAGGGGGTACAAAGAAAGAAAAGGGAGTGGGTTGACATGCACATTCAGATGCCTGCCCACACACTGCTCCCTGCATGGTCTTTACTTGAATAAAACACTTTATTTTTAAAAATTCTTCTGATTAAAGAAGGAGGCTAGATGAATACTAATTATTTCTTTGTCAAAGGCAACTCCTCTGCTGTAAAATATGTGAGACTCAAACTGACCGGGTAAATAGAAATAGGGTAAATTAATCAGGGAAGGAAAGTCTCTGGGTGCAGAAATTCTTATGGTAAGTTAATGGCAGCGAGTGGCCACTCATAATCGTACATCTGGCATTCATACTCTCTCTCTCTCTCTCTCTCTCTCTCTCTCTCTCTCTCTCTCTCTCTCTCTCTCTCTCTCTCTCTCTCTCTCTCTCTCTCTCTCTCTCTCTCTCTCTCTCTCTCTCTCTCTCTCCTCATTTATTATCATTCTTTTCTCATGTGTTCTTACTTTCTTCATTTTATGTTGCTTTATCACGCTGTATATTACAACATCCCCTCATAAATGAAAATTTTCGGAAGATATATAAATGGTTATGAAAATTTTAGGAATACAGAAATTCACAATCAACATACAACTAATAGCGCAACATCAAACTCAAACAAAGGACGTACACAAATTACAAAGTAAAAAGCACTGCTATGGCACTGAAACAACTCAACTGAACACAACAGGACTCTCCCTTGGCCCTCCAACTTGGACTGCCACTTCTTTCTCCTCCTACTCCTCTTCCCAGACCTGTCTCTGGTTCTATACCTGGACCTATGGTCTTAATAACTCCACTGGTGAGCAAGCTTTCTCCGGCAGGTCATTTTAGTAATTTCTTTCCTCCAGCAGCTACAGCTGCTCCAACATCTCCTGTGACTCTGATCACTCCTCCTCTGTCTTCATCATCTCTGTTCTCTGCCTTCTCTACTTCTTCACCAACTCTCACCTTGCCTCCTACACTCTTCACTACACACTCTGCTCTATCTGTATCTTCACACTGTACAAACTTCATGGTCACCATGCAAAGACATCCCTGCAGAGGTCATCACGCTTGCCAGCCTGACCCATACAGTTATGCTCAACAAACGTGGCCACACCTGACAACCAAAACCATGCCAAATGTTCCTGGGTAAACCTGACTCAAGAACAGCCAGGCACCAGGCTACTACGTGCTTCTAGCACCTGTTCCTCCTTAACTGTGGATGGCACATCAAAATGAAGCTCCAAACCTTTGTCCTTCTCCCTTTGCCAGCTATTCACAATAGTGTTGCTCTCAACACATGCTGCCCAACCCTCTGCTTCCTTGCCATCCACTCCTGCCTTGGCCCCTTTTCTCTTTCCCCTTACTTTCTCTATCCTCATTTTCAATCAAAAGCTGGATGTTGCATATATGTGAACTTAACCTGCTCTCTTGCCCATGCTCTTGAATCTTTCGAGTTTTCCACCATTTGGCTAGGACTACAGTCACTCACAAACTAAATTTGTGCTGTATACCTCTCACCTAACTCCTCTGACTATAAGAAATTCTTTGACTACTTAACTTCCAAAGTGGAACACATTCTGACTTTCCTTTTGTAGAAATTTCCATTCTTGGAGACTTCAATGTTCACCACCAGCTTTGGCTTTCCTCTCCCTTCACTGACTATCCTGGCGAACTAGCCTTCAACTTTGCTATCCTCCATGACTTAGATCAATTGCAACACCCTACTTGTATTCCTGACTGTCTTGGAGATATGCCCAACATTCTTGACCTTTTCCTGACCTCTAATCCTTCTGCCTATGCTGTCACCCTCTCTTCTCCGTTGGGCTCTTCTGATCACAATCTCATATCTGCATCTTATCCTGTTGTTCCAATCCCTTCTTAGAATCACCCTAAGTGGAGATGCCTCTGGTGTTTTGCCTCTGCTAGTTGGGGAAACCTGAGGAAGTATTTTGCTGATTTTCCTTGGAATGACTACTGCTTTTGTGTCAGGGACCCATCTCTGTGTGCCGAGCGCATAACAGAGGTGATAGTGTCTGGCATGGAGGCGTACATTCCTCACTCTTTTTCTTGACCTAAACCTTCCAGACCTTGGATTAACACAGCCTGTTCTTGTGCTATACATGATAGAGAGGTGTACTTAAGCCTTCCATCACCAGAATCTTGTGTGCTTTATATTTCTGCCCAGAACCATGCCAAATCTATTCTCCAATCTGCCAAAAACTCCTTCATTAGTAGAAAGCGTCAAAATCTTTCAAGATCTAACTCCCCTCATGACTTCTGGCATCTAGCCAAAAATATCTCCAATAACTTTGCTTCTTTTTCTTTCCCTTCTTTATTTCAACCAGATGGCACCACTGCTATCATATCTATCTCTAAAGCTGAACTCTTTGCTCAAATCTTTGCTAAAAACTCTATCTTGGACAATTCAGGGCTTGTTCCTCCCTCTCTTCCACCCTCTGACTACTTCATGCTACTGATTAAAATTCTTCACAATGATGTTTTCCATGTCCTCACTGCCTTTAACCCTCAGAAGGCTTATGGCCCTGATGGGGTCCCTCCTACTGTTCTCTGAAACTGTGCCTCCATGCTTCCACCTTGCTTAGTCAAACTCTTTCAACTCTCTCTGTCAACATCTACCTTTCCTTCTTGCTGGAAGTTTACCTACATTCAGCCTGTTCCTAAAAAGGGTGATCGTTTTGATCCCTCAAACTACCGTCCTATTGCTTTAATTTCCTGCCTATCTAAAGTTTTTGAATCTATCCTCAACAAGAAGATTCTTAAACATCTATCACTTTACAACCTTCTATATGATTGCCAGTATGGGTTCCATCAAGGCCACTCTATTTGTGATCTTGTTTTCCTTACTGAATCATGGTCATCCTCTTTTAGAGATTATGGTGAAAATTTTGCTGTTGCCTAAGACATATCAAAAGCTTTTGATGGAGTCTGGCACAGCCTGATTTGATTTCCAAACTACCCTCCTACGGCTTCTATCCTTATCTCTGTAACTTCGTCTCAAGTTTCCTTTCTGACCGTTCTATTGCTGCTGTGGTAGACGGTCACTGTTCTTCTCCAAAATTTATTAACAGTGGTGTTCCTCAGAGTTCTGTCCTGTCACGCACTTTCTTCTTATTATTCATTAATGATTTCTAAACCAAACTTCTTGTCCTATCCACTCCTACGCTGATGATACCACTCTGCACTTTTCCACGTCTTTTCATAGACGTCCAACCCTTCAGGAGGTAAACATATCACGCAGGGAAGCCACAGAACGCTTGACTTCTGATCTTTCTAAAATTTCTGATTGGGGCAGAGCAAACTTGGTATTGTTCAATGCCTCAAAAACTCAATTCCTCCATCTATCAACTTGACACAACCTTCCAGACAACTATCCCCTCTTCTTCAATGACACTCAACTGTCCCCCTCTTCTACACTGAACATCCTCTGTCTGTCCTTTACTTATAATCTGAACTGGAAACTTCACATCTCATCCCTAGCTAAAACAGCTTCTATGAAGTTAGGCGTTCTGAGACGTCTCCGCCAGTTTTTCTCACCCCCCCAGCTGCTAACTCTGTACAAGGGCCTTATCCGTCCATGTATGGAGTATGCTTCACATGTCTGGGGGGGTTCCACTCATACTGCTCTTCTAGACCGGGTGGAATCAAAAGCTTTTCGTCTCATCAACTCCTCTCCTCTAACTGACTGTCTTCAGCCTCTCTCTCACCCCCGCAATGTTGCATCTCTAGCTGTCTTCTACTGCTATTTTCATGCTAACTGCTCTTCTGATCTTGCTAACTGCATGCCTCCCCTCCTCCCATGGCCTCGCTGCACAAGACTTTCTTCTTTCTCTTACCCCTATTCTGTCCACCTCTCTAACGCAAGAGTTAACCAGTACTCTCAATCATTCATCCCTTTCTCTGGTAAACTCTGGAACTCCCTGCCTGCTTCTGTATTTCCACCTTCCTATGACTTGAATTTCTTCAAGAGGGAGGTTTCATGACACTTATTCATCAATTTTTGACCACTGCTTTGACCCTTTTATGGGACTGGCATTTCAGTGGGCATTTTTTTTTTTATTGGATTTTTGTTGCCCTAGGCCAGTGTCCTTCCTATATAAAAAAAAAAAAAAAAGTGCACCCATTCATGTAAACTGATAAGCTCTCGTCTTCATGCTGCAGTTCATACTTGCCAACACCTGTAAGGTTTTTATTTCACGGAGGGTAGCTAGCTCTCTCTCTCTCTCTCTCTCTCTCTCTCTCTCTCTCTCTCTCTCTCTCTCTCTCTCTCTCTCTCTCTCTCTCTCTCTCTCTCTCTCTCTCTCTCTCTCTCTCTCTCTCTCTCTCTCTCTCTCTCTGAGTCATCATAATTCTACTATTGTCTGTTACAATGATCCTTCTTCCTTCATTCCTCTCCCTCTCTCCTTTTATCTTCTAGTTTCATGGGTAGCATATATACAGAGCTTTGGTGATGATCATGTCATTCATGACCTTGGAACTCAATGTCCAGTAAAACAGCTGATGTGGGTGGGGGTGGCTGGGTAGATTATTGAATGGAAGGTGGAAGTCTGTTGCCATGGCAACTCCCACCTGAAATCACTTCCAATGCCAATGTAGTCACTCACTCACCCAACCTCTCAGATCACAGTAACACACCATAGTGGGATTACCATGTCTCACAGAGAGAAAGAGAGAGAGAGAGAGAGAGAGAGAGAGAGAGAGAGAGAGAGAGAGAGAGAGAGAGAGAGAGAGAGAGAGAGAGAGTCTTACTACCTTTCAAAAATATAATGCTTTTCATTTCTGAAATGCTCCCTATAACCACCTTGCATACCAGTTGAAATTAATGTGATTTTTGATAGAGTTTTTAATTTTATGTGTCGTGTTATCACAAGACTGAACCGAGCTACTGGACTTACTTAGCACTCACATTATGTTTTTATAGTTTTATTGTGAGATTATGCAGGAGAAAAGTAGAACACACACACAAACACTGATCACACTGCCTAATTGTGAGACACAAACCACACTTATGAATCATATGTTCTACCACATATGTCTACCACAGCAGCAATAGAACGGTCAGAAAGGAAACTTGAGATGAAGTTACAGAGAGAAGGAGAGAAGCCGTAGGAGGGTAGTTTGGAAATCAAAGCTTTGTGCCAGACTCTATCAAAAGCTTTTGATATGTCCAACACACACACAAACACTGATCACACTGCCTAATTGTGAGACACAAACCCTGTTACTCCACACTTATGAATCATATGTTCTACCACATATGTCTACCACAGCAGCAATAGAATGGTCAGAAAGGAAACTTGAGATGAAGTTACAGAGAGAAGGAGAGAAGCCGTAGGAGGGTAGTTTGGAAATCAAAGCTTTGTGCCAGACTCTATCAAAAGCTTTTGATATGTCCAAGGCAACAGCAAAAGTTTCACCAAAATCTCTTAAAAGAGGATGACCAAGACTCAGTAAGGAAAGCCAGAAGATCACCAGTAGAGCGGCCTTGACGGAACCCATACTGGCGATGAGATAGAAGGTTGTGAAGTGATAGATGTTTAAGAATCTTCCTGTTGAGGATAGATTCAGAAACTTTAGATAGGCAGGAAATTAAAGCAATAGGACGGTAGTTTGAAGGATTAGAACGGTCACCCTTTTTAGGGACAGGTTGAATGCAGGCAAACTTCCAGCAAGAAGGAAAGGTAGATGTAGACAGACAGAGCTGAAAGAGTTTGACTAGGCAAGGTGCAAGCACAGTGGCACAGTTTCGGAGAACAATAGGAGGGACCCCATCAGGTCCATAAGCCTTCTGAGGGTTTAGGCCAGCGAGGGCATGGAAAACATCATTGTGAAGAATTTTAATAGGTAGCATGAAGTAGTCAGAGGGTGGAGGAGAGGGAGGAGCAAGCCCAGAATCGACCAAGGTAGAGTTTTTACCAAAGGTATGAGCGAAGAGTTCAGCTTTGGAAATAGATGTGATAGCAGTGGTGCCATCTGGTTGAAATAGAGGAAGGAAAGAAGAAGAAGCAAAGTTATTGGAGATATTTTTGGCTAGATGCCAGAAGTCACGAGGGGAGTTAGATCTTGAAAGGTTTTGACACTTTCTGTTAATGAAGGAGTTTTTGGCTAGTTGGAGAACAGACTTGACATGGTTCCGGGCAGAAATATAAAGTGCATGAGATTCTGGTGATGGAAGGCTTAAGTACCTTTTGTGGGCCACCTCTCTATCATGTATAGCACAAGAACAAGCTGTGTTAAACCAAGGTTTAGAAGGTTTAGGACGAGAAAAAGAGTGAGGAATGTACGCCTCCATGCCAGACACTATCACCTCTGTTATGCGCTCAGCACACAAAGACGGGTCTCTGACATGGAAGCAGTAGTCTTTCCAAGGAAAATCAGCAAAATACCTCCTCAGGTCCCCCCAACTAGCAGAGGCAAAACGCCAGAGGCACCTTCGCTTAGGGGGATCCTGAGGAGGGATTGGAGCAATAGGACAAGATAAAGATATGAGATTGTGATCGGAGGAGCCCAACGTAGAAGAAAGGGTGACAGCATAAGTAGAAGGATTAGAGGTCAGGAAAAGGTCAAGAATGTTGGGTGTATCTCCAAGACGGTGAGGAATACGAGTAGGGTGTTGCACCAATTGCTCTAGGTCATGGAGGATAGCAAAGTTGAAGGCTAGTTCACCAGGATGGTCAGTGAAGGGAGAGGAAAGCCAAAGCTGGTGGTGAACATTGAAGTCTCCAAGAATGGAGATCTCTGCAAAAGGGAAGAGAGTCAGAATGTGCTCCACTTTGGAAGTTAAGTAGTCAAAGAATTTCTTATAGTCAGAGGAGTTAGGAGAGAGGTATACAGCACAGATAAATTTAGTTTGAGAGTGACTCTAGTCGTAGCCAGATGGTGGAAAACTCGGAAGATTCAAGAGCTTGGGCACGAGAGCAGGTTAAGTCACTGCGCACATAAATGCAGCATCCAGCTTTGGATCGAAAATGAGGATAGAGAAAGTAGGAGGGAACAGAAAAGGGGCTACTGTCAGTTGCCTCAGACATCTGAGTTTCAGTGAGGAAAAGAAGATGAGGTTTAGAAGAGGAGAGGTTGTGTTCTACAGATTGAAAATTAGATCTTAGACCACAAATGTTACAGAAGTTACTGAAGAAAAAGTTGAGGGCGGGTGTCAAGACACTTAGGGTTGTCGACAGAAAGGCAGTCCGATCTGGGGACATTTATGGTCCCCTCCCCAGATGGGGACTCTGAGGCTGGTGTAGGAGTTGCCATTATGATTTTAAAATTTTTGAGTGAAGGGTGTGTGTGTTATTAGGTGCTTGTAGTTTTGTGTGGAGGAAGAGAGTTGTCTTTAGAGGGCAGGCTGTGACTGCCCCCTTGTGTTGTGAGACACAAAGGGAAACATTCAGAGAGGTCACAGCTGGGTTTAATGATAAATTCACAGCACCCCCTGAACAGTGCTTTAGACCTCACTGGGAGTAATTATCGTTTCAGCAGGTGTCTACTGCCCCCTTCATTACCGGATGTATGATTACTAAGTGCTTACAATGGACTCTACAGACACAGTCCCTGTCTTTATAAAAGACCCTGACCAATATTTGGCAGATGTGAAAGGTGACAAAGCTGGTCTTGCCATGGAATTTGAAAGTGATGAGGAAGTGGATGATGACATAGATTATGAAGAGTGGATCCTACAGAGAAATTGCAAGACAGTAATTATACCTTCAATTTTCTGATTAGTATGGTGCACAATACTGGAAATCATATCATATGTTATGAACAAGTCCCATGCCATTTCCTCCGAATTTACTGACCATGTCTCCTACTAAACATTTTACAACACTGGATATGTTCACAGTTGGTCTGTCTTTCATATTATTGGCCCATGTTATGGATTTCTCTACATCTGAGATTTTATATTCCTGTAGCTCACCTGGTAATACATAATTATCATATTCACTTTCATCTGAACTACTGGTGAATGAATTAACTAACCTGTTTCTTACTAATGTCTTGTTATTTCTCTGTAGGAGCCACTCTTCATAATTATTATGAAGAGTGGCTTCTAAACAACTTGTCAATGAATTAACTAACCTGTTTCCTACCAATGTCTTATTATTTATCTGCAGGAGCTTCTCTTTATAATTGTTATAAAGAATGGCTCATATGGAGAAATAGCAAGACATTAGTAAGAAATAGGTTAGTTAATTCATTGACCAGTTGCTTAGAGACATGAGATCAATATATTCAGAAGAAATGGCATGAGACTTGTTCATAACATCAGATATGATTTCCAATATTGTGCACCATGCTATTCAGAAAATTTAAGGTATAATTGCAGAAATTTCTCAGAGGCCTTCAAATAATGATAAACTCTCATCACACATCAGGGTAACAGGTTGCATTTATTTTTATTTATTTTTTTATTTAATTAATTAATTAATTAATTAATTAATTTTTTTTTTTTTTTTTTTTTTTTTTTTTTTTGCAGGGGGGTGCTGTACAAACATGTTTTTTTTAAGGCCAAAACAAATACAGGACACTTTTAGGGAAGAGTTTGGTCATCCTGTATTTGGTGCAGTAATGTCTGTGAATAGATTTGGATTTTTATATGCAAACCTAACTTTTTACAATTTTGATAACAGACATCAGAGATGGCTACATGACTGGTTTGCTGCAGTGTGGGATCTTTTTAAAAATTTTAATTGCATGAGAAAAGGCATACCACCAGAGATAAAGGCAGTCACTGGAAGGGAAGAGGTCATACCAGGTATACCGGACTAAGGATAATGAGGAAATGACTGAATTATCATGTAGAACCCACCAAAAGTAATGGTAAGAAAAAGTATTGCTTCTCAGTAGTCCCCTCTATAATATTAGGAATTACCAAGGATGATGGTGCAAGAAAGCCTGTTCCGGTGTGGTTTTGAATTATCAATTACCACTGGACACTGTTCATTAGTTTCTTACCTTTATATAATAGGTAAAGTCACTCTTGGTGAGTTTCTGTGGTTTTCAGGTGAATGTCAAAGGTGAACGTATAAAAATAGGTATATTTAGATATATGTACAGAGTTCTGGAGAAGTGTGTGGCGCGTACGGGACAACGGATGTCCTCTGCGTGGTACAGCGTTACACCCTGGCAAGAGACTGCCGGAGCCGGCACAAGGGACGCTTAGCGCCTTCAAAAAGTGCTGACATTAGAAATAGGGGCGGGTTGACCGCACTCACAGTACATGCATATATTCATAATTATTACTCTCTAATTACATAAATAAGGCAAAGGAAAAGCTACTTATAGCTAAGAGTAATACATGCCAAAATACATTAGGGAGAGATTAACTATGGAGAATACTTAGATACTGTAATGTAGGTGCTATCGATTACTTATCGATGGCAATAAAAGGAGTATGGAAAGTTCCATGGTGTGTGTGTGACGTAGGGTGGCGTGATCATATCCGCCCCACCCTTATGCGCCAACACCCACTATTTGCACTTATGCATATATGTATACATACACTTATATTGCTAATCAAGCAAGGCATTATAAATACAATACACATTATTATTAATTATGTGACACCGTTACATCGCTCGGTCACCTACTTGACGCGTCCTCGCGAATACAGTGTACCTAACCATGGTATGTGTATGAAACTCCTTCATTAAGACGTTTACGTCTACTATCAAGATATATATACAAATTTAAGGCTTTCCTAACACACACATATAAGAATATTAACAAAAACATTAAAATAAGGCAAGGTGTCAGGATACTTGGATAGAGAATCCCAGGTTTCAGATATACTGGCAAGGATGTCTCTAGAGCCTCTGAAAACTCTTCTGTGTTTGAGAAGGAAAGAGTGGATAAGGAGTTTGTTATAAAAGAAATCCTTGACTTTGTCAAATTCTCCAGGGAAGTAACAGGGAAAACTCTATATGAAAGGTCTGTCGTAAAAGCTAAATTAATCCTAGAAGGGTAAGTGGTTAGTTTACTAGAACGTACATGACAAGCATCTTGTACTGCATAATGTCCTATAACCTCCTCATAGGTGGTCCCTTCTGGGCAAGTCACTGAGACGTAAAAGTTTTCTGTGAAATAAAAGTAATGATATCCATGAAAGTTGCAATGGAAAATAGGTTTTGAAACCACATGCTTGTATGGACAGAGTGTTAGAGCTGCTGACGCCTCTGAACGTGTCAAGACGACTTCACAAATACCTTTTACTACAGGTAAGAAAGCAAATTGGATACTTGAACAATGGTACAAATGCAAGTATGAAGATTTACAACGTTTTAATTCAGTTAAATCTCCAATTGTATATAATGAAAAATCCTTGGCTATTAGCACTAAGGAAGGATTCATGTCCAGTGTCATCACAGAATTATTAACGGAAAATGGAAAAGGTTTAATCTCATAGGCCTCAAAATGATCCTGAGATTTAAAAGGTATGTTTACAATTATTGCATCTGTGGTCAAGGTAGCTTCCAGCAATGGGTAGTAATACTGGGTCATGTCCGCTGCATACACTGGTGTCAATTTGTAAGTTGACTGACCAATTTCTATTGTGTGAAGCAAATCCTCTACAGGAAATAGTGAAGTTGTTACCCTGCCATTGACAGCATCCACCATGTTGCGAATTATCGCTTCATTAATGGAGAGAACTGAACCCAAGGAAGCTTCAAATACATGCAAAGCTTGATCTATAACCACAACGTGATTTATCACATCTAAACTATGTAAGGCATTATCAAGCACAGTTGTTAAATCATTTGAATACTGTAATAACTCATTGAGATTAGTTTCTAATTTAACTATTTTATTGTGATGTAGGTTCAGGACCTTCTTATTAGTAGCTGCAACCGTTATTAGTTGATCATAATGTTTCCTTAAATCCTGTACATCCTCGTCCAAGGCGGTGCCAAAAAGATATTGAGACAGTTGTCCCAACCCATTTATGAGTCCTCTTTTGGTACGAGCGTGCACTGGATGAAGGTTGTAGTCATGCTGAGATTGGTTCAATTTCCCGTGTAAGAATTCTACCCTTGCTTTTAAAGCTTTGATTATGGTTTGTGAGAAAACTTGTGTCTGGCTATGCGTTTCATCAGCAAGTAAGGATTCCAGTTCCTGTAAGGAGTTATCCAAAGTTTCTGAGACAGCGTCGAGGTCCGAAGTTACGGAAAATAAGGTAGAAAAAGGATATCGAACCAGAAGAACATCTTCTATTAAGGTTACTTCCCCAAGATGTGTGGTGAGAGCCCCCGGTTTCACATGCAACGCAGTGGACGCTTGTAGCACTTGCAGCATGCTCAAGAAGGTAACCAGGAGGCCCAGTGCCATCTGTAAGTAATGCAGGCAATTAGCTGCGTGAGCGAAGGTTATACCTATGCGTCTTTATAGTATTAGTAGAATTAAGGTTTGTAACCTGATCAGTAGTACTCTCTGTTGATGACTGGAGCTGAGCGTTAGTCTTCACAAGCCGATCACTATGTACTATCTCAGCAGTGTTAAGAAGAGGGTCATGCACCTCAAATTTGTTACCATGTAACTGGCGGACAACCGAGCATGGACCACTAAATTTAGGGGAGAGTTTGGAGGTCCTGTCCGGATAACGAACTTTAACTGTGTCTCCAACCTGTATCGTGACAGGGGTCGCACGCTTGTGTTGTCTAGCCATCATTTCTGCCCTAGAAGTTTGTAGCCTACTTCGGACTTTAGCATGAATGTCCTTGAAAACATGCATATGTTGTTTAACATAGTCATCTACGTTGTATACTGGAGTTTGTGGACTTGCCAACAAATCATAAGGAAGATTTTTATCTTCACCATACAATATATAATGTGGGGATTTCCCAGTACTTTCACACATTGAACTGTTAATGCAGGCACCAACGTGTGGTAACCAGTCCTCCCAGTCATCATGGAGACTGTTTACAACTGGACGAAGAACCTCCAGGATTTTCCTGTTTGCTCTTTCTACTAGTCCGTTTGAAGAAGGATGGTAAGCCACAGTGTATGTGTGTTTAATGTTGTACTGTGTACATATACCTTGTAAGATTTCATTGCGAAATTCAGATCCATTATCACTTAACAACACTCGTGGTGCTGAGTATGGACAAAACAACTTAGTTACTAGCGCATGCGCTACATATTTAGCAGATTTTTCCTTTAAAGGTGAGAGAACCACGAACCTTGAAAAATGGTCTACACACACAAGTAGATACTGCGAGTCATTTTGACTTTTGGGTAATTGAAGAAGATCAATGAAGACAATGTCCCAAGGTCGCTCAGGTAGTGGATATTCCAGTATTGGGGCTGGTCCTTTTACCGCACCCTTGTGCTTTGCACATGATATACACCTGGCAACATAATCTTCTATGTCAGTGCGCATGGTAGGCCAATAATAGCTTTTACGCGCTGCTTGTAGAGTTCGCTCTCTTCCTGGATGTCCTGCACTTGGCATGTCGTGCACTAAGATAAGTATGACATGGACTAAACTCTCAGGAATGATGTGTTGTTTACTAGACTCTCCCATTTGGGGATTATGTCGACACAGAACATTGTCTGGTGACATGAAAATTTGAGAGAATGGTATATGTAGACGTGGAAGATTATCTTCTTCGCCTGACTCCAGAGCATGTATGACCTTAGACCATATTTCATGCTCTCGCTGTGCTTTACTTAATTCCTTCAAGGTGAAGTTATTTACAGGGATCGAGTCACTGACAGCTCCCACAGGCACATTTCGTGAAAGTGCGTCGGCTACTACATTAGCACGACCTGGCAAGTACTTGACTACTGGAGCAAATTCCTGCATGGTACAGTACCATCTTGCCACTCGTCCAGTTAAATTTTTCCCTTTGAAAAGTTCAATTACGGGTGCATGATCCGTGTAGACTGTAATTGGATATCCAAGGATAATGTCCTTAAAATGTTTTAAAGCCCAAACTACAGCAAGTGTTTCTTGATGAGTGACAGAGTAATTAGACTCTGCTGGATTAAGCACACGACTTGCATATGCTATTACATAGTTTTTGCCTCTGGCATCTGTCTGCATCAGTACTGCTCCCAGTCCTAGAGAAGAAGCATCCGTGCAAATAATGAACGGCTCTGAATGCTCTGGGAAAGCAAGTACAGGTGCATTTGTTAATAGTGATTTTAATTCATTGAAACTTTGTTCATGAGCAGCCTCCCAATGGAAAGCAACATCCTTTTTAAGGAGTTTAGTAAGTGGGGATGCAATTGCCGCAAAATTCTTGATGAAAGGACGGTAATATCCCGCAAGACCTAGGAAAGATCTGACATTCTCCACCGATTTAGGTTGAGGAAACTTCTGTACAGCTATGACCTTTTCATCCACCGTGTGGATTCCTTCACCATCGACTACATGGCCAAGGAATTTTATTTTGGCTTTTAGAAATTCACATTTAGAAAGCTTTGCTTTAAGTCCAGCTTCTTCAAGCTTCTGGAGGACTAATTTTAAACTCTCCAGATGGGATTCTTGATCCTTACTAGCGATGATTATATCATCCAGGTATGCAAACACGGTTTTGCCAAGTAAACCCGTGAAAATACTGTTAATCATTCTCTGGAATGTTAAAGGAGCGGATTTTAATCCAAAAGGCATGCGTAACCATTCGTAATGGCCACTAGGCGTACTGAACGCCGTTATTTCCCGTGAAGTGGGGGCTAAGGGAACCTGCCAGTATCCTGACAACAGGTCTAAACTAGAGAAAATTTTATTTCCACGACCTAAGGACATTAGAAGGTCGCTCAGGACAGGTAAAGGATAATGATCATCCACTGTGACATCATTAACCCGCCGGAAGTCGATTACCGGCCTGAAAGATTTATCTTTCTTGGGAACCAAAAAGATTGGTGAATTCCAAGGAGAGCACGATTCTTGAATCACTCCCTTGTCAATCATGTCATGAATCATGTCATCTACAGTCGCCCTCTGACTATGAGGAAGACGATAAGCTGGTATATATACTGGCTTAGTGTTTGGTTTTAACCTAATGTGGTGTTCCGCTCGATCGGTCACACCTAATGATTCTCCAGGTAGTGCCAGGACATTGCGATACTTCCCCAGTAAGTCCAAGAGCGCGGGCCTCATTTCGGGGTAGTCCACAACATTGACAAACGAACATAGGGTTGGCGCCTGCCCCAGCTCGGTGTCAACAGCAGACTGACTCACCGAAGAGACGCAGGCTCCAGGCAGAATACTGGATTCTGGTACCACTTTCTTGTCATAAACCAGGCACTTTCCAAGGAAAAGACCTTGTTTGATCCTTACAGAACTTCCAGTAGTGTTCACCACCAAAGCATCAGTGACATGACCCTTTCTAATTGTGGAAAGAGTCGATTCAACAGCCAATCGCCTAACATTACCTATACCTTCAAGACAGATGTCACTGCCTACAGGAGCTTCTGGAACACGAATTGTAATCCGTTTTGCCACACGAGCAGGAATGTCATAACTGGCATTGACAATTGCTTTTGCTTCCCTCCATGCTTCTGTTATATCCTTATCTCTCGTAGGAGACCGGACAGATGGAATCGTTTGAGGCTCCCCATTGGATCTTTGTCCCTTCCGTGATAAAGAACCGTTTCTGGGTTGCCTGGAAACCAAAGGTGCAGGATGTTTCATCCCTTCCAGATGTCGTCCGCAGTACATGACTGTATTTTGCTTTGGATAGATTACTATCTGGTGAGACTTCATGGCTCTTAGCCCTAATAAGCCGTCAGAAGGAAGTTTAAAGTTACTGACTACATAGAAATCAGTTTGAATAAGCTGAGTATGCTTAGATAGACTTATTGGTAAGGAAATTTTTCCTAAGATTTTCAGGGCTGACCCTGTTACACCAGAAAGATTCAAGTCACTTGGACGGAGTATCCATTTACCACCGCGTGAATTCCGTTTCAGAATCTTGTAAGATTCTTCAGAGATCACGTTTACTGTGGCTCCAGTGTCTACAGCCAAAGATAAGCGATGCTTACCTACCCTAGTTGGTAATGCCATTATGTTTGTTTGGTTGTTGGCAGCATTTATGGTTGAATGCACTGACATGTCAGAAGAATCTGCTGCCTCAGCGTCTTGCGCATTTAGATGTTTTAGTCGGGTTTGTTTACTACTGTGCGCTGGTCTTCCCCCGACTGCCTTGTACTGTTCAGGTTAGCTCTGGCCTGTTTTTCAATTCTCATATTGATTATATCTTTACATTGCTCTGATGAGTGTTTACACTGGCCATGTATGAGGCAGTATTGGGTAGTGACGTCCCTGTAGGATCTTGTCCTACCAGTTTTCACTTGGGGCGATGCACCTGGTTTTGGTCTAACAGAGAGATTACCCTCTTTTGTTTTGTTCTCCAAGTCGGATTTATTTGCTGCCAATTTCTGGTCCTTTTGTTTCTTATAACATCTTTTTTCAGCATGACCTATTTTATGGCAGTACGAACAGACATTTCCAGGCCTCGCCATGGCTGCCGCACAAGGTTGAGATTGGTCATCATCCATGAGTGGAGCAACCAATGAGGTTTGAGTTTCCGGAGAGGCACCAGATAGCCCTCTTTTCTCCCGAATCAGGACTGCAAGGTCAGCTACTGTGTCTCCCGGTTTAAAGCGAAAATGACTTGCGGTTTTCTTCACTTCCCCATTCACCAATGATATGTAAAAGATGAATTCCAGAAGTCTTCTGAAATCTGTTTCTGTCATACTGTTTCCTTGGAACCAGTTGTTAAGTCGTAAGACATCCATGAAGTCCGTTACGAACTGGTGTGTAGGGATTAAGGCTTTCATTTCGTGAAGAGAGTTAATTTCAGCTGCAAATCTAAGACCCACCTTGGAGGCTAGTACCATTAGGTCAGTTTGACTCTTACCCCCAAAAATGTTCAAGAAATTTTTCTTGAAATTTGCATAACTAGTCCCTATTTCAAGCGGACTAAAAGCGCTGGTATTCATCATGTGTGCTGCTTCTCCAGCCAATTTAGATCTGACGAAAGAGATCTTGTCTTCATCGGTGATAGTATTTGCTCTTGTCATAACATCCTCACACAAACGGATGAAATCGTGAGCCCTTTCTTGCGGGTTTTCTCCGCGAAATGCTGATATTGTTTCAGGAATAGGAAGTACCTTAAGTGTAGTAGATGCATGCAAGGCATAAGGAGAGCCAGTAGAGGTTGAAGCAGAAGCATTAGGATTAGCCATGGTTGCTGCTGATAATGATGGGTATTTATTCCCTGATCTTGTAATCAACACGTTTCCGTCCTCATGAGGCACGGTATTTTCCACTGTAGTGGCTTTTGGTTCCGTTGATAGTGCTTCTGATGATCTAGTGTCACTATTATCCGCTTGGAAATGACACTCCAGTTCATAGATTTCAGCTAACTTATCAGCTTTATCCATAAATGTAGTATTATTACTATCTTAATTAGGTATTAATTACACACTTAAATTACGTTTCCATCGTCCAAAGGCGTTTCCACTCTTAAAGGATGAATGGTTAGTATTTTGAGAAGTGTGAAAATTTTAACAGAATTGAAAGTTTAGGGACAGAAATGGAATTATCCTAGTTATCCCTGAGCACTTAAAAGAAAACGAGAGCGAGCGCTCTGTCCAGCAGAAAAAGAAAACGGTGTTTAAGAGGCAAACTAAATTATTTTAATTTCCACATAAGTAACATCACTGAAATAGGTGAGTTATACATGAACCCTAACAGTGTTTGCGTTACCACAAGTGTTTTATTTAATATTGGTGTGGTGTACCACTAAGTGTCTGTACTCACGACTGTAGCCGGAGAAATTCACACTTAAAAAAAAAATATATATATATATATATATATATATATATCTTCTTAGGAAGACTCCTTCCGTCTTGGGAAGCTCCTCTTAGGATAGTAGTGTTCTTGTAGAATCCTGCAGGATTCCTACAGGTGGAAGATGTGTTGGTCTGCGCCGAGAATGTCTGCGCCGATGATGTCTTCGCCGAGAATCTACGACGAATAATTAGACCGAGGGGAAACCAAAGAATTGTTAGGTTTCTCCTCGAGTCTTTTAAGTCTCCTCCTTTAATAACAAAGAGAAGTGAGTCTTGGGAGTGGCAGGCTGGGTGAGTAAGGCGAGACCGTTAGGTGCGTCGCTCTTGGCTTGGTGCGAGTGTTTTGGTGTGTCAGCGTAAGTTCTGTAAACAACGCCGGCTCGCTCCTCTGCTCTCCTCACTACCCTGCCACTGGTTGCCGTTTTCTCCGTTCACTTTGTCCGTTCACCACTTCACTTTCAACCACTGTTTATTGTTGTTGCACTTGGCACTGGAGTTAGTTATTCGTATCTCATTAAGCTGCCACCAAATGTTCCGGTGTGGTTTTGAATTATCAATTACCACTGGACACTGTTCATTAGTTTCTTACCTTTATATAATAGGTAAAGTCACTCTTGGTGAGTTTCTGTGGTTTTCAGGTGAATGTCAAAGGTGAACGTATAAAAATAGGTATATTTAGATATATGTACAGAGTTCTGGAGAAGGGTGTGGCGCGTACGGGACAACGGATGTCCTCTGCGTGGTACAGCGTTACACCCTGGCAAGAGACTGCCGGAGCCGGCACAAGGGACGCTTAGCGCCTTCAAAAAGTGCTGACATTAGAAATAGGGGCGGGTTGACCGCACTCACAGTACATGCATATATTCATAATTATTACTCTCTAATTACATAAATAAGGCAAAGGAAAAGCTACTTATAGCTAAGAGTAATACATGCCAAAATACATTAGGGAGAGATTAACTATGGAGAATACTTAGATACTGTAATGTAGGTGCTATCGATTACTTATCGATGGCAATAAAAGGAGTATGGAAAGTTCCATGGTGTGTGTGTGACGTAGGGTGGCGTGATCATATCCGCCCCACCCTTATGCGCCAACACCCACTATTTGCACTTATGCATATATGTATACATACACTTATATTGCTAATCAAGCAAGGCATTATAAATACAATACACATTATTATTAATTATGTGACACCGTTACAAGCCAGCCATACATAAATTGTACGATTTTGCTAAGGGAGGAACTGACATAGTAGGTCAGAGGATAAATTTTTATACAGTGCACACTAAATTTTGCATATGGACAGAGAATGCCCTAGTATTATTTGCTGACAAAGCTTGGTAGCCTGCATTGTTATATAGATATATTATGTAGCCAGTGCAAAGGTATATTCATTACACTTATTTGCTGACAGAGGGTATTACCCTGCAATGCTTTATGCATATAATGTATATATAGTTTATGTAAATGTATATCTATTATGCTTTTCTTTGCTGACACAAGCTGTTAGCCTGCATTGCTGTATGGATATATTATACGGTTTATATAAAGATTACAGATTAATTTCCTGACAGGCTGTTAGCCTGTAATGTTATATAGGTATACATCACTTAAGTAAAAGCATACTTATAGATTTATATGCTAACAAAAGGCTATTAGCCTGCAACGTTATATGGATATATCAAATAGGTAATAATTATAAAGCTTTTATTATAGCCTTATTTGCTGAGAAGGGCATATGGTATTCTTTTTTTTTTTTTTTTTTAATGTAGGAAGGACACTGGCCAAGGGCAACAAAAATCTAATAAAAAAAATGCCCACTGAAATGCCAGTCCCATAAAAGGATCAAAGCAGTGGTCAAAAATTGATGGATAAGTGTCTTGAAACCTCCCTCTTGAAGGAATTCAAGTCATAGGAAGATGGAAATACAGAAGTAGGCAGGGAGTTCCAGAGTTTACCAGAGAAAGGGATGAATGATTGAGAATACTGGTTAACTCTTGCATTAGAGAGGTGGACAGAATAGGGGTGAGAGAAAGAAGAAAGTCTTCTGCAGCGAGGCCGCGGAAGGAGGGGAGGCATGCAGTTAGCAAGATCAGAAGACCACTTAGCATGAAAATAGTGGTAGAAGACAGCTAGATATGCAACATTGTGGCGGTGAGAGAGAGGCTGAAGACAGTCAGTTAGAGGAGAGGAATTGATGAGACGAAAAGCTTTTGATTCCACACTGTCTAGAAGAGCAGTATGAGTGGAACCCCTCCAGACATGTGAAGCATACTCCATACATGGAGTATGCTTCACATGTCTGGAGTATAGGCAGGAAATTAAAGCAATAGAACGGTAATCTGAGGGATTAGAACGGTCAGCCTTTTTAGGAACAGGTTGAATGTAGGCAAACTTCCAGCAAGAAGGAAAGGTAGATGTTGACAGACAGAGCTGAAAGAGTTTGACTAGGCAAGGTGCAAGCACGGAGGCACAGTTTCAGAGAACAATAGGAGGGACCCCATCAGGTCCATAAGCCTTCCGAGGGTTTAGGCCAGCGAGGGCATGGAAAACATCACTTACAATGGCCTGTTCTCTGTGCTCTTTGCTAGTCAAAGAATGGAATTCCTAGTTAGAAAAATATTGTATATGTGCTTGTTACTCATTTGTTTGTATGTAGAACTAATCTTTGTGCCCTCATTGACACTGACTGACGAAATTACTGTGTGCAGGATTACACCTAGGGAAGCTCATGAGATCATTGGATTCTACATTGGATGAGGAATCGAGCTTCCCATCCCCACATCTATCAGCAAACAGTTGCCATTTCCCTCATTGTAATCATGGCAGCTTGAGCTATAACAGCTCAGAAATGTTGTCCAGCTTATTGCAGCCAGGCACTTTGATAATTTGTAAAAGTAAGGTTTGCTTTCTTGATAAAGTTATAAGTAAATGTATAAAGTCTGACAGTAATATATATATATATATATATATATATATATATATATATATATATATATATATATATATATATATATATATATATATATATATATATATATATATATATATATATATATATATATGCAGAGAGAGAGAGAGAGAGAGAGAGAGAGAGAGAGAGAGAGAGAGAGAGAATAAAAAAAAAAAAAACATTTGACTGACAACAAACATCCATCTCAAAATCTATTTTGATATTTAAGTGGCTTCAAATCACAACAGATTCTGCAAAGTTGTAGAAACAATCATTGGCTTGATTATCTTGTATGAATTTCAATTGTTTTCCTTACAATCACAAATAATTACTTTTGAATTATAATTTTGCTGTTGCCTGTCTTGTATTAAAATACAACTACCGAATGAAACCACTTTCAAAACGGTGGAGTTCGGGGAAAGTGTTTGGTGGGATACATGTGAGTTGGATCCCTGGCATAGATCCTGGTAACATTTTTTTCAGTGTGGCTAAAGTCGTAGCTAAGTAAGCAGGTATTTATCCAATCCAAATCAACAGCAGTAATCATAACATGTACTTGCAGGTTCATAATGATAGATATTATTAGATTAGTAGATATTATAAAACTTCCATAATAATATTTAGGAAAACTAAGCCTACTGTGGTGTTCATGAGACATTGCTGCTAATCAAGAACATGATTGAATTACCAGTTCAAAGGAAATCATTGCTCTCCTTGTTTCCCTGCAGTCCCTTGTTACACAGCCAAGCTTTACGTTATTGTCACTCATCAGCACCTGCATATTTTTGTATTGTTACATGTCATATACCAATAAAATAACGAAATGTGCAGATTTTGAGACTGTGACTGATAATTCAATACCAGCAACATTACAGGAACAATAGAGAGTTGAAGAAATGGAAAGTTATCTATTTGTTTATTTTTCATATTTTACACATAGTCTACTGTAACCAATTTATACTCTAGGGATGCAGGAATTTTTTTTTCTTTTTTCTTTCTTTCTTTTTTCTTTTTTTTCTAACAATGGTAGGTTCAGTTTTCCTAATCATCATCTGGTAGCTTGATGAAACCAGACCAGGAGGTCTGGTTTACCAGGAGGAGGCAGTAGACACCTGCCGAAACGATAATTACTCCCAGTGAGGTCTAAAGCACTGTTCAGGGGGTGCTGTGAACTTATCATTAAACCCAGCTGTGACCTCACTGAACGTTTCCCTTTGTGTCTCACAACACAAGGGGGCAGTCACAGCCTGCCCTCTAAAGACAACTCTCTTCCTCCACAAAACTACAAGCACCTAATAACACACACACCCTTCACTCAAAAATTTTAAAATCATGGGGACTCCTACACCAGCCTCGGAGTCCCCATCTGGGGAGGGGACCATAAATGTCCCCAGGTCGGACTGCCTTTCCGTCAACGGCCCTAAGTGTCTTGACACCCCCCTCAACCTTTTCTTCATTAACTTCTGCAACATTCGCGGTCTAAGATCTAATTTTCAGTCTGTAGAACACCACCTCTCCTCTTCTAAACCTCATCTTCTTTTCTTCACTGTAACTCAGGTGTCTGAGGCAACTGACAGTAGCCCCTTTTCTGTTCCCTCCTACTTTCTCTATCCTCATTTTCGATCCAAAGCTGGATGCTGCGTTTATGTGCGCAATGACTTAACCTGCTCTCATGCCCACGCTCTTGAATCTTCTGAGTTTTCCACCATCTGGCTACGACTAGAGTCATTCTCATACTAAATTTATCTGTGCTGTATACCTCTCTCCTAACTCCTCTGACTATAAGAAATTCTTTGACTACTTAACTTCCAAAGTGGAGCACATTCTGACTCTCTTCCCTTTTGCAGAGATCTCCATTCTTGGAGACTTCAATGTTCACCACCAGCTTTGGCTTTCCTCTCCCTTCACTGACCATCCTGGTGAACTAGCCTACAACTTTGCTATCCTCCATGACCTAGAGCAATTGGTGCAACACCCTACTCGTATTCCTGACCGTCTTGGAGATACGCCCAACATTCTTGACTTTTCCTGACCTCTAATCCTTCTGCTTATGCTGTCACCCTTTCTTCTCCGTTGGGATCCTCTGATCACAATCTCATATCTTTATCTTGTCCTATCACTCCAATCCCTCCTCAGGATCCCCCTAAGCGAAGGTGCCTCTGGCGTTTTGCCTCTGCTAGTTGGGGGGACCTGAGGAGGTATTTTGCTGATTTTCCTTGGAATGACTACTGCTTCCGTGTCAGAGACCTGTCTTTGTGTGCTGAGCGCATAACAGAGGTGATAGTGTCTGGCATGGAGGCGTACATTCCTCACTCTTTTTCTCGTCCTAAACCTTCTAAACCTTGGTTTAACACAGCTTGTTCTCGTGCTATACATGATAGAGAGGTGGCCCACAAAAGGTACTTAAGCCTTCCATCACCAGAATCTCATGCACTTTATATTTCTGCCCGAAACCATGCCAAGTCTGTTCTCCAACTAGCCAAAAACTCCTTCATTAACAGAAAATGTCAAAACCTTTCAAGATCTAACTCCCCTCGTGATTTCTGGCATCTAGCCAAAAATATCTCCAATAACTTTGCTTCTTCTTTCCCTCCTGTACTTCAACCAGATGGCACCACTGCTATCACATCTATTTCTAAAGCTGAACTCTTTGCTCAAACCTTTGCTAAAAACTCTACCTTGGACGATTCTGGGCTTGTTCCTCCCTTTCCACCCTCTGACTACTTCATGCCACGTATTAAAATTCTTCGCAATGATGTTTTCCATGCCCTCGCTGGCCTAAACCCTCAGAAGGCTTATGGACCTGATGGGGTCCCTCCTATTGTTCTCCGAAACTGTGGCTCCGTGCTTGCACCTTGCCTAGTCAAACTCTTTCAGCTCTGTCTGTCAACATCTACCTTTCCTTCTTGCTGGAAGTTTGCCTACATTCAACCTGTTCCTAAAAAGGGTGACCGCTCTAATCCTTCAAACTACCGTCCTATTGCTTTAATTTCCTGCTTATCTAAAGTTTTTGAATCTATCCTCAACAGGAAGATTCTTAAACATCTATCACTTCACAACCTTCTATCTGATCGCCAGTATGGGTTCCGTCAAGGCCGCTCTACTGGTGATCTTCTGGCTTTCCTTACTGAGTCTTGGTCATCCTCTTTTAGAGACTTTGGTGAAACTTTTGCTGTTGCCTTGGACATATCAAAAGCCTTTGATAGAGTCTGGCACAAAGCTTTGATTTCCAAACTACCCTCCTACAGTTTCTATCCTTCTCTCCGTAACTTCATCTGAAGTTTCCTTTCTGACCGTTCTATTGCTGCTGTGGTAGACGGTCACTGTTCTTCTCCTAAATCTATTAACAGTGGTGTTCCTCAGGGTTCTGTCCTGTCACCCACTCTCTTCTTATTATGCATTAATGATCTTCTAAACCAAACTTCTTTTCCTATCCACTCCTATGCTGATGATACCACCCTGCACTTTTCCACGTCTTTTCATAGACGTCCAACCCTTCAGGAGGTAAACATATCACGCAGGGAAGCCACAGAACGCCTGACTTCTGGTCTTTCTAAAATTTCTGATTGGGGCAGAGCAAACTTGGTATTGTTCAATGTCTCAAAAACTCAATTCCTCCATCTATCAACTCGACACAACCTTCCAGACAACTATCCCCTTTTCTTCAATGACACTCAACTGTCCCCCTCTTCTACACTGAACATCCTCGGTCTGTCCTTTACTTATAATCTGAACTGGAAACTTCACATCTCCATCTCTAGCTAAAACAGCTTCTATGAAGTTAGGTGTTCTGAGACGTCTCTGCCAGTTTTTCTCACCCCCCCAGCTGCTAACTCTGTACAAGGGCCTTATCCGTCCATGTATGGAGTATGCTTCACATGTCTGGAGAGGGTTCC
>NC_087175.1:10335892-10463392 GCF_035594125.1 Scylla paramamosain
AGACTATGTCATTCAGCTGATATTTGGAAGAACAAGCCAAGTAATGCTGACAAGTGCAAGGCTGAGTGTTTGAGGTGCACAGGTGAATGCGCACTGTTTGATGAAGGCCTTGGAAGGAAGTGAGTTGCAACTTTGCATTGTTGTTGGGATTATATAAGGGCTTAGGTTTCTCAGGCAAGATGTCTTATCACAAGTGTTTGTCTTCCTTGAACAGAAGAAAGTGTGGGGTTATAAGAGAAATTAATGGATGCCTCAATGTGAGAAAACCATGAACCTGACATGAGGGAAACCTATCTGTGACATGCCATAACACCTCTAATATTATATGGTTTACTTATTCCACAAAGCTGTTGGACACTGGATGGTGTGCCACAATCTAAGTCTGCTTGATTCTAAACTTCAGCAAGAAACTTGTTTCTAAATTCAGTATCATTATCAGAGAGAGAATAACCCTTGGTGAAGTAAAGGGGTTAATTATGTCTCACAAAGGTGTGAGCTATGGAAGCAACCATTTTGTCCTGCAAAGGAGTGAGCACAAGGTACCATGAAAAATTATTCACACACAAAGAGATACTTATTACCTGAAGAAATTCATGGGAGCTGAAGTAAGTCAACACTCACTATATCCCAAGGACATTCAGGTACAGAGTATTCAAGCATGGATACCGGGTAAGAGGGGTGACTTTTATGCTGCTTACAGGAGATGTTATGTGATATCTCATAAGGAAGGCCTAGGTGGCATGTGGGCCAAGGTGTATAGTGCCTGGGAAGGTTGCAGGGCATGACAGAAATGGCCATGGAATGTAATATGATGAACCTCAGCAAAACAAATTGATGTGAATACACCATAAGGTACAGAAACATAAGAGTTCATCAGATGGGAGAGGATAATCCCACATAACAACAAAATTGACAATGACAGGCTGCACATGCTGAAAAAAATGGAACTTTATACACACAAAACCCAGGATGTGAAATATATGACTGTCAGCTCCACTGATACTCATGTGAGGAGCTCAGAGAACGAGAGGAGAGGAAGATAAATTAAGATTAGATACAAGGAGGATGGCAGCAAGGCATGCCAGGTACTTCTAAAGGGAGTTAGGTAAAAAAAATTGCTGTAGCACCAGAAATATCTGTGTCCTCATACTGTGATCATGTCTCAACCAAAGATTTTAAATATTTATATTATATCCTATTCACTTTAAAACAGGGTTGGTATAAAAAAAAATCTTCCCTAAAAAAAAACACTCAGAAAAAAAAAAACTACTAAAATGAAAAAAAGCCTAAGTGTTTTATATATATATATATATATATATATATATATATATATATATATATATATATATATATATATATATATATATATATATATATATATATATATATATATATATATATATATATATATATATATATATATATATATATATTATTTTACATATCAAATTTTTTATTTTTTTATATCATTGATAAACAAGGTCTATATATATATATATATATATATATATATATATATATATATATATATATATATATATATATATATATATATATATATATATATATATATATACATAAAAAATGTAAAAGTAGTCAAACCTGACCCATTCATTTCCTGTATAGTACAAATTAACACAGGCTTTTGTCCAACTGGATCAGTGTGTATCAGCATGACCTAAACAAGTGCCTGTTCTTCATTAATAGAAAGTGTCAAAATCTTTCAAGATCTAACTCCTGCTGTGACTTCTGGCACCTAGCCAAGAGTATCTCTAATAACTTTGCTTCTTCATCTTTCCCTCCTTTATTTCAACCTGATGGCACCACTGCCATCTCATCTATTTATAAAGCTGAACTCTTTGCTCATACCTTTGCTTGGATGATTCACGGCTTATTCCTCCCTCTCCTCCACCCTCTGACTGCTTCATACTACCCATTAAAATCCTTCGTATTGATGTTTTCCATGCCCTCATTGGTCTAAACCTTTGGAAGGTTTGTGGACTTGATGGGGTCCCTCCTATTGTCCTCTGAAACTGTGCCTCTGTGCTTGCACCTTGGCTACTCAAGCTCTTCCAACTCTATCTATCAACATCTACCTTTCCTTCTTGCTGGAAGTTTGCCTAAATTCAGCCTGTTCCTAAAAAGAGCGACCATTCTAGTCCCTCAAACTAATGTCCTATTGCTTTAGTTTCCTGCCCCTCTAAAGTTTTCAATCTATCCTTAACAGGAAGATAATTAAACATCTATCACTTCACAACCTATCTGATTGCCAGTATGGTTTCCATCAAGGCCATTCTACTGGTGATCTTTTGGTTTTTCTTACTGGGTCTTGGTCATCTTTAAGGGATTTTGGTGAAACTTTTGCTGTTGTCTTAGACATATCAAAAGCTTTTAATAGTCCAGCACAAAGCTTTGATTTCCAAACTACCTTCCTATGACTTCTATCCTTCTCTCTGTAACTTCATCTTAAGTTTCCTTTCTGACTCTTCTTTTGTTGCTGTGGTAGACAGTCACAATTTTTCTTCTAAATCTATTAACAGTGATGTTCCTCAGGGTTCTGTTCTGTCACCCACTCTCTTCCTATTATTCATCATTGATCTTCTAAACCAAACTTCTTGTCCTATCCACTCCTATGTTGATGATACCACCCTGCACTTTCCCACGTCTTTTTGTAGATGTCCAACCCCTCAGTAAGTAAACATCTCTTGCAGAGAAGCCACAGAACACTTAACTTCTGATCTCTGTAAAATTTCTGATTGGGTCAGAGCAAACTTAGTATTGTTCAATGCCTCAAAAACTCAATTCCTCCATCTGTCAACTCAACACAACCTTCCAGACAACTATCCCTTCTTCTACATTTACACTCATTTGTCCCCCTCTTCTACACTGAACATCCTCGGTCTGTCCTTTACTTACAATCTAAATTGGAAACTTAACATTTCATCTCTAGCTAAAACAGCTTCTGTAAAGTTAGGTGTTCTGAGTCATCTCCACCAGTTTTTCTCACCCTCCACAGCTAATAACTCTGTACAGGGACCTTATCCATCCATGTATGCAGTATGCTTCACACGTATCAGGGGGGTTGGTACCACTCATACCGCTCTTTTAGACAGGGTGGAATCAAAATGGCAAATGCAATTTAATATCAATAAATGCAAAGTGCTTAGCGTAGGTAGAGGAAACCCACACAATAGGTACACATTAGACAACCGAACTCTGGTAGGTACAGGGTACGAGAAAGATTTAGGAGTTATAGTTAGCTCTGAACTCCGTCTAGGGAAACAATGCATAGAAGCCAGAAACAAGGCAAATAGGGTACTAGGATTCATTTTTAGGAGTGTTAAAAGTAGAAGGCCAGAAGTAATATTAAAGTTATACTTGGCGCTGGTCAGACCTCATCTAGACTACGCGGTGCAGTTCTGGTCCCCACATTACAGGAAAGATATAGGTCTATTAGAATCAGTACAGAGGAGAATGACTAAAAGGATACAGGGGATGAGGAGTATTCCTTACGAGGCAAGGTTGAAGCTGTTAAATTTACATTCTTTAGAGAGACGTAGGTTAAGAGGGGACCTGATAGAAGTCTTTAAGTGGTATAAGGGTTATAACAAGGGAGATGTAAGCAAAATTCTTAGGATCAGCAACCAGGGTAGAACAAGAAATAACGGGTTCAAGCTTGAAAAATTTAGGTTTAGGAAGGAGATAGGAAAAAATTGGTTCTCAAATAGAGTGGTAGATGAGTGGAATGAGGAAAAAATTGGTTCTCAAATAGAGTGGTAGATGAGTGGAATGGACTCAGTAATCATGTAGTTAGTGCTAGGACACTAGAGAGCTTTAAGAGAAGATTAGACAAGTTTATGGATGGGGATAGCAGATGGAAATAGGTAGGTGTGTTTCATACAGGGACTGCCACGTGTAAGCCTGGTCGCTTCTTGCAGCTTCCCTTATTTCTTATGTTCTTATGTTCTATCCTGTCAACTCCTCTACTGTAACTGACTGTCTTCAGCCTCTCTCTCATTGCTGCAATGTTGCATCTCTTGCTGTCTGCTACTGCTATTTTCATGCCAACTGCTCCCCTGATATTGCTGATTGCATGCCTCCCTTCCTCTTGTGGCCTCACTGCACAAAACTTTCTTATTTCCCTCACCCCTATTCTATCCACCTTTCTTATGTTAAAATTAACCAGTATTCTCAATCATTGAGCCTTTTTTTTCTGGTAAACTCTGGAACTCCCTGCTTGCTTCTGTATTTCTACCTTCCTATGATTTGAACTCTTTCAATAGGGGTTTCAAGACATCCTGTAATTTCTGACTACTGCTTTCAACTTTGGGGACCAGCACCTCAGTGGGCCTTTTTTTTTTTTTTTTTTTTTTTTTTTTTTTTTTTTTTTTTTTTTGCTGGTGTCCCTCCTACATGAAAAATAAAAAAAACACTTCAAACCTTGTTTCACACTAGATTGTTTTTAATTGCATATTTAAACTGATTTACATATAAATATGAGGAATAAACAAAAAAAAAATAAAATCCAAAAGAACCCAATAAAGCCCCACCCCAAAACAAAACAAATGAATAAATAAATAAGTAGATAAATAAAACCCAATAAAATCCCCCAAAAAAACAGTGGGTTGGATTAAAGAAAAATGGGTTTTCAAACCTTGCTTTAAAAGGACAAAAACAGAAATAAGAGATGATAGCCTAAATGATATTGAAATTATTAACAACCACTGCCATTACTGTCTTGCAGCAAAATGGGGAAGCAAGCAGCATATCAAGTAACAGCAGTAATTGCAGTAGGGAACAAGATTCAGTGCAGCAAAAGAAACCACTACAGGACGGAGCCAGCCATTCCCCAGACCATCCACAGAGAGCTCCTGAGAACCATTTGTGGACAAAGAAGGATGCTGAAGAGAGGCATAGAGAAGGAGACATCCAGGCATCACCCATCCTCCTTCCCTTGACTCTTGAAAATGGAAGAAAGAGAAATGAAATTATTTTAGAATCAGAGAAGACTGTTGGGTGAGTGTTTAGTATATGACTTTGGTTCTTCTTAGTCTATGATGTGTGTATTTACCTAGTTGTATTGTACAGGGCATGAACCAAAGCTCATTTTGTTCTGTCTCCATAACCATATTTATCCAGTTTATCTTTAAATATGTGTACACTGTTTGCTACAACCACTTCTTTTTTCATATCATTCCAGATTTCAATAGTTCTTTGTGGGAAGCTGTATTTCTTGATGTCGCTTGAACATCCACTCTTTTTCATTTTCTTACCATGCCCCCTCGTCTGTCTCTCCCTCCTCCATCTGTGGTACCAAGTCATTGCTGTCTATTCTTTCTTTATTGTTTACTAATTTGTACATTGTTATAAGGTCTCCTTTTTCTCTTCTGTCTTGTAGTGTCGGTAACCCCATCTCTTTAAGTCTTTCTTGCCTTGCCTTGTGGTACAACACTTGTCACTCTGTGCCTACTTGATTTAGTGTCTGATTACTGTTCTCATTTCCCTCCCTTGTAAATAATCCTCCATCCATCTCAATGTTGCTCCCTTTAGTCCTCCTCCATTCTCTCGCTTTCACATAAAGCTTTTGTGGGAAACTTTATTGAATGCTTTTATGAGATCCAGGTATACCACATCAACCCATCCATCCCTCTCTTGCATTCCATCTATTACTCTCATATAGAAGCTCAGTAGATTTGTGACACAGGATCTTTCTTTCTTGAATCCAAATTGTTTTCCTGTAATTATCTTTTCATCTTCTAGATATTCCACCCATCTGCCTTTAATTACTATTTCACAAAGCTTGCTTACAATACTTGTTAGTGGCACCACTCTATAATATAATGGTTCCATTTTATTTCCTCCTTTGTATATAAGCTCTTTTCCAATCCCTTGGTACTTTTCCTTCTCTCAATGAGCTGTTAATTATATCCCATATGGGTTTTCCAATTGTTCTCTGCATTCTTTTAATATCCATCCATTTACTTGATCTGGTCCCATAGTTTTTCTAACATCCAGCTCTTCCAGCAGTTTCTTGATTTCTTTTGTCTTTACTTGTATCTCCTGTATTCCCTCATTCTGTGATACCACTTTCGGTGCCACAAATTCAGTTTCCATTATCATTCATTAGTTCACTCATCTCCTCAGTAGTTTCATTAATTCCTCCTTCTCTTTTTAACTTGTTTATGCCATCCTCATGTTTCATTTTCCCATTTATGTATCTGTAGAAGAGTTTGGGTTCTTCCTTGCATTGTCTCACTATGTCACTTTCAAAGTTTCTTTCTTCCCTTCTTATTTTGGTATATTCATTCCTTGCCTTTCTGTATCCTTCTCTAGCATTTCTGTTCATTTATCTTCCATGCCCTGTCCTTTTTCTTTTTTGTTTCTACACACCTGGCATTATACCATTCATGCTTCCCAATTTTCACTCTGTAACAAGGTGGCAGGGTGATAGGAAGATAGGAAAGTGGGGGATAGCATCATCAGTCATTAGTACCAGATTGGAGAAGGATGGCTGTGGTTCAGGGTGTCATTACTTTAAGACAAGACATGCATAGCCCTGATCTGCACTATACAGAGTCAACTCTTATCTAGGAGCACATCTTGTGTGGCATGGTCTAGCCAGAGGAGTGGAGGGTAGTGTAGGTGTCTCATTGTAGCTGCTTGTGGAGTCCACCCCCTTGGTAGCATCCTCTCTTCTATGTAGATGCAGCTTACTGCTCTGCATCACATTCAGATGGTTGGAGGTGTCACCAACTCCTGAGTGATGCACACCTGCTGCTCTATAGCTGTATTGTCTACTGCTTAAGAAATGGGGTATTGATCACAGTCAATGTGGTCTCCCTCTTCCCATCTCATGGTTCTGCAGATGCACCTGTTGGCCTGGAGTGAGTGGGTTCAGTTTGTGTGCTGTTTGGTTGAACTTAGCATCTCCTGTGTACACCATGGCTCATGAGTGAATAAACTCACTCGTGGTCTCATAGCATCCTCATCCACTGTCTGCTGACATGGTAGTGTTGCATGGTGATGGGCATGAAGTCCCTTACCTGCTGTCCCTTCAGCAGTTGAGTTGGGGGAGACACCCATGTCTTGCAATGGTGTGTTCAGATCCTGGAGAATGGCTGTTGTAGCCAGTGGCGTACCAATGGGGGCCATGCAGCCATGGCCCCCCTTTTGCAAAAAAAAATAATAGTGAATAAATATATTTATTAAACAAAAATAATAGGAAAATTAATATTAGTGTTACAATTATGAATGTGCACATGTGTGTGGAATTGTGAGCCCAGTGGCACTGAGTGACCAAATTATATCTCCTTTGGTTTTGTCTTGAGTTAATGGTAGGATATAAGGTGTGTTATTAGTGAAAAAAAAAGTAAGATGATAAATTGATAGGTTCATAAAATTATATCAAGTTGTCAAATGAAAGCGGTGGAGGGATGTTTGTAGCGGGAGTGGGGAGCCAGGAATACGGGAGACAGGGATAGTGTGGGCAGAGAGAAAGCATGAAAGCCATAAATGTAAGGTCTCTTTCCTTTTTGCCCCTCATATTTACTTGGCTCTAGGTTTTAGGTGCTGTCAAAGTGAATGGAGGACTATATAATCATATTGTAGAGACACCAAGCAGACTTGTCTGGTGACAGTGGTATGTAATATGCTTCAGTATTATGATGGGGAGAATGGTATACAACACAAGACATGTATGGGACAGATAAGGTGGACCTTTGTTATGAACTTTAATGACAGAGTTTTATACTTGACAGCAGACAGTGTAGAGTGGCTGAGTGACTATTGTATGCTCAACACTTGAACATTTGAGCTGCAGAATTGAATGAAAACAGTTGATCTATTTTGAGAATCATTCATTGATGATGGAGGTTCATGTAGTTCATAACCTATTCATGTTATTCATATATTTTCTGATCATAAATTCCAAATTTCTGAAAATTATGATTGATAAACTTTTCTTTCTTTTTATCTTGTATTATTTTCTATGGTGTGTATAGTTTCTTTTTTTTATTCACACAGGCTTGGGATTTGTGCCTTTCCATTTCCTACATATTTCCTCCTTGGCCATGAAATACCAGGAAAAAAAAGAAAAAAAAATTATATATATATATATATATATATATATATATATATATATATATATATATATATATATATATATATATATATATATATATATATATATATATATATATATATATGTATATACACATACATACATACGTAGTGTTTCCCCATCTATTTGTGGTTCAGCATTCACAGCTTCCCATATTCGCTGATTTTTTTCCTAACCTAGTCTAACCAATGGGAAGTTTTCAGAGTTGCCAGATATCACCACTGGCTCAGTCTTTTGGCCCAAAGAGCCTGAATTATTCTTTGAATTATTGTAAATTACACACTTTTTTTCTGGGACTTGTCACAGTTACACATCAATACAATACTGGTATTCCATTGCTATTACTTATTCAACACAGTCCTGAATACAGCAACATATCATTCATTTGTGACTTCAATAAGGCTCATGTTTGGAATACTTACACACTGAGCCAATGCTCTCTCTCATACTTACACACTGAGCCAATGCTCTCTCTCTCTCTCTCTCTCTCTCTCTCTCTCTCTCTCTCTCTCTCTCTCTCTCTCTCTCTCTCTCTCTCTCTCTCTCTCTCTCTCTCTCTCTCTCTCTCTCTCTCTCTCTCTCTCTCTCTCTCTCTCTCTCTCTCTCTCTCTCTCTCTCTCTCTCTCTCTCTCTCTCTCTCTCTCTCCACTTCCTTGCTCCATGCACTCTCCTCCTCTGTATGTCCCTTCCTCCCATTGTTCCTTTCCTCTCCCATCTTTTGTCTATTCTCAAACTTTCCTCCTTTATACCTCTCCTTTCCTGTATCTGTCAGAGATAAGGGACAGGGGAGTGACACTCCCTCTCTCCCTCACATTCATTCTATGTCATTTTCCCTTTATCCTTTCTTTCTTACTCTCTCACTCATAGAATCTCATTTTCATTCTCTGTCATTCTCATTCTATTTAGCACTTCCCAGGATTGTTTTTACTTTTAAAGAGTTATGGCTTTCTCACACACAAGGTTCATGCTGCCATTACATGACTGGATTTTAGGGATCCAAACGTTCTAAGCTACTAATGGAAGATAGATAAGAGTCTGGAGCTGGTGAACTTTTAGGATTGTATTCTACCTCCAACCAGTCTGTAAGCCTGTTTGCATAAACTATATACACCTTGTTAGATAGCTGGAGCAGGTCCACCTCTTCCATGTGGAAGGGATACATGGATGAGCAACAGGGGGTGGATAAGGCATTGGCTTTACATACTCAACACTGCATTCACTTTTGTTTAATCTCATTGTTGGTGCTCAGCCAGTATATGGACTGTCTGGCACAGTGCAGTGTAGAGTCCATGTCCTGGTGACCTGATTGGAGACTAGCCACAACCAAACATGGGACAGTGGTGGGGATGACTACCTGCAGGTGCCCCTTGTCAGTGACATACATTATAATGTCCCTGTGGCATGACAAGTGCCACCTCACCTGGAAATATGGGCTTAGCAGCAGCATCCTAATCCCCATCCTAACAAGACACATGTGCATAGAGGAGTCTGTAATACTTATCGTGACAGGCCTCTTCCTCTACCATACAAAGGTTCATGACACCACCTTCCTTATTCTCCTGGGCAAAAGCCCACTGGCACAGGTGCATAGGTGGCTTTGTCCTCTGCCAGATTAATCTTGTCAGGTTCCCTGCAGAGCACAATGTATTGTAAGAGTGCATTGTCCACAAAGTTGGCCTCCCCCATGAGATATTTGACACAGGTGTACATGAGTTTTTTTTCCTCCAAGTTCCATCACAGAGGGGGTTGCTGACATACTTCAGCTCCTTGTTCTGGAGTGTGTGTTAGTCTGTAATGATTGTGAGATTTGGGCTGCCCAGGAGGAACAGCCATGCCTTCTTCTGACACTGAGTGGTGGTGAACACCTTCCCCTCCAGCATCAAGTAGTTTTGCTCCACCAGCATCAGGTGACAGCTGCTGCAGAGTGCCAACTTCCTGCTGCCTATACAATACAATGTGGTCAGTTGTGATGCACACTGGCAGTATGGGGGACTTATAAGCAGTCTTCCACCAGAGGTGTCATGGGTTGTCTGGGCTGTTGGGCTGAAAAGAGTCTCTAATTACCTTGACTTTCCTGCACCATGCAAGAAGCTCTTCATCACTTTATTAACACACAGTTGCTTTAGTCAATAAACTTCACAACTGAAGTGCAGGAGATAACTATAGTTGTGATTTCCTGAAAAACAAGCCAGATTGTACAACACCTTGCATTTAGCCCACCTCTTATTTAGAATATATAGCCCAAAATGAGTCTTGCCTGCCTGTAAAATCTTTAACTTACTTTAAAATCTTAGAAATGTATTTATTTCAATACTTCAATATGTGTTTTTGTCAAAAAGGGCCAAAAACAATTCAGTCACTTAAGATTTAGAACAGAAGAGGTTCTTCGACAGAGATAGAGTTGTTTCTGCCACCAGCCCACTGTACTCAAGTTGACAACAAGAAGATAAGGCTCAAGAATTGCCTTCACAAACGAGGTTAGTAGGATATGATATCCACTTTCAGTATACTAGGGGCAGTGAGCGTCATGAGACAGATGCAGGCAGCACAGTGAGTATAGTAACACGTTTCAAATGTAAAACAATAACAATTTGGAGCTCATCTTGGGGTGAGGACTGTACCTGGCCTCATTTGCCTAGTTTACATTTAATGTACTTTGCATTATATATACAGTGAAACTTCGGTTACCAAATGCCTCCCTTTTCGAACAAATTGTTTTTTTCACAAAATCTTGAACTCATTATTATTATTCCAGTTGTGATGCCATAATTCAGTTATAGAACAAAGTTATTTTATTTCAAATATTAAAAGACATAACAAAAGCTGCCATTTATTACAAATTTATAGTTTCTATAAATATCTACCTCGTTTTTATATATTTGGAGAAGAGGCAGAGTGTAAGACAGTAACTCAATCTTTGAAATAAGATAAATGTGATCCCATTTAAAACCTCAATTGTAAACTAACAGTTTTCGGCACTCAGGAGTAATCCCAAGCCATCTGTGGCTCTTTTGATGACCCCCAGTGCCATCAATACTGCACAGCTTCATTTTTCCAGTAGCTTTTCCAGCAGCAAGATGTCTAAGTGTTATGATCACCTTCATTTTGGTAGTAAGTGGGTTGCTCTTCTCTGTGTCCCTCTGTAAGGCTTCTCACTAGATCGGTCTAAACAGTATCTTCTGATGAGTTCTGTGCCATTATGTTCATTCAATACATCCTTTCTGGATAAATAATTTGTAAGCTGGAGATGTTGTGAAGCAGCCATCTTGGCTATGGGAGCATCTGTCATAAGCCACTAAGACAGTGTAGACTGGTGTCTGGGAACAGATTAATCCATTTCACATTGATTCCTATAGGGAAAATAGTTTCGGTTTTTGAACGTCTTGGATTTTGAATGGCATTCAAGAATGAATTAAGTTTGAGAACTGTATATGTTACAAGACATACAGACATGCTAAAAATTAATATGTTTCTAAAACTGAAATGTAAGTTTAACATTTCATAATGCCAAGCAGCACATATTTTCTTGTAAATAAGATAAGGATTGGTTTTCAAGGAAATATAATTAGGGTTGTCTTTTCACGTTTCCTAATTTTTTTGCTGTGAAGTTTATTGACAACATCTGTTTCGTGTGCAAATACTTTGAAGAAGAGTGTCTTGCATGAATATAGGAAAGTCAGGGTAATTAGAAGCTCTTTTCAAGCCAACAGCCCAAACAATAATGCTGCATAGTGACAGAAGGCTTGGGAAGACCCAAATTGTTGCATGACAACAAAGTTAGGCATTCTAAGTTGTCTCTAGTAGTTTTTTTTTCACTCTCCCCCTCAACCCCAGCTACTTAACTTTGTACAAGAGGCTTTATCTGTCCATATATGGAATTTGCTTCACTTGTATGGGGGTTCTACTCACCACTATTTTAGAGAGGATGGAATGAAAAGCTTTTCATCTTATCAACTCCTCTCCTCTAACTGACTCTTCAGCCTCTCTCCCATTGCTGCAATGTGGCAGCTCTTGCTATCTTCCACCAGTATTTTCATGCTAACTGCTCCTCTGATATTGCTGACTTCATGCCTCCCCTCCTGCAGTCTTGCAGCACAAGACTTTCTTCTTTCTCTCATCCCTATTCTATCCACCTCTTTAATGCAAGCATTGACCAGTATTCTCAATCATTCATCCCTTTCTTTGGTAAGCTCTGGAACCCCCTGCCTGCTTCTGTATTTCCTCCTTCCTATGACTTGAACTCTTTCAAGAGAGAGGTTTCAAGACACTTATCCTTTTTTTTTTTATTCATTTTATTTTATTTTTTATCTTTTTTTTTACTCTATCTGACATCTTTATGGAAACTGGCATTAAGTGTTAGCCTTGGCCATTGGCCCTCATACATAAAACACACACACATACACACACACACACACACACACTGAAGGAAGAGAAGAGATGGAGGGAGCAATTGAACAAAGCAGCCTGGGTTTGTTGACATTCACTCCCAGCACAGGAAGTGGGGCAACTGAAGGCAAAAGATTAGATATCTCTGGTTTTGAGAATATAATACATAAGAAAATATGTGATTCGGAGAAGGAAAAGCTGTCATCGCCAGGTGAGAAGGTGTTACATTGGAAAATATGTGAATTGGAATGGAATCTAAAGCAAGTATTCGAAAGAATGTCTCAAATGGGAGAAAAAAAAACAAGAAATCTTACACGTGGATCATGTGTTGTTGAAGAGTGAATGTGAAGAACTAAAGAAACAACTGAGTACTAATGAGAAGATAGTGGAGGTAAATGATGCTAAGGTGGAGAAATTAAGTGAAAGGCAAGATGTCTGGAAAAAAGAAGAGGAACAGGAGAAAATTGATCTCAAGGAAGTTATAGAAATGCAACTCCAGCAAAGGGAAGATGATGTGGAGAAAACTGTGCTAAAAGTCATCAGAGAAAAACCAAACATAGTAAGGGATTGTTGAAAAAAAAAAAAATGTGTGGTAGTTTTTTGGGTTACAGGAAGAAGTCTAGCCTATTAGACATGCAAGAGAGCAACATGAAAAAAAATGTAGCTGAGAAGGTGGTAGAAACAGCATGTGAGGAACAAGACGAGAGAAATAAGCTCAAAGAAGAAATAGAGGAAGTGTTCAGGATAAGGAAATATAGAGAAAACAAACATAGGCCATTGAAAATTAGGATGAGATCACAAGTTGCTGCTGAAGAACTAATTGCAAGATTGTGGAAGTTAGCATCCAAGGAAATTTATAAGAAAGCCTGGATAAGAAGAGACCTTAATGAAGAAGAAATGAATTGTGGAACGAAGAAAAGGAAAAAAAAAAACATGAACAGAACAGAGACAGAGAAAAAGAGCTTTTATTGGAGAATCAAGGACATGAAATTGAGAAAGAGGTACACAACACTAAGACTGACCGAAGAGAGTTGAAAATAGTATATACTAATGTGAGCGGCCTATAATCAGCTCTGTTAGAAATGAATGATTATTTGAGAGTGAGTCAGCCAGATGTCATGGGGATTAACTGAGACTAAATTATGTGGGGAGTTAGAATCAATTGACCTTGGAGAAAACAGATACAATGTATGGACAAGAAACAGAAATGTCAAGAAAGGAGGTGGTGTGTTATTATTTATAAAGAAAGAACTGCAAGTGAATAACATAATTTATGGTGAGGGAGGAGCTGAGGTGTTGAAAGTAGGAGTGAGACAAAGTGGAGGTAAGAGAGATTTTGCTGTAGCTTATGTAACCCTGAAAACGAACTCATGGACAATAGATGATTATGAACAGATGATTAATAATACTATTGTATGTATGAAGAGACTGGTTACTAACAGTGAGAACATAATACTTATGGGGGACTTCAATTGCAAAGAGGTACCGTGGGAGAATTGATCAACCAAAGGGAGTGAATTGTCAAGGGGAAATAAATTACTACAGATGGTTATGGACAACCTTCTTATGCAGTGGGTGAAAGACTCAACAAGACTTCAGGGGAATGAAGAGACTGCAAGACTGGATCTGGTATTTACCAAGGAGCCTGAAATTGTGGAGGATATGACATACCAAAGCCCATTAGGAAAAAATGATCATGTGCTAATTGAGTTCAAGCTGGGGGTAGAAGGCACAGAGGAAGAAGACCATAAAGAAGGAACACTAAACTTCAGTAAAACAAACTTTGTGGAGCTAAAAAAAATATTTTGAAAGAGCTGATTGGACAGATTTCCACAATACCAGAGGCAGAAGATAAATGGAGATTGCTACTAGGGATATATGAGGAGAGTATAAGAAAATATGTGCCAATAAAATGGGCAAGAAAACAGGCAAGACAAGTGTAGTTCAACAGAGGATGTGAAAAAGCAAAAGCTGAAAGAGATAAGGCATGGAATAGATGGAGGAAAAGTAGAAGACACAACCATTGGATATTTTATAAAGATAAAAGGCATGCATATGGCAACATTCATAAAAAAGAAAGAATAAATTAAAAGAAAGATATTGTTGAGAAATGTAAGTACCAACCCAAATTGTTCTATGGATATGTAAATGACAAACTGAAAAAAAAGAAAGGAATAAGTAAATTGGAGAGAGATGGTGTGATTTATGAAGATGCAAAACAGATGGCCGAAATAATGAATAATTGTTTCCAGTGAGTCTTCATGAGCGAAAGTGAATTTGTGGAGCAAAGGACAGACACAGAAGGGATTGGAATGCACAGTATGGAAGTGTCTGTGGAAGAGGTAAAAAAGATAATGAAAAAACTGAACAAAAGGAAAGCTATGGAGCCGGATGGAGTGTCAAACTGGATTCTAGAAGAATGCAGTGAACATTTAGCTGACAAAATCCATGCTGTCCTTACAAGCTCTTTTGAAGAGGGTGTAGGTCCCATTGACTGGAAAAAGGCAGACATTGTGCCAATATTTAAAGGTGGAAATGATGAAGATCCGTTAAATTACAGACCAGTGTCCCTAACCAGTGTGGTTGCTAAGATAGTGAAAAGATTATAAAAGAAAGATGGATGAAGTATCTAGAAGATAACAACATATTGAGAAGCAAACAATTTGTCTTTAGAGAAGGAAGATCCTATACTACAAACCTTATAAGTTTCTACTTGAGAGTTGTAGACATTGTACAAGAAAGAGATGGATGGGTAGACTGCATTTATTTAGACCCAAAAAAAGGCATTTGACATAAAAGACTAATGTGGAAACTAAAAGAAATAAGATGGCTGAAAAGGGGTATGCTGAGATGGTTCTAAGACTTTTTAAATAACAGACAAATGAGAACTACAGTAAAAGAAAAAAAAATCCTCTTGGAAACAAGTTACTAACAGTGTGACACAGGGATCTGTGTTAGCTCCAGTCATGTTTGCAATATATGTAAATTATATGCTGAAAGGAATAGAAAATTATATGAGTTTGTTTGCTGATGATGCAAAACTGTTAAGAAAAATAGAGGAAGATGATGACTGCATGGCCCTACAGCAAGATCTGGAAAGGATATGGGATTGGTTCTGTAAATGGGAAATAGAATTTAACATAAAGAAATACAGTGTTTTAGAATTTGGGAAAAGCATGAGAAGACCAAGAGGCATATACACAATGGGAAATGAGTGTATCAAAAAGGAAACAGAAGAAAAAGATCTCAGGGTAATCAGAGTGGATAGCCGTCACCAGAAAAGCACATTAATAAAATCACAGCCGAAACTTATAACCTGTTAAGAAACATCAAGGCAGCTTTCAGTTACATAAATGGAGAAATGACTAAGAAACTGATTACAAACCTAATAATGCCAAGATTGGAGTATGCAACCCTGGTATGGTCTCCAAACTTGAAAAATACATAAGAAAACTTGGAAGAATTCAAAGAGCATCCTCAAAACTTCCTTCCAATTTAAGGGAACTGTCATACAAAGAGAAACTGAAGGTATTAAAATTGAGGAGGGAAAGAGGAGATTTAATAGTGATGTATAGAGCTATGAAAAGATTAGAAAAAACAATAATGAAGACTTGATGATTTGGGATATCAAGGTCAGAGGACATGGAAAGAAACTGAAAAAGAGCTACAGTACGAGAGATGTAAAGAAATTCAGCTTCCTGCAACAGTGTGTTGATGTGTGGAATGCATTGGATGCAAAAGTTGTCAACACTAAAACCCTACATAAATTCAAGGAAGGGCTAGACATTTGTAGATATGGAGACAGGATAACATGAGCATAGCTCTCTTCCTGTATGTAGGTAATTACACACACACACACACACACACACACACACACACACACACACACACACACACACACACACACACACACACACACACACACACACACTACAATTTTTTTTCAATAATTTTATGAAATATAGTACATTTTTTTCCACAAAACATTCTTGTAAAATTGGGGTGCGTCTTATGCAGAGGTGTGTCTAATACGCTGGAAAATATGGTAAATAAGAATAGAAACTAATCTGCTGTCAGTAGCATGAGATGCCTGGGTTTCAGTGAGGAACATGCAGTGAGGTTTGAAGGAAGTGAGATGATGTTCTGCTGATTGGAAATTTGATCTAAGGCTGCAAACCTTGTTGAAGTTGTTGCGACCAGATGCAGCCCACAGCTATCAGAACTCTGAGATTGCCACCCTGTTTCACCCACCCACAGGGAAGGGACTATTACAACCACCAATTTGTTAAGAAAGATCACAAACCACATGCAGGAGGGGCACAGATAGGACAAAAGAAACACAAGTATAAGGCTTATAATATTCTGTGAGGTACCATCCATGTAACGGGCCACCCACACCCACAGAATATTATGTCCTCCCATCAATGCACAGTCCATATGCAGTCCCCTGAATGACTATACATGTACAGAATATTATGACATCCTCTGGCTACAGAGCTCCCAGCAGTAAGCTTTGTAAACCAGTTGCATCACTAAAGACACAAAAGCACAACAACCAACAGACAAAAGGGGAGCCAGCCAACCACTCACATATAGATGCTAGGATGTTCAGCAAGCGCTGAAGAGTCGTTGAAAGAGGTTATCCCCTCAGTTTAGAGGCATGAAGAACATTGTTTAAAAAAAAAAAAATTATGGGTGTATCAAGGGTGCTGGGTAAAAACTGATTAGCACATCAGAGAGGATAACTTTTTTACTATATTAAGTGTCAGTAACAGCTAAGAAAGACAAAGGGAAGTGGGTAAATTCTTAAGAGGAATGTAGTGGGGAGCAATCTTACAGTAAATTATGGAGAGCGGCAAGAATTATCACGCCTCAGGCATCATTACCCTTTTCTCCTTCTCTCTTCTCTCTCTGTGTTTTGCTACATGTTTCATACATGGCTCTCATAATAAAGTTAATATAGAGAAAGTTAGAGGAGGCATCAAGACATTTCATATTGTTATTCAAAAGACATTGTGGTTTCATTCCCAGATGGGGACAGAGTATAGGACACAATTTTTTCAAAGGGCAGTATGTTCTCATATGTGGAGAAATACATATTCTATTATTTTTATGCTTCCCTTAGGATATACTGTGTTCAATTAATGGAACATATAGTATGTAATCTATTTATTTCTCAAAAGTCAACTCCAAGAAAATTTATGTTGTTTCATAGTCTTTCTTAAGAATCATTGACAGTGACATCATCTCTTCCAGAATGTTAGACCCCACTCCACCACATGAGAGTAAGCCAGACAGTGATACCTCGATCAATGGTAAGTACTCATACTTTTCAGTATATGAGAGCCACTCATATATGTATTCTTATTATTTCTCTCTCACTCATCATTTTTGGGTGGCAACACCATGTAAGGTGCAGTATTATATGTCCTATCTCTCCACAATTGGTTTTCTCTCCTTTACTAGATATAAAAACATTTTTATCTGTACTTTCATTATTTCCACTGTTCATTCTACTTAACTCACAAGCACTTTTCAAGTAAGTAATATCTGTTATAATAGTCATAGCTGTTATTAGTCATCAAACTAATTTACTTTTTGAGATAATTACAAGTACATATGCTAGAGCAAACTGATACCTTAAACCAAAAATATCAAAGTATGTGGGGTATGTCATATTTGCAGTCTTACACATTTTTTTTTTTTTTTTTTTTTTTTTTTTTTTTTTTTTTGCTTCCCAAACAATTTAAGGTAAGGGGAGGGGGAAGAAGCTAGTTTTTTCATTTGAGTGAATGGTATACCCTATGTGTCTGAAATCATAGTACGTTATTTGTATATGTTCCCTTATTACATCATGCAAATTTTATTAAATTTGGTTTCTAACTTACTGATATATAGGGGTAACTTTAAAAAAACTTTAATTTCTCTTATATTCTTTGTTTTTCAGTCAACTAATTTTAAAACAATAAATAAAATAAATACCATAGAAACCTTGCATGTTTGTCTGCAATTTTTACTGATAAAATTAAGTTTTACAGCATAGTTATGAAAAAACAAAGTGATGCCTTCCATTTTTTATCCATTGTATCTCCATTGTTTTCCAGAACAAAATAAAAACAACAATAAAAAAATATAACCCTTTGTATGTACTTTCTCTTGATATTAAACAATAGACAGTCAGATTTTTTTTTTAAATCTGTAATGGTTTTTGAAACCGGAAAATACACTTTTCGAGGTATTGGTTGTCAAAGATTTTTTTTCCATGTTGTCAGTGTCTTGGCACTTGTGTTGGTTTGATTGGTATAAAATCTTCCCATATCATTGCCTATACCTTCTACTTTCTAGAGAGTTAGAATAGGCACCTGGTTCCCCCCTTCAAAGAGGTATTACTCACTCAAAGGTCAGGGTGTCAAAAGGCACCATTTTCTTCTTTGTAGCAAGATTTATTTGTAATATTCTGCTTCGCATTCCTTGTCCTTCTTCTCAGGTTTTTTTCTTTTGGCCTTTGATATTGCAATCTGACTTCTTTCCTTATCCTTTCTCGAGATAATTCTGTAATTTGGCGTCAGAAACAGTGATCTTTTCTATTATATTTGTTCCTCTGTAGCCAGTATTGTGTTCCAAAGCCATGTGCCTGACCAGGAACCTGACCCTGAAGAGCTCATAACCTCAGGGTTTAGTGTAGCTCCCTTCAGGCACCTCTTGAGCAGCTCTGGACTTCCAAGATCCTTGTTCACACCCATGATGAGTGCCAGTGAGGAATTTTTGCTAAGAAAACCTTTTTGCAGTTGTGGTCCTTAGCACTCTTTGGCAGCTGCAGTGCTATTGCTCTCTGGTAAAAACACCACAGTTTTTCTCCTTTTGGGCAAAAGTGATGGTAGGGCATGTCATTGATGAATAATAAGAAGAGAGTGGATGACAGGACAGATCCCTAAGGAACACCACTGTTAATAGACACGAGAACAGTGACCATCTACCACAGCAGCAATAGAATGGTCAGAAAGGAAACTTGAGATGAAGATACAGAGAGAAGGATAGAAGGAGGGAAGTTTGGAAATCAAAGCTTTGTGCCAGATATGTCTAGGGCAACAGCAAAAGTTTCATCAAAATTTCTAAAAGAGGATAACAAAGACTAGTAAGGAAAGCCAGAAGATCACCAGTAGAGCAGTTTTGACAGAACCCATACTGGCGATCAGATAAAAGGTTGAGGAGTGATAGATGTTTAAGAATCTTCCTGGTGAGGATAGATTCAAAAACTTCAGATAAGCAGGAAATTAAAGCAATAGGATGGTAGTTTGAGGGATTAGAACAGTCACCCTTTTTTAAGAACAGGCTGAATGTAGGCAAACTTCTAGCAAGAAGGAAAGGTAGATGTTGACAGACAGAGTTGAAAGAGTTTGACTAGGCAAGGTGCAAGCGAAGAGGCGCAGTTTCAGAGAACAATAGGAGGGACCCAATCAGGTCCATAAGCCTGCCAGGGGTTTAGGCCACCAAGGGCATAGAAAACATCATTGCAAAGAATTTCAATAGGTAGCATGAAGTAATCAGAGGTTATAGGAGAGGGAGGAACAAGGCCTGAATCATCCGAGGTAGAGTTTTTAGCAAAGGTTTGAACAAAGAGTTCAGCTTTTGAGATAGATGTGATAGCAGTGGTGCCATCTGGTTGAAATAAAGGAGGGAAAGAAGAAGCAAAGTTATTGGAGATGTTTTTGGCTTGATGCAGAAATTACGAGGGGAGTTAGATCTTGAAAGATTTTGACACTTTCCATAAATGAAGGAGTTTTTGGTTAGTTGGAGAACAGACTTGGCATGGTTCTGGGCAGAAATACAAAGCACATGAGATTCTGGTGATGGAAGGCTCAAGTACCTTTTGTTGGCCACCTCTGTATCATGTATAGCATGAGAACAAGCTATGTTAAACCAAGGTTTGGAAGGTTTAGGTTGAGAAAAGAGTGAGTAATGTATGCCTCCATACCAGACACTATCTTCTATGTTATGCGCTTGGCACACAGACGGGTCTCTGATACAGAAGCAGTAGTCATTCAAAAAAAAATCAGCAAAATACATCCTTAGGTCCCCCAAACTAGCAGAGGCAAAATGTCAGAGGCATCTCTGCTTAGGGGTTTCCTGAGGAGCAATAGGACAAGATACAGGTATGAGATTGTGATCAGAGGAGCCCAGCAGAGAAGATAGGGTAACAGCATAAGCAGGATTAGAGATTGGGAAAAGGTCAAGAATGTTAGGCATATCTCCAAGACAGTCAGGAATGTGAGTAGGGTGTTGTACCAATTGTTTTAGGTCATGGAGGATGGCAAAGTTAAAGGCTAGTTCACCAGGATGGTCAGTGAAGGGACAGGAAAGCCGAAGTTGGTGATGAACATTGAAGTCTCTAAGAATGGAGATCTCCACAAAAGGGAAGGGAGTCAGAATGTGCTCTACTTTGGAAGTTAAGTAGTTAAGTAGTGTAGTAGTTAGTTTTTCTTTTATGTGTTTCTGATTGTAATAATCTTTAAGTTTTATGTTTTGATTGTTGTTTTTTTTATTATATTTTATGTGCTTTTAGCTTGAAAATGTCATGTGCACATGGTGAAACGTTGTGCAATAAAGAAGATAAGGGTCCTGTTTGATCTGTTCCTCACAACCTCATTTATATATATATATATATATATATATATATATATATATATATATATATATATATATATATATATATATATATATATATATATATATATATATATATATACACACACAACAGGGTACACGACAACGCATGGTCGTTATAATGTAAAATTGCAAAAATGCATTGAAATTTTAATAATTATTTAATTGAAATAATGAAATAAAATTGGCATTATGAATTCACCACTCATGCCAGCACTGGAATTTCAATAAAAATTTATTTGGAATAAGAAACTGAAATTTGCAAGACTAACTCACCAGCTGTGCGACCTGCTGCTCACCTATCTGCCACCTGTCCCTTCCTCCCTTTTCCCTTTTCCCTTTCCTCTCCCTTTTTTCATCTTGTCTCAAACCTCTCTCCCTGTCTATCTCTATCTGTCTAAGATAAGGGACAAGTGAGTGGTACCTTGCTCTCTCTCCCTCCCCTTCATTTATTTTATGACATTTTCAGATCATCTTTTCTCATTCTTTCTCACATACATAACTCATTTTCATTCTCTATCAGTCTGATTCTATTTAGCAATCCTTAGAATTCTTCTTACTTTCACAGAGAGAGAGAGAGAGAGAGAGAGAGAGAGAGAGAGAGAGAGAGCTCCAACTTAGACGGGATTTATATGTGGGGTGGGATGCTGGCAGTGGGTAAATGTTACCGATACTTGTCAAAGCAGCACAAAACTCAGGATGATAATTTACCAAACCCAGGATGGTAAGAATTTAGCACTAGGTGCAAAACTCAGGAGGATGCTGTATATATATATATATATATATATATATATATATATATATATATATATATATATATATATATATATATATATATATATATATATATATATATATATATATATATATATATATATATTGTGTTATCTCAAATGTAGTAGTGCACTTTTTTTTTCTTTTTTTTTTTTGGAGTTTTTTGTTATTTTCCAGTTAAGTAGAACCAATCAATTTTTTCCCCATAGGTTCTTCAGTCGCCATAATGCACATTTACCATAACAAATGCTACATTGGAATGAATCATGTTTGTTGTCACATACACTGCTGTATATATATTATTTTCAACAAGAGGATGTCAAGTATTTCAATAATTCAAGATGTAATAGCTAAGAAGCAGCACCAGTAATCTCACCAATTTATACTCTGTAAAAAGACAAAAATCATCTTACTTGTAGATGCAAAGAGGGGAGGGCATGGAGGAAGAAAAAACTTTAACGGGCAGCGTGGTATTAAAAATAAGAACCACTGTTATAAAGTATTCTTGAGTTTGTCTGTTGGCAGGTAGTGACTGGGAGGGCTGTCAGGGATTTTTGACAAAGATGGCAAACTGTCTGCTGTTTATATATATATATATATATATATATATATATATATATATATATATATATATATATATATATATATATATATATATATATATATATATATATATATATATATATATATATTTTTTTTTTTTTTTTTTTTTCTCCCCTCCACCTCTCTCTCTCTCTCTCTCTCTCTCTCTCTCTCTCTCTCTCTCTCTCTCTCTCTCTCTCTCTCTCTCTCTCTCTCTCTCTCTCTCTCTCTCTCTCCATGAAAAGTGGCAAACTTTCGAGGAAAACCAGATTTGTGGCAAAATGTGACATTTATGGTACCATGCTTAGAGCCATACATCCAATCAGGGGCCCTACCAGGTGAGATACCTGGCAACACTGGCCATATTTACCGAGCACTTATAGTTGAAATGCAAATGATATGGTCTTCATTATCTTTTATAGGCCACTCTCATGATATTGGTAAAGATTTGTATCTTGTAAATTTTTTTTATGAATAATATCACAGCTACTGATCCTTACCTTATACAAATCAGATATCACAACCCACAGGGACATCAGTCAGCTGCTCCGCATTAATGTAAAGACACTCTTGGAGGCTTCCTCTAATGGCGGGAGTCAGCTGCCTCTTTTATGTTTTGATTGCTTGAACACAGTAACCAGTAGCCAGTCAGAATTGTCAGTGTTGAATTTACTGCCAAAAGCATGCCAAAAACAGGGTTTTTTTTTTAAATGCTAATGTTTAATCTTTCTCTAATATGTTTAAATTGTGCATACAAATTTCACTAAATTTTCACTAAAAACTTAAACAAATCCCCAGAAATTCCCTAGAAAATCTATTTCCCTAGATTTTCTCCAAAATAGTTCATATTTCCCAATCTGGGGACAAATTCCCCAAAAGTGAGAGCACTATACTGAGCTGAGAGCACCACACTTGCTCCTTCTAAGTATTACCATATCATGTTCACCCAAAAAATTGAAAGATTTTTACATTTTTTTGTATTTTTTGAGAAAAAAAGACAAGCTACTAATGTAAACAAACCATGTGGCTGAGCATGGGACATTTAAATTGGATTTATACAGAAACCATTGTGTTTTTTGCCATAAATCTTTGTGAAATAATAGGGAATACATTTACCTACCATATATATAGAGTAGGGTACACAACAACAAACATGATTCATTCTAATATACCACTCGTTATGGCAAATGTGCATTATGGCAACTGAAGAACCCGTGGAAAAAAATTATTTGGTTCCAGGGAACCAGAAAATAATATAAAAAATTCTACAATTTAAAAAATACATCAAAATGAGCACATTTGCACTATTATGTTTGAGATTACACAACAAATACATACAGTACCCTCCTGAGTTTCACGCCTAGTCTTAGTCCTAATCCCAGTCCTAGCATCCCAGGTTTTGTGCATTAGCACCCCGAGTTTCGTGCTACTTTGACAAGTATTGGTCACATTAACCGACTGTTGGCATCAAACATAGAGTAAATTCCGCAAAGTCCCCTCTCTCTCTCTCTCTCTCTCTCTCTCTCTCTCTCTCTCTCTCTCTCTCTCTCTCTCTCTCTCTCTCTCTCTCTCTCTCTCTCTCTCTCTCTCTTTTTTATTTTATTTTTTTTTATTTAAACATAGGTACATTATCACCCAAAGGCACACTACTGTGTGCAACCTATTTTAGGGGTGAAACACAACACACAAATATAAATATAAAGATATATACATATATATACATTCTTTATGGCCTTATGCTAATATTGTTAGTAGGGGGGTTGGGAACAAGCCCCTCCAGTGGTGTGCTGCTAACTTCACGTCCTGGGTATTCATCCCCCTGATATCAGGGACGGAGGACACGAAGACGTTCCACAGTCTGGAGACTTTCCCCCAAAAGGTGCGCTGGTGTTGGCTGGAGTGGGAACATAGCACTTCCACTGAGTCACCACTGGATAACACCGTTCTCGTGTCCCGTGAGGTGACTCTGGTGGGCAGCCGTAGTCTCACCAGATGTGGCACATCCTGCACCTGTGTCTTGTGGAACACCACAAGGGCCGCCACGTTCCTGTGGTGTTCTAGCGTGTCGACGGGAGCCTCAGGATGGGCTGGGGCACCTGCTGCTTCCACCAGTCGCAGTGCCCGTCGCTGGATGCCGTTGAGTTTGCTGATGTGTGTGGCAGCACAGGACATCCAGGAGAGGGCGGCATACTCTAAATAAGGCTGTATCTGGGCCTTGTAGAGCAAGAGCCTTCCTCTCCTGTCGAGCAAGTTGGCCACCCTCCTCAAGGAGGAGACTCGGTGTGAGGCCTTAAGGGCAATGTGTTTGATGTGGCGGTCAAACTGCAGCCCTCGATCCACCTCCACCCCCAGAATCTTGACAGACTCCTGGAGTTTGAGAGGAAGGCCACCAAAGTGTAGCCCTCCCTCCACTGCTGGCTCGGCAGCGGGGGATCGAGAGACTACCATTGCCTGTGTCTTCTCCAGAGCAAAGGTCACCTGCCAGCGTGCCCCCCACTCCTGTATCACCCCAAGCTGCTGATTGATCTCTTCAGCAGCACGCACACTTTCATGTCGAGGGTAGGTACAGGAGAGAGTGCAATCGTCAGCATAAGCTGAGACCACTGGCAGCTGTCGGAGAAGATCGTCCACGTAGATGTTCCACAGGACTGGCCCCAGCACCGAGCCCTGTGGCACTGACACTCTCACTGGGAGGGACTCGGACGCTTGCCCATTGACAACGACCTGGAGGGTCCTTCCTTGGAGGTAGTCGCCAAGGAGCTGAAGGAGATCACCCTGGATCCCCTTTGCCCTCAGCTTTTCCAGAAGGCCCCCATGCCAGACCCTGACGAAGGCGCCTGCTATATCCAGGGCCACCACAACAGAGTCGAGGCCACCGTCAAGGGCATCCTGCCAGCCCCCGGTGAGGAGCATGAGGAGATTGGAGGTGGACCGCCCAGGTCGGAACCCAAACTGTTGGTTCGAGAGGAGGTAATTGTCCTGGAGGTGGCGACACACCACATCCGCCACCACCCTCTCGAACACTTTCCCCACCACAGAGAGCAGGGAGATGGGTCGATAATTTTTTGGGTCAGACCTGGAGCTCCTCTTGTGTACGGGAACTACCCGGGCCTCTTTCCACACTAAGGGCCAGGTATTTTCCCGTAAGCAGGTAGAGAAGACTGTGGTGAGAGGGACAGCCAGCTCGCGGGCACACTATTTAAAAACGTGTGGGCTGATGTTGTCGGGACGGGTAGCTTTTTGTACATCGAGCCCCTGCAGCAGACACTCGACAAACCCCTGCGTCACCTCCACCTTGGTTACAGTCTCTCTGCACTGCTGCTCCAGAAGAGGCGGTGACCTTTCAGGGTCGTCCACCTCCATCTTCCCAGCGAAAAGGGTGGCCAGCAGCTGGGCTTTGTCCTTGCTGCCTGTGGCCACCGTTCCGTTGGGCCTTGTGAGAGGAGGGACAGTGTCTTGACAGTTGAGGCCCTGTCTGCCCTTAACAAGGGACCACCAAGTCTTGTTGCCCACTCCAGGGCCTCCTAGCTGGCGCCACAGGTCCTCCTCCCACCTCCCTACGTCCCACCGGCAGGTCGTCACCATCCTCTTGCAGGCCGCATGATGTAGGTCTTTGTTGTGCTGAGTAGGACTCTGCTTGTAGCGGAGCCACGCAGAATACTTTGTCTCAGCGGCGACGCGGCAGCGGTAGCCAAACCAAGGCTGGTCCATTGGTCTGGCGACGAACTCACGGTGGGGCACGTGTTGCTCCTGGAGCGCCAAGAGGCGGGAAGTGAAGGCTCATGTCTGTACCTCCGCTCCACCCTGCAGGATGGAAGGCCAGTCAGTCCTGTGCAGGTCTCGGCGAAGGGAGCCCCAGTCTACCCTATCCCATAGCCAGACTGTGCGAGTAGTGGCCTCGTCACGAGCCACACCCATGTCCACCTGGGTGAGGACAGCATGGTGGTCAGAGCTGCCCACGAGACCCAGCTGGTGGCAGCTGAGTGTGTCCTCCTCCAGGTCAGATATGACGGGGTCCAGGGTCCCACCCCGCTCATGAGTGGGGAAGGTCACATGGTCCTTCAGGCCCTGCACCGTCAGGAGGTTCTCGTTGGCATCACGCTCCAGGTGGTGGTTGAGGTCGCCCACAAGCAAGATGTGTTGGCAGCGGTGAGTCACAAGGAGGACATCTAGGGCCTCCGTGAGGTACAGGAGCGAGTCAGGCCCCTGCCAGGGGGGTGGTACATGGCGCACAGCAGGAGGGCAGAATGGTTGGCCAGCACAACCCGGATGAACATCACCTTGTCCACGTCCTTGTCTGTGTCCATGTCGAGTTGTTGTGCCTGCACTCCCTCCCTGAAGCAGACAGCCACTCCGCCTCCAGCTCTATCCTGTCGGTCTCTCATGGCCCCGTGAGTGTAGCACTTATTTTGCCGAATGATGGCTCCACCTCTCCGTTTAGCCAGGTCTCCGTCACCACAACTGCATCTGCACCGTGTCGTACTACACAGTTGTGGGTTAGGTCTCCAATGTTCGTTCAGAGACCACGTACATTGGCGGAGATAACCTTGAATTGGTGGCGGTGGCGGTCGGGCCTTACCATGTTGGAGGGAGTTGTGGTCCGGCCTGAAGTGGTGTGACAGGGCTCAGTTGGGGATACCGAAGGCCAGGCGGGATCCATTGCCAGCCCTGGGTGTGGCCCCAGTTAACAGGCTGAGCTGAAAATGGGCGAGACTGCGGAAAGGGCTGCAAGTGTGGTGTTACTGAGGGGGAGGCAGCAACCAAGTATCCCCCCTCCGCGAGGACCTACCGTAGCAGTTGCTCCTGCCTCAGTTCAGCAGTTCTGGTGTGGCAGTCTTCAGTACTGTGGCCCTTCCGATTGCAGTACCGGCAAATCTGCGTGGGTTTGGCTGGGGTCTGTCTCCTTGGAGGGGCTGGCCCCCTGGGTGGTACAGGCTCCTCTGACCTTGCTGTTCCAGTTCTTTTTTTTATACTTTTTCTCGTGGAGGAAGCCGGGACTGCTGGGGCTGGGGCTGGTACTGGTGTTGCTGGGGGAGTTGGTAGTACTGCTGGCAAGGTATTGGTGTGGGTTTGGTTCTGTGTGGAGGTTGCAGTACTGTGTGTCTGCGAAGTGGAGGTGTTTAAGCTGGAACTTGTAGGAAGGGAGACAGGTGTAGAGGAGGGTGGGGGTGGGGTTTCGGCTAACGATGTACTGCTGGGAGTAGCCTCCAGTGGTGTTCGATTGCCGGGCTGGGTGGGTGGGATGGCGAGCTCAGGGGCGTGCCGCAGTTGTTTCGGCCTACCAGGATTCCACCAATCCCTCCAGCACTCAGAGCCCTGACAGACCTCCTCCCAGTGTCTGTCTATGGCAGTGTTTCTCAACCTGTGCGCCGCGGGGATCACATAGGTGCGCCGCGAGTACTCGGACACGTCCTGTACCCATCCATCAGAGCTGCAGTCAGCTGGCATTCCTGAGTTGCCATATCACTTGTCTTATTTTACTTATTTACACGTTCATGTGAAAAATTTTAGATGTGTGTACAAACTGAGCATATGCATACCAGTTGGTTGTATACAAGATGGAATATATGATGTGATTTGCATGAACCTTTAGTAACAATTAATATGGCAACATATAACGAGAACATTGGGTAGGCAGCTCCAGGGCCAGGACCAAGGGGTCTCAGTGCTACAGTTGACTCCCCGTAACGCGTAGTGCCGTACTGCATTCGTTGCTCAACGAGGCTTAAAAATGGAGAAATACCTCATAAAAAAGCGTAAATGTGCTGAAGAAAAAGAAGAAGTTGCAGAGGACATTATTAAGTCAAAGCGTACATGTGTCGAAGGCACTGATGGTGACGTAACAGTAAAACCTGGTGAAAGTGAGACGTCTCGTCCAGGCCATATCGTGGAAAGTGAAGAAAATGAAGTGAGAGTTGAAAGTGAGTACAGCTGTGCGGGTCCGAGCAGAAAAAGTGATATGACGGGCTTGAGATCAGTTAAAACAATGACAGGTACCAGCAAAAGTAGCCGCAGCAAGTCATTTCGCATGTATAACGACAGTTACCTTGGACTTGGATTCACTTGCTGTGATAGCGAAAATGGCCCTAAACCAAAATGTGTTGTTTGTGGCTTGGAGTTATCAAATTAATCTATGACTCCACAGAAAATGAAGAGACATTTATCAACTAAGCATCGTCACCTGACACAGAAACCTATAGATTACTTTAAGAGACTCTTGAAAGAAAACAAACAACAAAGTCTTGGGTTTGAGAAAAAAGTGAAGGTAGCAGAAAAGGCACAGAAAGCAAGCTATTTAGTAGCAGAACAAACAGTAAAACAAATTAAACCCCATTCAATTGCAGAATCCTATTTTCTTCCAGCTTGCTGTTCTGTAGTGAAAACTTTGTTTGGGGATGAGGCTGAAAAAGAAGTGAAAAAAATTCCTCTCTCAAACGATACGATTGGCAGACGAATCTAGGATATGTCATCTGACATTGAGAAAAGTGTGTGTGAACTGGTGAAAGATAAAATGTTTGCCTTACAAGCAGACGAATCAACAGATATTGGAGGGAAACCTCAGTTACTTGTGTTCATCCGTTTCATTGATGATAAGAAAATAACCGAGCAATTCTTGTGCTGCAAAGAACTAAGTCAAACAACAGGACAGGAAATATTTTCTACAGTGACAGAATATTTGGTAGAAATGGACTTAACATGGAAATTATGTGTAGGAATTTGCACAGATGGTTGTCCATCAATGGTGGGGTCAGTAAAGGGTTTTGTGTCTTTAGTGAAGAAGGAAAATCCATTTCTGATTACCACACATTGTTTCTTGCACCGTGAAGCTCTTGTTGCTAAAACACTTGGACAAGATTTAAAATTTGTTCTTGATAATGTCGTGAAAATGGTGAACTTTATTAAAAGTAGACCAAAGCAGTCAAGATTATTTTCCAGTCTTTGTGAAGAAATGGGATCTGCCCACGAAGGTCTTCTCCTCCACACGGAAGTTCGGTGGTTGTCAAGAGGCAGAGTGTTATCCCGTGTGCATGAACTAAGAGAGGAAATTCTTCTTTTCTTTGCTCTTGAAGAGAAAACAGAATTCTGCGAATTACTGGCTGACGAAATTTGGAATGCAAAATTATGTTATTTGGCAGATATATTTGAGCATTTGAACAAGTTGAATGTAAGTATGCAAGGGAGAAATGAAAATATGTTAACATGCACTGATAAAATGCAGTCAATGAAAGAAAAAATCAAGGTTTGGAAAGACAGGTCAAGTGAAGGTAATATTGACATGTTTCAAAAGACTGCTGCAGCAAACAACACAGACATTGTTCCACTCATTACAGACCACCTTACAAGCCTAGAAAGGAGCATTGAAAAATACTTCCCAAATATATCTACTGAAAGTTATGATTGGCTGAGAAATCCATTCGTGCTCGATCCCTTACACAAGCCTCAACTTAGCACTCATGAAGAAGAGGAACTAATTGATATCCGAAATGACCGCACATTAAGACTGCAATATATGGAAATGTCATTAGAAAGCTTTTGGATTGAAATGGAAAAACAATACCCACATATTTCAAAAAAGGCCCAGAAAATACTCTTGCAGTTTTCGACCTCATATTTGTGTGAACTGGGATTTTCAGCACTGACAAATATAAAAACTAAGAAAAGATGTAACTTGCTCTCTGTTGAAGAGGAAATGAGAGTGTGTCTGTCAGCTGTCCCTCCCAACATAGAGAGGATATGTAAATCCAGGCAGGCACAGGTGTCTCATTGATAAGGTATGTATTTTTTTTAGTAATAGTTTATTTACAGTACACACTGTTTCCTGCTGTTTATTTGCACCTATTATTTCATCAATAATATTGTGTAACTGAGATATTATGGTTAACACACCGTCCGTGAAAGAGTAAAAGGTTAATTAATTATGAAATTAAAGAGATGGTGCGTCGCCAAATTAAAAACATGTCTTTAGTGCGCCGCCAACCAACAAAGGTTGAGAAACACTGGTCTATGGTCTCTCTCTCTCTCTCTCTCTCTCTCTCTCTCTCTCTCTCTCTCTCTCTCTCTCTCTCTCTCTCTCTCTCTCTCTCTCTCTCTCTCTCTCTCTCTCTCTCTCTCTCTCTCTCTCTCTCTCTTTTTATTTAAACTATCAAACACATATGTTCATTGTGGCCTTTGCTAAAGTTATCTTTGTCGTGTATAACTATTTTAAAGCATTACTGTGTGTGGTATAATAAATATTAATATTTTGCTAAGATGTATAAGCATATGTATGTAACCAGTGATTAAATCAGTGTATAAATAATAAGCAAATAAATAGATTAATAAACTAGGAAATGATATGGTTATATTATATACAGTATTTACAATAGAGGTCATATGTATCTATATGTTAAGTTCACTGGAGGTCAGACACGACCATATTTTTGTGTCTTTCTTATGGAGGGTTGAGAGTCTGAATGCGTAACCACTTGTGTGTGAACATTTTCATCTGCTGTGTGGACAGACGTCGTACGTCCACCACAGCCGTGAGGGTCTTCCACCACACTACAGTGGCGGAGGAGAAAGCCCGTTGGTGGGTGCTGGAGCAAGACCCTGGCACCTCCAAGAGGAGATCGTTGCTCAATACCGTTCTCATATTGCGCTCAGATCTCCTCCAGGTAGCCCTCAGGTCTGCTAGGTGAGGAACATTCTGGATCTGGGCGTTATGAAGCACTGTCAGCGCTGCAACTTTCCGGCGATGATCCAGAGTGTCCCTCAACACCAGCCCATCCTCCTGTATCTGCTGCTGCTGCTGCTGTTGTCGCTGCTGCCACGGTTGCTGGCGAGTGATGGGCCTGACCTGGGGTCAGGAGGCCACCGGAGTCAAGGAGGTGCCTCAGACGCCGCAACAGTGTCACCTTTTGAGACGCTTTTTGGGCCACGTCCTCGAGGTGACAGTCAAAGAGCAGCCGCGAGTCCACCTCCACGCCAAGGATGTTTACGCTGTCCTGTAGAGGGATGTTGTTGTCTCCCATCTTCAGCCTTCCACGCACCTCATGCGTGTCCTCGTGAGAGCGGGATACCACCATGGTCTGAGTCTTTTCGGGGGCTAACTTGACTTGCCACTGGTCGCCCCAGGCCATGATGTCTGAGAGCAGTGCGTTGGCAGACTGCACTGCGGCCTGCGCCTCCCCTCTCTTGTAGGTCAAAGAGAGGGTGCAGTCGTCTGCGTACGCACTGGCTGAAGGAACACTCTGCAGGAGGTCATTGAAGTAAATGTTCAATAGTATGGGTCCCAGAACTGACCCCTGTGGAACAGAGGCCTCTACAGGAAAGCTGGCGGAGGTGTGGCCGTTAACCACAACACGGAGACTCCTATCCGTCAGGTAGCTGGAGAGCAGGTGCAGCAGGTCCCCGGTGATGCCCAGCTGCTCCAACTTTGCCAGAAGTCCCCGATGCCACACTGTGTCGAAGGCCCCGGCGATGTCCAGGGCAATCACTAATGATGGCCGGCCGACATCCAGGGCGTCGTGCCAGGATTTGGAGAGAAGAAGGAGCAGATCTGAGGTGGAGCGTCCTTTCCTGAAGCCGAACTGCCTGGGTGAGTGAAGGTGCTCGTCCAGGAACCTCGTCACCTGCTCTCCGATGACCCTCTCGAAGATCTTGCGGATCACCGGCAGGAGAGAGATGGGACGGTAGTTGTTCGGCTCCAGCTTCTCCTTCTTCTTATGGATGGGTGTGACCCTTGCCTCTTTCCACTGAGACGGCCACACCCTGGACACCAGACACTGGCGGAAGATCAACACGAGAGGCGTGGTGAGCTCATCCGCACAGTGTTTGAGGAGGTGAGGGCTTACTCCGTCAGGACCTGAGGCCTTCCTGACGTTGACCTCCTTCAGGTGCCCCCTAACAGAGGCCTCCGTGATGACCATGCTCTCTATGCTTGAGGCAGCAAGGCGTGGGAGAGGTGGTGGCTGTCTGTCAGGTTCTGGCGTCCTCATCTTCTCGCTGAACACCTGAGCAAGCAGGTCTGCCTTCTCCTGGCTGGTGACGGCCAGGTTCCCACACGGCTTAGTGAGAGCCGGGACACATTCGTGGGAAGTGACGCCCTGCTTTTCCTTCACCAAACTCCACCATCGCTTTGGGTCCAGCTGGTTGGAAGACAATATTCTCTTGCTGTTGTCCTCCCATCTTGCCTTGGCCCATTTCGCTGCTAGCGTCATGGCTTTGCACGCAGCTCGGTGCAAGGCCTTGTTCCGCTGGGTGGGCCGCCTCTTGTAGCGCTGCCACGCACTGTACTTGCGTTCAGCAGCAGCACAACAACAATATCCGAACCAAGGCGGGTCCTTTGGACTCGTTGCGTAGGTCCTGTGCGGCTGTGTCCCAGGAAATCTCCCCAAGGGCACATCTCACAGCTTCCCAGTCAGCGCGGTCCCACAGCCAGATGGTCCTGTGGTGCTCCTCCTCACGGGCTGGGGCAAGGTTAATGGTGGAGAGGACGGCAAGGTGATCAGAGGTACCCACAAAGTCCAGTGGGCAGCACTGGACACAGTCACCTGCCAGGTCTGCTAGCACAGGGTCCAGAGATCCTCCAAGCTGATGTGTAGGGAAGTCAACATGGTTGTGAAGTCCCTGCACCACTGTCAGCTCAGTAAATGCCCTCAAGACAATGTTGTGGTTGAGGTTGTCCACAATCACAACGTTCTGACAGTTGTGAGCCGCCATGAGGTTGTCCAGGTTGTGGGTGAGGTAGTTGAGCGGCTCGCTTCCCTGTCACTGAGGTTGGTACAGGACACAGCAGCAGGGCGCCCCCGCCCCTCTCTCTCTCTCTCTCTCTCTCTCTCTCTCTCTCTCTCTCTCTCTCTCTCTCTCTCTCTCTCTCTCTCTCTCTCTCTCTCTTTTTTTTTATTTAAACAAAATTTACATCAGGCTTAAAACAACACGTTTTTTATGCTGTTATTTGAAAAGCATATACTTAAATGTAAAGAAGAAAATATATACAAAAAGTGAACTCATCCTACTATATATATATAGACATGATTAACACAGCACTAGTGTGGGGGGTTGTGTTTTACGCCACCTGTGTGCAGTCACTTTCACTTGCTGGAGTGTCATTGTCTGTGTATCACTCGTGGCTGCTGTAAACACATTCCACAGTCTGGAGGTTCTAGCTGTGTAAGAGTGCTGGTGCTGCCTCGAGTAAGATCGAGGCACTTGCACCAGCATGTCATTGGAGGTGGTGGTCCTGGACTCCCTCTGGACAGCTCGTGGTGGGAGCCTTATTGAGCTGAGATGAGGGACCTCCAGAACCCGGGCCTTGTGCTGGACCACCAGCGCCGACACGTCCCGCCGATGCTCCAGCGACGTGACTCCGGTCTGCTCCTCCAGCTGCTGCTGCTGCTGCTGCTGCTGCTGTCCGTCCATCCCCACCAAGCACAGGGCACGGCGTTGCACAGCATCCAGTCTCTGCAAGTGGGTGGGGGCACTCGACATCCAGGACAAGGCACTGTACTCCATACAAGGCCGTATCTGAGCCTTGTACAGTGTGAGGATGCCCCGGGAGTCGAGGTTTCCTGACATCTGACGCAGTGCAGAGACTCGCTGGGAGACCTGGTGGGCAACAGCAGCAACATGGCGGTCAAAGCGCAGGCCACAGTCCACTGTCACTCCCAGCAACTTGACGTGTTCCTGGAGGGGAAGTGTCTGGCCTCCAAAAATCAGACAGCCTGAGACGGCTGGGGAGGCAGCTGGGGACCGTGAGATGACCATGGCCTGCGTCTGTTCTGGAGCGAAGCTGACTTGCCATGCCTCTCCCCACTCCATCACCAGCCTGAGCTGCCTATTTAGCTCTCTAACAGCTCGCTGACTGTCAGAGCGGCAGTAGGAGCGGGAGAGATTGCAGTCGTCGGCGTATGCAAGCAGAGTCGGGATTTGCCGCAGGAGGTCATCGATGTATATGTTCCACAGGATCGGGCCCAACACTGAACCCTGTGGAACTGAGGCCTGTATAGGTAACGGCTGGGATGCCTGTCCATTGATGACTACCCGGAGGGTTCTCCCCTGGAGGTAGTCCTCAAGCAATGCAAGGAGGTTGCCCTGGATACCCTTGGCGCAAAGCTTTTTTACAAGCCCCGCATGCCAGACCCTATCAAAGGCCCCAGCAATGTCCAGGGCCACCATAAGAGTATCCAGACCTTCGTCCAGGGCATCCTGCCAGCCTTGGGAGAGGAGGGTGAGGAGGTCCGCAGTTGAGCGGCCAGGCCGGAAGCCGAACTGTCTGTCTGAGAGGAGGCTGTGCTCACTCAGGTGATGACAGATGACACCTGCCACCACCTGCTCCAGCAACTTGCCCACCACGGAGAGCAGCGAGATGGATCTGTAGTTGCTGGGCTCAGACTTTGAGTTCTTCTTGTGGGCTGGTACCACTCGCGCCTCCTTCCATATAGAGGGCCACCTGTGCTTCATCAGGCAGGCCCTGAAGACGCTGGTGAGAGGACCTGACAGCTCACTGGCGCAGCGTTTGAGGAGCCGCGGGCTGATGTCGTCCGGGCCGGTGGCTTTGTTCTCCTCTACTTCCCTCATCAGCCGCTCCACCTGTTCACGTGTCACCTGAACATCGGCGACGGTGTGGTCTGTTTCCTGAGGGAGGTGAGGTGGACGTCTACCCGGATCAGTGACTGACATCTTCTCTGCGAAAAAATCAGCGAGTAGAGAAGCCTTGTCCTCACTGCTGGTGGCTGTTGTCCCGTCCGGCCTTGTTAGTGGAGGAACAGTGTCGCGGCGGCCTGTTCCTTGCTGCTCCTTGACAAGCCTCCACCAGGTCTTGTGGCCAACCCCTGAGCCACAGAGCTTTTGCCTCAGGTCCTCTCGCTGCTGCCGTCTCGCCCACCTGCAGGTAGCTGTCACCCGTCTACACGCCACACGGTGTTGGGCCCAGTTGTAGTGTGTTGGACGACGTTTGTACCTCACCTAGGCTTCGTGTTTAGCCTCAGCGGCCGCTCGGCATCGGTAACCAAACCAAGCAGGGTCATTAGGCCTAACGAGGTACCTTCTGCTGGGGACGTGTTGCTGCTGGAGGGCAAGGAGCTTGGTGGTGAGGGCACGGGCCTTTTCCTCCGCGTTGCCTATCAGTAGGGCGTCCCAGTCCAAGCGAACGATGTCGTGTCTCAGGGATGCCCAGTCAGCCTGCTCCCACAGCCAGATAGTGCGCGGGGCGGCGGCCTCCCTCGCTATATCCAGCTTGACTCGTGCCAGCACTGCATGGTGGTCGGAGGTGCCCACCGTCCCCAGTTGATGGCAGACGATGCTGGAGTCAGGGAGATCTGTTAGCACAGGGTCCAGCGACCCTCCCCTCTCATGTGTAGGGAAGGACACGTGGTTCGTCAGACCCTGCACCATCAGGAGGCTGTTAAAGGCATCCTGCTCCAGGTGGAAGTTTAGATCCCCCAGAATCATGACGTGGGAACACTTGTGCCGCTGTAGCATAGTGTCCAATTCCTCCGTTAGAAAATCCAGCGCTGAACGTCCTTGCCTTGGGGGACGGTACATGACACACAGGAGGAGTCCTGTGCTGTCATTTATTACCACTCTGAAGAACAGCGCCTCCATTCCTTCAGGCAGCACCACGTCAATTTTTTGAGTTTGGAGGCCGTGTTTGAAGCAGGCAGCCATGCCTCCGCCCGCTCTATGCTCACGGTCCTTCCTCACCCACTTTGTGTAGCCCCGGATGTTGCCAAACGTCGGCTCCACCTCACCACTGAGCCACGTTTCCGTGACGGCAACAATGTCCGCGTTGTGTCGGAGGACAAAGTTGTGGGTGAGGTCACCAAGGTTGGTGCGAAGACCCCTCAAGTTCGCCCACACAACAGTCAGGTGTCGGCTGAGGTGGCCAGTCTTTTGTTTTTCCTTGGCGCTGGTTTGACTTAGGGCTACCTTGGCAGGGGGAGGCGTGTTACTGCCTTCCCTGCCACATGAGTGGGCTCCAGTCGTGGTGTTGCCTGGGTTGTGGTTGCCATGATGGTGGGTAGGGGTGGAGAGGGGAGTCTCGAAAGGGCAGCTGAGGTTGAGGATTTAACTCTTTTCTCCATCCTTCTGTCAGGACCCTTCTGAGAATCGTTTCCTGCCTTATATCAGCAGTGCGGCTGTAACACACCTCGGATGTGTGTCCGAGGCGGGAGCAGTAGTCGCAGCGTGTCTGTCTCCACCTCTGACGTCCCTTTGGGATCTAAGATGATGTGGGTGGGGCTGGGGTGCGAGAGGGTTGGGTCGCGCACCTGGTGTGGCGGAGTGAGGTCCTAATCGCTGCTGACCTCGTTTCTTCCTCCTCTTGTTGCTGCTGCTCCTGTTGTTGTTGTTGTTGTTTCTGCCATTGCTGATACTGTTCCTGTTGTTACTGTCGTTGCTGCTGCTGCTCCTCCTCCTGTTGTTGATGTTGGTGGTGGTGGTAGTGGTGTTGGTGGCGGCAGCGGCGGAGTCAGTGTCGGAGTCGGCAGGTGTTGATGCTGCTGCGGCGACTGTGATGGCGGTGGAAGTGGCAGCAGCGGTAGCTGTATTTGTAGTGGGGTCTTCTTCTACTTCTACTGCCTCGTGTCTAAGAGGTCTGGGCTTCCCTGATCTCCACCACTGCCTCCAGCGGTCCGAGGAAGCACACGCGTTTTCCCAAGTTCTGGCGATTGAGAGAGGGGTGGCTGTTGTCGCCACGGAGCAGGTGGCGGTCTTTTCCTCATTCTCCCTCGCATCAGTAAGAGCGTCTATAAGCCCTAATAGGTCTATCAATTGTGCCTTTTTGTTAATTATCCAGTCTCTCTGTAGACGGAGAGACTGAATCACATTTTTATCTTTCATTACCTGTTTTTGTAGCTGGATAACAGTGGTGACGAGCTCGTCTTTCTCCAGCTGCGACAGGTGTTGCCTCGCGTCATCATCCACTCCATCGTGTAGAGGTGTGGATGGAAGGTCCACTTCAGGGTTTTCACTAATGTAGACCACTTCATCCGCTAAACTGGCTTCATGACGTAGCTGCTGTTTGTCCTTACAAGTGTAGGTCTCTCTGTCACCTAGGCAAGCTGTGTGGCACACGTTAGGACATTCGTTACTGCCCTCACAACTCACGTAGGGGGCTGATTTGGTAGCCGCCCTACCACACACGGCACACCATCGCTGAGGACAATATCCCGGGAGATCACGCCTCTTGATGAGCCTGTGTTCCGCCATTTCACGTAGAGATGGAGATTTGCGTTACTGAAGAACTGATCTGAATGCGCGGAGCACACTGAAAACACGTCCGTCCTCCACGGTGGTGACCTGACCCCCTCTCTCTCTCTCTCTCTCTCTCTCTCTCTCTCTCTCTCTCTCTCTCTCTCTCTCTCTCTCTCTCTCTCTCTCTCTCTCTCTCTCTCTCAACCAACTTAAGGATTGGTGAATAGAACGAGACTGATAGAGAATGAAAATGGAATTACATATACAAGAGTGAGAAAGGATGAAGCAAAAATGGCCAAATGAATGAGGGGGAGAGAGAGGGAGAGAGAGAATGAGGTATCTCTCCCTTGTCTATTATCTCTGACAGATAAGGGGGAAGGGAGGTGACAGGGAGGAGGTTTGAAACATGACAAAATAAGGGAGAGGAAAGGAAAAAAAGGGAGTAAGGGACAGGTGCTGGATATGTGAGCAACGGTTTGCATAGCTAGTGAGTTTTAGTGTGTTATTCCAATTGAATTTTTATTAAAATTTCAGGGCTTGCATGAATGGTTAGTTATTTTGATTAAATTTTTATTAAAAATTTCAGTGCATTATTGCAGTTGTAGGTTATAATGACCATGCACTGTCATGTACCCTAGTGTGTGTGTGTGTGTGTGTGTGTATATATATATATATATATATATATATATATATATATATATATATATATATATATATATATATATATATATATATATATATACATACTCGTATATATATATATATATATATTTTTTTTTTTTTTTTTTTTTACAATAGGTCATATTTTTCATATTTTTTTGAGTCTCCCAACTAGACATTTCTGTGTTAAAAACACAGGGATGGGCCACACCAAGCAGCTGAAAATCTTTTAACTTAGCTGGATAACTCTCATGCTGGGTAAAGAAGCAAGCCACCACTGCCCATACCACCTGCAATGAAATCAGTTTAGGGAGTGACTTCAGCTAGTGTGCTTCACAGCTGCGCAGTTCTTTTTGTGACCTGCAGCACTGAGGCTGACCCAGCTTGCAATGTTACAAAACTGTTGTTTTATCATTTACATTTAGGGATGTACCCATATAAAATAGTGAGTGTCGTCATCAACTGAAGAAGATATGACTGGATGGATTGAAATATAAGTGATATGAAGTGATAGGAACAGTGAGCATAAACATTTTTTTTTTTCTGTATTGTACTGGTAATCCAATCTTAGTGTTAGTATTTAATGGTGTCCACAAGTATCTAAAGTTAACTAGGAAGTGTTTTAATCAGGAATATAGAATATACATAGGTGAAATGAGGTGATATCAGTTGCTTGTTGGCTTGGTGTAGTTATTATTATTATTATTTATTTTATTTCCCTTATTATTTTTTTCATTATTGTTACCATATTGTACTGGCAATACAGCTGGACATATCTTGCATTGCGCCTTATTTCACCCTTACTTTGTGATCATTCTACCTTGAAAATGCCTCCCAAGCAAGTGAAAAGTGCTAGTGCAAGTGGTGAGAAGAAGGAAAGTGTGATAACCATTGAAAAAGAAGGAAAGCATTGATCTTGATCATGATGCTACAGGTGGCTTGGGATCATGCCTGATCCAGGCCTTTGGATCAGCAACTCTTGTTGAAAACAAACAGATAAAAAACAAACAAAAAAACAACCAGTATCCTCTACACTAATTGTCCCTACATCTTGCACATCATATCCTCTCCAGAAACTCTCACAGCCTCAATCATCCTTTCATTCGTCTCACTACACAGTCCCAGAAGCACCACCATCTATTCCCTTCCTGTATTTTCCACTCTTTCATTGTTATTATGCCCTAACTCAGTCAGAATCACTTGCATTATCTCTCTTCTGTCTCATACTTCTCACACTCCAGCAACACATGCTCCACCATCTCATCCTCTCCCGTGTCAGACTTCTGGCACACTTTGCTGCAGGACTCAGACATCTGTAATTTCTTGCATTCACATCCATGCACTGTGCTCTAGCTCGGAAGAGAAGATCACCACTCAGGCTTCCATTGTATCACTTTTCATACATTGGGGCCTCTTTCTCCTTGTACCATTCCAAAGTGCTCTTTTGTTCCATCTCATTCTTTCATTCATTCATTGCAAAATATGAGTGGTCTTGATCTTGATGCTACAGGTAGCTTGGGATTACTCCGGAGCCAGGAGTCATCAGTCATAGAAAAAGAGAGAGGGTGTAACTAACATTACTTTATGACCTTTATGTTTCAGATACCTCATATTACTACCATTCTATATCCATTTGGTTGCAATGTAAGTGATATTATTTTTTTTATTTTATTTTATTTTTTTTTTTACCAGGAATGGATTAATTAATTTTCCATTGATTTCAATGGGAAATGAAGATCTGACTTGTGCCCAATTCAGGTTGCACCCTGGGTCGTGGAACGGATTAAGGACATAACTCGAGGTACTAGCAGCATTTAATGGTGTCCCCAAGTATCTAAAGTTAACGAGGGATTGATTCATTCAGGGATATGAAATATAAGTCATTGATATGAAGTGGTATTGTTATGTTGATGGAAGGTGGCAAGAGGGAAAGACTCTTGTTTTCTGGCTGTATTATCACTAAGACAGTTGCAAACAGCAGTGCAGAGAGTGAATACAAATGAATATATTGTCCAGCAGGCAGGCAGGAGCAGTGAGTGGTTAGGCAGTCATCTGCTCTAACTAACTTGCATAGGCAGGCTTGGATCTCACCTCACAAACCCTTACTTCCTCATAGGTCATCATGTTGCTCCTATAAGCAAATGCAAGAATTTTGAGATAAGTGTTATTCTCTTACAGTGAGGGAGATGTTGCAAAGAAGCCTGTAAAATTCCATAAATAATTTCAACACAGTGAAAAGGAAAACAGATTAAGCTGATTTACAGGGCAGGCATGAGGAATTCATTGCTGGAAAAAATAGGAAAAGCTGTGGAAACATGTGAAATATGTATGCTTATGTTACAGGAAGTGATGTTATATATTAATTTAAGTAAGTTCCTGCCTTTTGTTATGAACTTATTGTGTGTTCCCTATAGTGAGGTTGAGTTATGTCGGGAGGTTGAATAAAGCTCTGGCACTGTTAACTTGGTGAGTTTCATGTCTTTAGTGTAAATTTCCTGCTGCATGTTAATCTTTTTTTATTTTTTCCATTTTCTGTTGTAGAAGTGAGTTGAAATTAAAACCCATGAAAGTGTGAAAGCTGTAGTCCAGTATCTAAGAACAAAATTCCAACCATCCCCAGTAATTTTTGTAAAATTATTTATTGAAGTTAAAATGCTTTTAAGAGTAACAGTTTTGTGAGCCACATAGAGTGTGGGCTTCATGCTTCCAGGGAGGAGGGTGTATTGACAGATGAGCCCCCATCACAGCTTCACTTTGTCAGTTGGTGAGTCACGTTCACTTGAGAAGGACATATTTGTTGTGAGAGCTGATATATTAATGTAACTCTGTTTTTACAAGTCATATGAGTTGGGGAGGGACTAGGTATTAGTTACTATCTTAAAGTTTAGTATCTTGCTCTGGCCATCTAAGTATCTCCACAATATTGCTCTCAAATCTCTCTAGTGTTTTGTAGAGATGCCCATCACTCACATTGTGATTATTTTGTCTTGCTTCCATTGTCTGTCTATGCAGATTGGCAATCTGCTTGGAGTTGTTTCCTGAGTCAAGCTGACTCTTGTCTTGTGTTCCTTAGTTAAATGCTACTGGCCATTTTGTTGTTGTTATTGTTTGTGTGTCTGTCTTGTGTTCCTTAGTTAAATGCTACTGGCCATTTTGTTGTTGTTATTGTTTGTGTGTCTTAATTGACCAGGAAATAATTCTTTGTGTGTGCTGCATAGTGTTCAGTGGTCTTTGTTTTCTCTCCTGATCCATCAACTTTATTGGAGGTGAGATCAGTTGTCTGGGAGATCTGAGACAAGCTGAACATGAACTGGGCACAACAGTATTCTGTGGACAGTGGGAGGCCTTGCTGTTTGTGGGCAGATTTTGTCCTCATGATATTGTGTGTTGTTGTGTGACACCTGTTACTACCTTACCTCCTAGAATGTGACTTATGTCTTTTTCAGCTTGGTGGGTGAGTTTATTTATTTATTTATTTATTTTTATTTTTTTTTTTTTTTTGTTATATTTCCTGTGCAGTAGAGGCAGAGATGGCAACCTTGAGGCTTTAGCTGGCCTATGAGTAGCCTAGACTCATCTGTATCTGCCCCACACTAGTATAGGGTGTAGCCTAAGGAAGCTGATTCAAGAGTAGTGGCAGCTGATGGCAGTGTTGGTAGTGACCTGTGGAGACAGGCTTTGTAGGGTCATAACAAAGAAAGCATTTTTCAGACCAGTATTGAATGTGTCATTGGCCAGAAGCTTCTGGTCATAGATATAGCAGTGAGGAACTGGGTAATACTGTTCAGAGTGCTGAGGAAGATCTTGACCAACAATGACAGACAATTTAATAATAATGACATCAAAAATATGAGTGGAAGTTTCAACAAAATGTGCACTACTGCTGAAATTAAAGCCTTTGGAGTAATGAGGTTTGTGAACAATTAAATGGAGGTTTGAAAGGTAACATGTCAAAAAAAAAAAAAAAAAAAGACTCAGTGCTGTATCAAAACTGCATTGGCTTGGGCTATGATCAGTAGGAGTGTCCTACATAATAATTACAATTTTTCTCCCAATAAGTTAGTGTTTAGTTGTACCCCAAATTGTCCTAACATAGTAGATAGCAATCCTCCAGCACTACAGAACTTATCATCACATATTTTGGCAGAGAATTTGAGGCCCCTCTGTAAAGCGAGAGAGGAGTTCATAAAATCTGATGAATGTAAAAGGCCTAAAAGGCCCCTATCACAATACATTTGTATCAGAACATCAGTGAACCAGTAAGCCAGATCACTCAACAGAAGAGTGATGATAGTGTGGAAAGTGAAAGCATCAATAATAAAGAGAAAAGAGTTGCTGGAGCTGGTAACAAGGGAGACTTAGAGTGACATAAAGTTGTACCAAGAATAAGGAAAAGATACAAGATGGCACTGACAGTCTGTAATAAAAAGATTAATGTTAAGATTACTGGTAGAGCATGCAAAGCATCAGGAAAATATAATGATTGTAATAACTATCATAATGAAGGAAATGGCCAAGAAACTTTGATGGATTTCATGAAAAATGTAACTTAGATCAGAGAAATGAAAGGTGAAATCATGATAAGAAATCAATAGAAATAAAAAAAAAAGATTGAGAAATTGGAAAAGAATGAAGTATTTGTAGTAATAGAATGGGAAGACCATTATACTATATCAGTCAGGTGGATTTTTACAGAAAACCAAACTAAGTAGGCTAACATTGTAAAAGACAGACTGGAAGAGAAGCTTGAAAGAAGTATTGACTCCAAGTCCTCAGCATGTTGTAAGAAGGCTTTGAGGATTGCTACATCTACAGTGAAAGGATTAATAAGTCATACACTTGATGTAAAAGCAGCATTTTTACAAGGACAGGAAATTAACCTTGAAGCATATTTTATAGGGAAAGAATATTAAAGTTAAAGAAGATAATATGCATCTACTCAGTGATTCTGCTTGTGCTTTCTATAAGACAGTGAAAGAAGAATTGTTAAAATTTGGCATGAGAATGTTTAAATTTGATCCAGCAGTGTTGATATTCAAAGAGAATTACATTATGTGCACTCACATTGATTTCTATTGATATTTTTAATGTTGAAAATCCCTCATTCATTTGTTACCATATCATCTCTGAGATGCTAATTTAATTTTTACTTTATCTTATCTTTTTGCTTCCAGGTGAGGATAAACACTATGAGGATGATTTCTCTTCCTTGAGTGAGAAAGATGGTCATGATGAAGAGGATGATGAAGAGGAAGTGGAGGAAGAAGTTGAGGAAGACATTGAAGAAGATTTAGGGGACATCTCTGCAGATGATCTGTTGAACTCATCAGCCTCAGGGGTTTGTTTTGTGTTTTTATATTTATTTTCTTTCTAAATACTTTGATAATTTGCAGTTTCTAGGATTGAATGCTGAGCAATTTTTATTTTGGCATGTATTTTTTAATTCAGTTTAATTTGTAAAATGGTATAGCCTATCCAGGCTAGTATTTGGGGTAAAAGTGTCATGATGACCTATGAGTTTAGATTTTTCTTCATGTGAAGGAGGTTGGCCAAGGACACAATAAATAGAGGAAAAAATACTGTTCAACTGTTGGAGCCCCCCACCCCCCCAGAAAAAAAAAATATATATATATAATTAGGATAGATATCCAAATGTTTTCTTCTAGAGATTTCCTGATACTCCTCTCTTGACACCATTCAGGTCATAGGAGTGAGAATAAACAGAAACAGCAAAGTCCCAAAGTTTATTCATGAAAGGGATGAAAAGGTGATGACACGAGTTAACTCCTGCACTAGTAAGGTAGACAGAATAAGGGAGAAAGTGGACAGAAAGTTTCATGCAGAGGCAAGAGTGGGAAGAGGCATGCAGTTAACAATTTCAGAAGAACAGTAAAAGTGGAAATTATGACTGAAGATAGCAGTTTATGTAACACTGCAGTGGTGAGTGATACTTTGATGACAGGTAAAGGAGTCAATGACAAAAAAAATTTGACTCCACTCTTTCTAATAAAGTTGTATCAGTGAAACCCCCCATATATTTCCATCTAAAATCATATTCCAAGTTTTACAATATCTGTCCACACCAAGAAAGATTGTTTGCAAACAGTGTTTCCAAACTGTTTCTCAAATAGATGGATGAGTGGATAGATGGACAGATGGATAGATGGATGGATGGATGGATGGATAGATGAGTAGATAGGAAGATGGACAGGTGGATGAACAGTCTCTCTCTCTCTCTCTCTCTCTCTCTCTCTCTCTCTCTCTCTCTCTCTCTCTCTCTCTCTCTCTCTCTCTCTCTCTCTCTCTCTCTCTCTCTCTCTCTCTCTCTCTCTCTCTCTCTCTCTCTCTCTCTCTCTCTCTCTCTCTCTCTCTCTCTCTCTCTCTCTCTCTCTCTCATGACACTGCAATGTAAACAAAGACACATGATGTGGTGCAATACGAGTATATCTGAATGTGAAAATCTCAGATGTTTTTTTTAGTGTGTATTTCAGTCTATGGCTGTTTTAAAAGATTATATACTGTCAGCACAATGAAAATCTTTACAAAACTTCTGCAATGAAAATCTTTACACAAAAATCCATGTAAAGTTTTTTTTTTTTGCTTGTGTTAGACTACTGAATAACAAGTATTGGGTGAGGCTTGTGGTTATGTGGCAACTCCTGGCATCCCTCCCCACACCATGCACTGATTTGGCTCAGTGAGCCACTAGTGCTCAGGCATAAGTCACTTCAGAGAGACTTTTTTTCACAAGCTCCCCTCCTCCCCCCCCATAAATCTACCCATCTTGCTGATGATGGATCATAAAGAAGCTCAGTATGGAGGACAAGACCTTACTTTGACCTTACTAGAGCAGGGCATATCAGCAATTCACATAGCAGCTGAATTGAAGGTGTCCAGACTGGCTCTTTACCTGCTCAAGTGGTCAGCAGCAACATTGCAGCATGGCATGACTCCCAAAAGAGAGGGCTTAGGAGGGAAACTGAAGACTTCACTAAGGACAGATTAGATATTAAAGAGAGAATTAATATCTGATCCTTCATTAACAGCCACAGAATTAAAAACACCCAGAGGTACTCCAGGATGTTGCCATCCATATGATCCAACAGCCTGCAGAGACCTTAATTTACTTTTTCGTCATGTCACCAAGAAAACTCCAAGGACAATGATCTTGCAGAAGAGGTTGCTTTTCTGCAAGAAATATAAGGACTAGACTTTTGATGACTGAAAAGAGGTCATGCTCAGCAATGAGAGCACATTCCAGCTGGCTAAGGGTACCTCAAAGCTCCTCTGTCACCCTAAAAATGTGTCACAGTATGATCCAAGGTTTACAGTCAAGATTGTCAAACACCTAGATAGCATCATGGTGTGAGGTTCATTCAGTGGAAATAGGAGCAGGGCAGGTCTATGTTTCATACTAAATAACACCACTATAAGGAGAAATAATTATATTGATGTTTTAAAGGAGCATCTATTCCCATTTCTTCATATCCACAAATGCAAGCATTTCATGCATGGTGGTGCCCCTACCCATAGGTTTCTGGCTTGAAGAATTTTATGAGGAACCACAAGATCAATGTTTTGGAATGCCCTGAAAATTCCCCAGACCTCAGTCCAGTTGAGAATGCCTGGAATCACATGAAAAGAAAGTGCAGGCATCACAACTGAGCAACATCAATGATTTGCAAGAGCTCCTGAAGAAGTTCTGGATAACCATGGACACATAATACTTCCAGAATCTCGCTGAATCCATGCCTACAGGATTGGAGAAAGTGGTTAAGGCAAAGGACAACATGACTAGATACTGAGTTGTGCATAAAGTGATGATAAAAACCTAGCAAATGACATTTTTACATTTTATTTACCTATTTCTCTTAGTATAAAGATTTTCATTGTGCTGACTCTCTTAGTATAAAGATTTCCATTGTGCTGACTGTACTATATGTACAGTCAGTAACATTCACAATTAGAATTCCCACCGATGTGATCACTTTGCACAAACTGGCAACTTGTCCCTTCTTGGTCTAAAAAAATCTGCCAAGAGAAAATAACTACATGAAAATTTAGGTTAATCCCTCATATGTTTTGAAAGCATAGAGTAATGGATTCAGTATTTGACATAATGAATTACATGAGAGAAAGTTGTCTTTTGTGACTGCTCCTTGCTTCAGCTAACAAAATGGCTGTGTTTGTTTTAAACAAAGTCTTCAACTGAGGTGATGGTTGATGGAAAATATACAGGACACAATTACATAGTACAAGTGTTAGAGTTTCACTAAAATGGTGAAACAAATTGAAAAATAAGCCACATAAATATTGGAAATGAAAAGACTCTGAGTGCGTTGGTGAAGAAATGGAGCAATCACGGATGCGACGATGTGCCTCACCACAAACATGGTGGTGGGGCACCCCAAAATTTTAGTTTTTTTTTTTTTTAGTTATTTTGCTGTAAGCTGGGGATATACCTTTAATTGTCACTTGATACCATGTAAGCTGTTGTTAAACATTCTGCTGCCTCCCCACCAGCATGTGTGTGGTGAGGCACATCCTCACATCCATTATTGCTCCATTTCTTCACCAGCACCTAGGCACTGTATTCTAGAGGCACATACAGTGGGCACAAGTTAAGTTACTGGCAAGGATCTGGTTTGAAGGATCAGCATGGCAGATTAGCATGAATAATTTAGTGCCAGGCTATAAATATGAAATTTACCTTATAGGAAAATGGACCTATGACTTGGTTGAGCACTTATACAGGGCTGAAACTTATTTAGGTACAACTGGAATCTTGGGTGGAATGTTCCTCTGAATAGTGGTAAGGATGAGAGAGAGCAACTGCTGTGTGGTAGCTGAGGTGGGACTGCAGCTGACCCTCAAGTGTGTCTGATCACTTCTCAAGTGTAACTTACTGCACAATATTTGGAGCAGACTCATAAAGGCATGAGTCTGGGATTTCAGAACTGTGGTCCTGAATCCTTGCTGGTTCATCCACTCATTAAATTGATAATGCCCATCACCATTAGATTACACTGTGTAGCACAATTTTTGACCTTGGGTAACAACTGTTATTTTCTATTTGCATATGCCTAGAAAACAGAAAATGGTAATATTTATTTCTAACTTTGCTTTTGTGTCCAGGATAATGATATTTATGAAATTTACCTATTCCCATTAGGAGAAAGTGGCAAATTTCAACTCTCATTTGCACAAAGTAGAAACAAATGACATATGATACAAAAGTAGCATTATTTATTCTAGGATTACACAAGTGATGTGATAAAATATTAGAAATGAGTAGTTTTCCACGATTTATGCTTATACTGTAAATATATATATAGTCTCCCATCATGTTTTCATTATATGACCCTTAGTAGTGATATTCAAAGTCCAGTATATCCTGTGGAAGCACTCGCCTTGCTTCTTGGAGTACGCCTCTATGTTCTCCTTAAATTTATCAAGTTGATTAGGATATGGATTTTGAGGGACATCCTGTAGCCCATCTGGCCTTAGTTTCTCACCAAGGTCTCAACAAGCTCCACATAGTTTTGGGCTTTGTGATTCCCCAAGAAGCCAAGAACCACTGCAACAAAGCTGTTCCATGCCGCTTTCTCCATCTTAGTGAGCTTCTTGGGAACTCCTTACACTCCATGATCTTTATTTGTGGATTGATGAAGACACCAGCATCCACTTTTTCCACAGACAGCTTAGGGAAGAAATCTTGGAGATACTTGAAAGCAGCACACTCCTCATCTAGAGCTCTGACGAATTGTTTTATAAGGCCCAATTTTAAGTGCAGTGGAGGAAACAGTACCTTTCTGGGGTCCAACAATGGCTCCCATTTGACGTTCCTCCTGATACTAAACTCAATCCGCATTGGCCAGTCCCTCTGGTGGTAGTGTGCCACAGTGTTCATGCTGTCCCAAAGGACCATGAAGGCCATCATTTTGAAGTCTCTGATAACCTCCCAACCATACTCTTCATATTTCAAGGCATCTAGCAAGATCTTGATACTTATGTTCCTCTTTGAGATTAACAAAGTGAGTGATGGGAAGAGACGGATACATGTTCCTATTACGAATCAGCACTGCTCTGAGGCTTCTGCATGAGCTGTCAATGAAAAGGCACCACTTGTTGCAGTTACAGACAATTCCATTTCCCTCAAACGGACCAGTCACATTGTGGTAAAAAACAAAGCCCATCTTGATAAGTAAAAAAGCTTGAAAAATGCTGGTGATGCTTTCTCTGACCTGATATTTTCACACTTTCATCTAACAAATTCCACTGCTTGAGTCAAACATCAAAAACTTGGCATTGGACTTTATGGGACCAAAATCTCTGATCAGGTCATTGACATCATTTCGATTGGGGCAGTAAGGGTTTCTCTCCTCAGTTGCCTCTGAAATTATTTCATCTTCTGAACTGTTTTTCCTTTCTAAAAACTGCTGCTCTCTCTTTGGAGGAGTGAGTACATGGAGCTCAGAGCAATGTGGCACTGGTGCAATGGATGACATATAGTCTGGATCTTTAGCAAGTTAGCAAGTTTAGCAAGTTAGTTTCAAAACACTGCTGTCTAGATAAAAAAAAAAAAAAAGTTTAAAGGGAATAATTGTAATTTTCTTTGATTTCTAGATAAAGACAATTAGGAAATAACATTTACTGAACAAAGACAAGAAAGTAAAAATTTTGTTAAGCAGTGATGGCCTCACTACACAAGACTTTCTACTTAAACCCTTATACTGTTTATCTCACTAATGCAAGATTTAACCTGTACAAGAGTATCAGGATATTTTTCTCCATTTTGGAAACCTTTTTCCTAGTTTACTTTTTGTGGGAGAAGCAACTTCCATTTCCCCCCCCCCTTTTTTTTTTTTACCTGTGAACATCCTTTTTGACTAATAAAAGATTAAATAGAAATATTAATAATAATAGAAATATTAATAGTAATTCTTGATCTTTTCCTAACATATAACCCTTCTGCTTATACTGTTCCCCTGTCTCCTTCATTGGACTCCTCTGATCACAATTTCATATCTGTATCTTGTCCTATTGCTCCAATTCCTCTTCAGGATCCTCCAAAGCAAAGGTGCATCTGGCACTTTGCTTCTGCTAGTTGGGGGGACCTGAGGAGGTATTATGCTGATTTTCCTTGGAGTGACTACTGCTTCTGTGTCAGAGAACCATCTCTGTATGCTGAGTGCATAACTGAGGTGATGGTGTCTGGCATGGAGACATACATTCCTCACTTTCTCTCAATCTAAACCTTTGAAACCTTGGTTTAACACAGCCTGTTCTCATGCTATACATGATAGAGAGGTGGCCCACAAAAGGCACTTGAACCTTCCATCACCAGAATCTCATGCACTTTATATTTCTGCCCAGAATCGTGCTAAGTCTATTTTTCAACTAGCCAAAAACTCCTTCATTAATAGAAGGTGTTGAAATCTTTCAAGATCTAACTCCCCTTGTGACTACTAGCACCTAGCCAAAAACATCTCCAATAACTTTGCTTCTTCATTTGTTCCTCAGGGTTCTGTCCTGTCATCCACTCTCTTCCTATTATTCATCAATCTAAACAAAATTTCTTGTCCTGTGTACTCCTATGCTGATGATAACATCCTGCACTTTCCACATCTTTTCTTCTTCAGGAAGTAAACAGTTCTCATAGGGAAGCAATAGAATGCCTGACTTCTGATCTCTTCAAAATTCCTGATTGGGGCAAGGCAAATTTAGTATTGTTCAATGCCTCAAAAACTTAATTCCTCCATCTGTCAACTCAACACAACCTTCCAGACAACTATCCACTCTTCTTCCATGTCATTCAACTGCCCCCTTCTTCTACATTGAACATCCTCGGTCTGTCCTTTACTTATAATCTAAACTGGAAACTTCACAAAATCTCATCTGTAGCTAAAGTAGTTTCTATGAAGTTAGGCATTCTGAGTCGTCTCAGCCAGTTTTTCTCACCACTGCAACTACTAACTCTGTACAGCAGCCTTATCCATCCATGTATGGATTATGCTCCACATGTATGGGGGGGTTCCATTCATAGCATTCTTTTAGACAGGGTGGAATCAAAAGCTTTTCATATTATTAACTCCTCCTCTAACTTAACTGTCTTCAGCCTTTCTTATTGCCGCATTGTTGTCTCTTGCTATCTTCTACCACTATTTTCATGCCAACTGCTCTTCTGATCTTGTTAACTGCATGCCTGCCCTCCTCCTGCAGCCTTGCTGTATAAGACTTTGTTCTTTCTCTCACCCCTATTCTGTCCACCTCTCTGATGCAAGAGTTAACCAGTATTCTCAATCATTCATCCCTTTCTCTGGTAAACTGTGGAATTCCCTTCCTGCTTCTGTATTTCCACCTTCGGATGACTTTAATTCTTTCAAGAGGGAGGTTATAAGACACTTATCGACTTTAATTCTTTCAAGAAGGAGGTTATAAGACACTTATCCTGTATATTTTACTAACGCTTTTGACTATGTACAGGGACCGGCACCTCAGTGTTTTTTTTTTTTTTTTTTTTTTTTTTTTTTTTTTTTTTTTTTTTGGGCCAGTGCCCCTCCTAGATAAAAAAAAAATAATAATAATAATAATATTAATAATGATAATTTTATTCATAGTCTGAGTCATCAGTTGTAGTTAAATCATTTTCATCATTTTATTCTTTTCAAAGTGCACATATTTTCACTTATACAACATAAGCAAATACAGGTAAGAGCCAGTACAGTACCACACTTTTTATGGTGATAGAATGGTGGTGGTATGTGGTCTCTTCAAAGGTGAGGATTGGCAGATGAGATCATCTACCCAAGGATAGTGCTGGACTAGGGATTTGAGCTGCCCTTTGTTGTTTTCCTGTTCTCCAAGTGGTGATGGGAATTCACAGGTACCATATTGGTATGCCTCCTAGAGGCAGCTGGTTTTATGTGAATGAGTAGTAACTGGCAGCAAGCTTAACTCAAATATGGACAAATCCATTTGTGAGGAGAACTTAGTGCTGTCTGGAAGCTCTCTGAAATGTATGTTGTTCTCACTTGACATATATTCCAAATTTATCTTGAACGTTTTTGTTAGGGTTGGGAAAATCCTTGGCATTATACTCATGGTGGGTCTGGATGTGGGTGACCATGATGTGAAGTGACAGTTAGTTACATTGATTTGGGAATACTAAGGTTTCAGTCAAAGCAGTTACCAAACACCAGTTGTCACTCTCAATCTTACTGTAATCATGATCATCTCTTATATTTGCCAGTTATCTATCCACTTGTGAGGCAGTCAGTCAAGAATCCTTTCACAATTTGGGTAAGGGGGGCAGTTCTTTGGAACAGGTGTCAAAAGTGCATACATACATACATACATACACTGCCTATGTTCAGGAACTACTATAGTGTATGTTTCTGTATTATGACTATTATAACAAATATTTTCCTCAGGTTTCAGATCTCACACAAGACCAGTCCCTTTCCCAGGCCAGCACTGCTCCAGCTTACCAAGAGGACATTTAGTACTTTTGATGTTTCTTTCTATCTTTTCCCCTTTTCTTTCTAAAAACAAATTTAGTTTCTTTATCCTTTAGTAGAAGAGAAGTAATTTCACTAATGTGCCAGTGTCATTCCATTCCTTAGTCCATATTGTTACATAGAAGTAATGTGTACTCACACAAATCAAAATTAACATGTAATGTGAAAGAATTATTTTTTCTCAATAACTCATGGGTGCTGTCAGAAATTTTTTATCCATGTGTAGGTATCATTATGTTGAGATATATGGTAGATTGTTGTCATCCACTTATATGTAATAGGTGCTTAAAATGTGATGAGTGCAGCAGCAAGACTTAATTTTAGAATTCTGAAGCAGATGTTCTATTCAAAATCTTACCACAATCTCAGAACCCACATATCATACCATGGCAATAAAAAGATTTGCTGCCACAACAAGCAGCTATTATGCAATACCACTGTTTTTTTTTTTGAGTCAGACTGAACTGATTCCATCCATCACCACACAACTACAGTTCCTCACACACTCAGCTGCACTACAGCAGCTGATGTACGCCTTAAAACCATCCCTCCCTGCCACCCGTCCATGTGCGAGAGTCTACTGAAGGTGCTGTATTACTGTAGCATGTCTTTGTTTGCTGCTGCAAATTATAAAACATGCTTGAGAAAGCTAATCAGTCACACAGTGAAGCTCTCCATTTACATATAAAATCAAGATGACTGTAACTCAGAATTAAGGTAGTATGTAAGTCTTTGAAATGAATAAATGTTTTAACAACTTCAGGGTGATTTATTTTACTTCCCTAGTGAGCTTGCTAGCTGCTCCGCATCTTTGGTCATTTTCTTTGAAGCTTTGGCTTTTACTGTAATAATAAAAGTGAATCTGTAAATGAAGACACAAGAAATAAATCTACATGAAGAAACCTGCAAAGACTCATCTTATGTATCCACCACCACCAAGCCCACTACACGTGGAAGAATGGTAGTCATATGCTCAGTGCCTACGAAGTTGGTAACATGAACACATTGCTGTTGACTGGTCTAAGCATCCCTTAGTTTCTGCCATTTTAGTTATATCTGGAGCTCCACAGTCAGGGGCAGTGCTAGGAATTGCAGGGCCCAATTAGAAAACTGATGATGGGGTTTCCTACTCTACAAAGTAAATATTTATGTATGTTTATATTTTGTGTAGTATGTTCATCTTTAACCAAAATAATATAGTATGCATAATAAGTTAATAATGTGAGGAATAATAATTTCTCATTCTTTATTTCATGTTTTCAGTAGTGGTTTATTCCTCTTACAATACAGAAAAGGCTTCAAGCGATAACTGTTACTGCTGGCGCTGGGCCCCTTAAGGTGCAGAGCCCAATTTGATAAAATTGGTCAAATAGGCTTAAAACCGGTCCTGTCCACAGTTCTACTTCTGTGGGGCACTGCACATTTACAAATTAATGGCTCTTGCCTTGGCTCAGCAGGAAGGAGTTAGTGATATATGTGGCTCAGGCTATCCCATCACATATTTGAATTAAAAAAATATAAATGATGTAAGTACACCATAATACTATTCTCATATGAACCGGGGAAGAATTTATTATATACAGGAAAAATAATAGTATAGATGCAAAAATATAATTTTAATTACAATATATGATATATAATATATATTTATATACATCTCTCTTTGCACTATGTTACATTAAATTTCACAAGGTACACTCATCAGCCTAAGTAGGTTGAGGCAGGCTGAGGTCTCTGCAGGTCCAGCTGGTAGGTTTGGGAAATGAGCTCAAGAGGAAAGCCGGAATTTGCATCATGGTTACTGGGAATGGCGTGGTTACCCTCTCCCCCAACCAGTGCCCCTCCAGGACCACCTTCACCACTCCCTATTCCCAAGTCTTCAGTGTGGGTGGTGCTCATCCCTCCATTTCCTGTAGAATGTGGAAGAAAAGGAGATTTAAACAGTGTCACTATATGCTTCACCACAATGTTATCAGTCCTTAACTACTATTACCACCATCACTATCATCACATTTAAGATTTCACTGCAGAACAAACACTCCATTCATCCCCATTGGTTGCCTATTTATTCTAGGCCATCCAAGGCTGGTTTGATTTATATCAAATTATTTAAATCAAGTGATTTAAACTTATTTAACACATTAAGGCAACAGCAAGACTTGCCTCTGTTGCGAGACTTTTCACACTACTCTTATGCCACTACCAGTGGAGCTTGTGAGGGGAAATTCTGTATGTACCTTTGTTCAACCCCCAATGACTCATGTGCATTCATAAAAGTGGTGTCTCTCTGGTGGCCTACTACATAGTATCACAATATTCTCTTCTCCAATTGCATTGTAGGTTACTGGTGGTGGACCACTCCTACTTTGCACCACCAGTGGCCCATTTCACCATACTGGAATATTTAATTATTTTGTTGCATCATGCACCACTTGTGTACCATTGAATTCTTAGTAAATAAAATGACAAAACGTATTTATATATAACACTTTTTGACTTATTTACACATTTAGTTTATTATATATGCTAAGGAAAGAATGAACATATATATATATATATATATATATATATATATATATATATATATATATATATATATATATATATATATATATACAGTGGAACTTCGGTTACTGAATATCTCCCTTTTCAAACAACTTGGGTTTTCAAACAAAAATTTTAACTCATAACTGCTTCAGTTGCCGTACCATAATTTGGGTTTCAAACAAAGTTACTTGATTTCAAATACTACAAGAAGTAGCAAAAGCTGCCATTTATTACTAATTTATAGTTTCTATAAAAGTTTCCTTTGTTTTTATATATCTGGAGGAGACACACAGAGGGTAAGACAGTAATTCAATCTTTGAAATAATTTAAATGTAATCCCATTGAAGAAGTTGAAGAACCTTTATGTAAACAAACAAGGTTTGGTGCTCAGGAGTTATCCTGAGCCTCCTGTGGCTCTCTATAACCCACAATGCCACCATTAATGCACAACTGCATTTTTCCAGTAGCTTTTCCCAGCAGCAAGATGTCTATGTGTTATGATCACCTTAATTTTGGTGGTAAGTGGATTGCTCCTCTCTGTGTCACTCTGTAAGGCTTCCCTCACTAGATTGGTGATAAAGACCTACACGGTCTAAACAATATCTTTTGATGATTTCTGTGTTACTGAGTTCATTCAATACAACCATCCTTTCTGAATAAAACAAAAATTCTAAGCTAGAGATGCTGTGGAGCGGTCATCTTATCTGTGGGAGTGAGTGTAAGTCATTACCCGCTAACACATGGTGGATGGGTGTCTGAGAATGAATTAATCTATTTTACATTGATTCCTATGGGGAAAATAGTTTGTTTTTTAACATTTCAGATTTTGAATGGCATTCTGGAAAGAATTAAGTTTGAAAACCAAAGTTCCAATATATATATATATATATATATATATATATATATATATATATATATATATATATATATATATATATATATATATATATATATATATATATATTACTTAAAGGTTATTTATCAAATTATTTTCATATTTCTGTCTGCAGAAAATTAATGTCTCATCATTCTATTGTAGACAATTTGATGAAGAAAGCTCTGATAAAGATTTCATCCCCTCTGTTATGAGCAACTCAAGTAATGGTGATGGAAGCGATAGCTCAGAGTTAGCTGATGAAGAAGGAGAGACAGGAGATGATGCTTCTGCATTTACCACTAGTCCAGCATCCATACAGGGATAGGGACCTGTTCATTCCCATCAGCATTCCTATAAATCCAGTGGTAAAGAAGAACTGGTTATTTGCCCTCAAGTAAATTCAGTTACTAGCAAAGTTGATCTTTCACTTAGTGACAACGTTATTTTGTGAAATAATCTTTAGCAAAGCTCACAGCTTTTTGATGATGAATAGTAAGAGAGTGGGTGACAAGACAGAACCCTGAGAAACACCACTGTTAATAGATTTAGGAGAACAGTGATCATCTACCACAGCAGCAACAGAACAGTCAGAAAGTAAACTTGAGATGAAGTTACAGAGAGGAGGATAGAAGCCATAGAAGGGTAGTTTGGAAATCAAAGCTTTGAGCCACACTCTATCAAAAGCTTTTGATATATCCAAGGCAACAGCAAGAGTTTCACCAAAATCTCTAAAAGAGGATGACCAAGACTCAGTAAGGAAAGCCTTGATGGAACCCATACTGGCAATCAGATAGAAGGTTGTGAAGTGATAGATATTTAAGAAACTTTCTGTTGAGAATAGATTAAAAAACTTTAGATAGGCAGGAAATGAAAGCAATAGGATGGTAGTTTGAAGGATTAGAACAGTCACCCATTTTAGAAACAGGCTGAATGTAAGCATGCTTCTAAGAAGAAGGAAAGGTAGATGTTGACAGATAGAGTTGAAAGAGTTTGACCAGGCAAGTTGCAAGCATGGAGGGACAGTTTCATAGAACAACAGGAGGGACCCCATCAGGTCCATAAGACTTCCGAGGGTTTAGGCTAGCGAGGGCATTGCAAAGAATTTTAATAGGTAGCATGAAGTAATCAGAAGGTGGAGGAGAGGGAAGAACAAGCCCTGAGTCGTCCAGGGTTGGCAAAGGTTTGAGCGAAGAGTTCAGCTTTAGAGATAGATGTGAAAGCAATGGTGCCATCTGGTTGAAATAAAGGAGGGAAAGAAGAAGCAAAGTTATTGGAGATATTTTTGGTTAGATGCCAGAAATCATGAGGGGAGTTAGATCTTAAAAGATTTTGACACTTTCTATTAATAAAGGAGTTTTTGGCTAGTTGGAGAACAGACTTGGCATGGTTCTGGACAGAAATATAAAGTGCATGAGATTCTGGTGATGGAAGATTTAAGTACCTTTTGTGGGCCACCTCTCTATCATGTATAGCAAGAGAACAAGCTGTGTTAAGCCAAGGTTTGGAATAGAAGGTTTAGATCAAGAAAAAAGACTGAGGAATGTACACCTCCATGCCAGACACTATCACCTCTGTTATGCGCTCAGCAGACAAAGACGGGTCTCTGACACAGAAGCAGTAGTCATTCCAAGGAAAATCAGCAAAATACCTCCTCAGGTCCCCCCAACTAGCAGAGGCAAAACACCAAAGACATCTTTGCTTAGGGGGATCCTGAGGAGGGACTGGAGCAATAGGACAAGATACAGATATGAGATTATGATCAGAAGAGTCCAATGGAGAAGAGAGGGTGACAGCATAAGCAAAGGATTAGAGGTCAGGAAAAGGTCAAGAATGTTGGGTGTATCTCCAATACGGAATACGAGTAAGAATAAGGAATACGAGTAGGGTGTTGCACCAATTGCTCATGGAGGATAGCAAAGTTGAAGGCTAGTTCACCAGGATACTCAGTGAAAGGAGAGGAAAGCCAAAGCTGGTGGTGAACACTGAAGTCTCCAAGAATGGAGATCTCTGCAAAAGGGAAGAGTCAGAATGTGCTCCACTTTGGAAGTTAAGTAGTCAAAGAATTTCTTATAGTCAGAGGAGTTAGGTGAGAGGTATACAGCACAGATAAATTTAGTTTGAGAGTGACTCTGTAGTCATAGCCAGATGGTGGAAAACTCGTAAGATTTAGGAGCGTGGGCACACGAGGACGTTAAGTCATTGCGCATATAAACACAACATCCAGCTTTGGATTGAAAATGAGGATAGAGAAAATAGGAGGGAACAGAAAAGGGGCTACTGTCAGTTGCCTCAGACACCTGAGTTTCAGTGAGGAAAAGAAGATGAGGTTAAGAAGAGGAGAGGTGGTGTTCTACAGATTGAAAATGAGATCTTAGACCACAAATGTTGCAGAAGTTAATGAAGAAAAAGTTGAGGAGGGTGTCAAGACACTTAGTAAGGGTCATTATCAGAAAAGCAATACAACCTGGGGACGTTTGTGGTCCCCTCCCCAGACTGGGACTCCGAGGCTGGTGTAGGAGTCACCATGATAATTTTAAGTTTTTGAGTGAAGGGTGTGTGTGTTATGAGACACAAAGGGAAATGTTCAGTGAGGTCACAGCTGGAATTAATGATAAGTTCACAGCACTCCCTGATCCAGTGCTTTAGATCTTACTGGGAGTAATTATTGTTTCGTCAGGTGCCTACTGCCTCCTCCTCTATTTGAGTGACAACAACATGATCCTTGCAACATTTCTTGATCTGTAATATAAAGGTAATTTTTTCTGACACCAATGATGAAGTATGTGAAATGCTCAGGTAAACATTCAAAAGAAGTTGGTGGAAACCTTTGAGAAGCAACAGCAGACTGTGCAGGCAGAACAAGAGGTGCACAGAAACGAGGAAGCTGATGCTTCTAGTTCTTATGGTGGAACGTGTTAAAAACGATTCTGAGGTAGAAAATGTGCAGCTGCAAGGCAATTTTCAAGAGGACGATTTAAATTATTTTAATTCTGGTAAATGCTATGATGAACTTGTCTTCCTAGTAAAAAGTGAAGATGGAAACACTGCTTCACTGACTCATCACAAATACGGTCAGAATGCAAGGGGTCATTGCTGACAACTTTTGCAGCTGTTGGCAATAAAACAGAAAGGTACATGTCCATGGGAATGCAGCCACATGAAAAAAATCTTTTTGATTGGTGGAAAGTAAACATAAGTGGATTCCCATATTCAATTGAGTACCTTAGCAAATAAATACTTGTCTTTTCCATCATTTTCAGTTTAAAGTGAGGCTGTTTAGTATTGGGGGGAACATGTATTCCCCTTGTAGGAATTGCCTTAATGATGAAACAGGTGAAAGGTTAATGTTTTTAATTACAATTTATGAATGTCAAATTTCTGTTACTAAGAAGCAGGCAAAACTGCAATGGATGTTTTTTTATTTATTTATTTTTTTTTTTTTTTTGAGGGGATAATTTTTCTAAGGAAATTGTTCACTTCTAGAATTGTTTTGGGAATTTTGCTTTTTGGAAATTATATTATCATAACTATAGAAATGACAGTATTTGCCTTTTCCAAATATCCATACTCCATGTATAATCAAATAAATAGTACTACTTTATATGACTACTTTTCATATCATTTTTTTTTACCCATGTCTTTAAGGGACTTAAGTTTATTAAAAATAAACTTGATAAGAAGAAATTCTTGACTATGGACACTTTTTTTCAGGCCACCACTGATTACTTTTTTTCTTTCCCTTCTATGGTGGAACAAGTAGTGGGACTTTTTTTTTCTTAACATTTGATATTGCCTTTTAGCTGCTGGAATTGTTGTATAAAAAAAAAAAAATCAGTGCACTGGTACTGGTATTAGTATCGGTATCGGTCAAATATTGGGGTATTGCTATCAGTATCGGTCAAACTATCAGTCACTCTTAAACTAAATTTATCTGTGCTGTATACCTCTCACCTAACTCCTCTGACTATAAGAAATTCTTTGACTATTTAACTTCCAAAGTGGAGTACATTCTGATTCTCTTTCCTTTTGCAGAGATCTCCATTATTGGAGACTTCAATGTTCACCACCAGCTTTGGGCTTTCCTCTCCTTCCACTGACCATCCTGGTGAACTAGCCTTCAATTTTGCTATCCTCCATGACCTAGAACAATTGGTGCAACCCCATACTCATATTCCTGACCATCTTGGAGATACGCCCAACATTCTTGACCTTTTCCTAACCTCTAATCCTTCTGCTTATGCTGTCACCCTCTCTTCTTTGTTGGGCTCCTCTGATCACAATTTCACATCTGTACCTTGTCCTTTTGCTTCAATGCCTCCTCAGGATCACCCTAAGTGGAGGTGCCTCTGGCGTTTTACCTCTGCTAGTTGGGGGGACCTGAGAAGGTATTTTACTGATTTTCCTTGGAATGACTACTGCTTCCGTGTCAGAGACCCGTGTTTGTGTGCCGAGCACATAACAGAGGTGATAGTGTCTGGCATGGAGGCGTACATTCCTCACTCTTTTTCTTAACCTAAACCTTCCAAACCTTGGTTTAACACAGCCTGCTCTCGTGTTATACATGATAGAGAGATGACCCACCAGAATCTCATGCACTTTATATTTCTGCTCGGAACCATGCCAAGTCTGTTCTCCAACTAGCCAAAAACTCCTTCATTAATAGAAAGTGTCAAAATCTTTCAAGATCTAACTCCCCTCGTGACTTCTGGCATCTAGCCAAAAATATCTCCAATAATTTTGCTTCTTCTTCTTTCCCTCCCTTATTTTAACCAGATAGCACCACTACTATCACATCTATCTCTAAAGCTGAACTCTTCACTCAAACCTTTGCTAAAAACTCTACCTTGGACGATTCAGGGTTTGTTCCTCCCTCTCCTCCACCTTCTGACTACTTCATGTAACCTATCAAAATTCTTCACAATGACGTTTTCCATGCCCTCATTAGCCTAAACCCTCGGGAGGCTTATGGATCTGATGGAGTCCCTCCTATTGTTCTCCAAAAACTGTGCCTCCATGCTTGCACCTTGCTTAGTGAAACTCTTTCAATTCTGTGAACATCTACCTTCCCTTCTTGCTGGAAGTTTGCCTAAATTCAGCCTGTTCCTAAAAAGGGTGACCTATTGCTTTATTTTCCTGCCTTTCTAAAGTTTTTGAATCCATCCTCAACAGGTTTCTTAAACATCTATCTCTTCACAGCCTTCTAACTGATCGCCAGTATGGGTTCCATCAAGGTTGCTCTACTGGTGATCTTCTGGCTTTCCTTACTGAGTTTTGGTCATCCTCTTTTAGAGATTTTGGTGAAACTTTTGCTGTTGCATTGGATATATCAAAAGTTTTTGATAGAGTCTGGCACAAAGCTTTGATTTCCAAACTTGCCTTGTATGGTTTCTATCTTTCTCTCTGTAACTTCATTTCAAGTTTCCTTTCTGAATGTTCTTTTGCTGCTGTGGTAGACAGTCACTGTTCTCCTAAATCTATTAACAGTGGTGTTCCTCAGGGTTTTGTCCTGTCGCCCACTCTCTTCTTATTATTCATCAATGATCTTCTAAACAAAACTTCTTGTCCTATTCATTCCTACACTGATGATACCATCCTGCACTTTTCCACATCTTTTCATAGACATCCAACACTTCAGGAAGTAAACATTTCATGCAAGGAAGCCACAGAATGCCTGACTTCTGATCTCACTAAAATTTCTGATTGGGGGCAGAAGAAACTTGGTATTGTTCAATGCCTCAAAAATTCAATTCCTCCATCTATCAACTCCACACAACCTTCCAGACAATTATGCCCTCTTCTTCAATGACACTCAACTGTCCCTCTCTTCTACACTGAACATCCTCGGTCTGTCCTTTACTTATAATCTGAACTGGAAACTTCACATCTTATCTCTAGCTAAAGCAGCTTCTATGAAGTTGGGCGTTCTGAGACATCTCTGCCAGTTTTTCTCACCCCCCAGCTACTAACTCTGTACAAGGGTCTTATCTGTCCATCTATGGAGTATGCTTCACATGTCTGGGGGGTTCCATTCATACCACTCTTCTAGACAGGATGGAATCAAAAGCTTTTGGTCTCATCAACTCCTCTCCTCTAACTGACTGTCTTCAGCCTCTGTCTCATCGCTACAATGTTGCATCTCTAGCAATCTTCTACCGCTATTTTCATGCTATCTACTCTTCTGATCTTGCTAACTGCATGTCTCCTCTCCTCCCACGGCCTTGCTGCACAAGACTTTTTTCTTTCTCTCATCCCTATTCTGTCCACTTCTCTAATGCAAGCGTTAACCAGTATTCTCAATCATTCATCCCATTCTCTGGTAAACTCTGAAACTCCCTGCCAGCTTCTGTATTTCCACCTTCCTATAACCTGAATTCCTTCAAGAGGGAGGTTTCAAGACACTTATCCTTCAGTTTTGACTACCACTTTGGACTCTTTTCTGGGACTGGCATCTCAGTGGGTTTTTTTTTATTGGATTTTTGTTGCCCTTGGCCAGTGTCCCTCCTACATAAAAAAAGAAAAAAAATCAGGGAGAGTAACTTATTCACCACTCTTGTGCCCCAACAATTTCTACTTTCTTAACAAGTATTATTGGTACTCATGTATCATTCACATCAGTCATAACGATTATTACTATATTCATCACTCAAATATTTCATTGTCCAGTATTCCAGGTGCACTGGCCTCATATGGCCTTTTCTCCTTCCTCTCTCCCTCTCAAGGGGATATCACACCTTCCCTACATTTCTGCCAGTCCTTAGGGAAAACACCTTCCTTGTCTTCCTCGCAGGCACTGGTCAGAATAACAACCTCTACCATTGGTCCTTTTACCCCATTTCCAGGCACCTGATTGGCCATCTCTTCATCTCAGATTCTCGAACTTGATCCACTTTTTTTCACATAAGTAGAACCTGTATGCGTAGCTAGAGTCCACCCTACCAGTATTCATTGGAGAATCAACAAGCCACCATCATCTCCAGCAAAATCCAGTAAGTCAATCAAGCAGTGACAAACAATCTAGTACAAGTTAGTATCAGTGACTTCTCAAAACAAGGCTCATCCGATACACTCTAGCTTGTTTAGCTTTACTGTCAGGACTCGCATCAGAACTCACTGGCTGTTTGGGAGATATAGTGAGAGGCAAAATAAGGCACAATCTAGACACTATGTGGTCAGTCACACACACACACACACACACACACACACACACACACACACACACACACACACACACACACACACTGCACAGCACTGCACAATATAATTAGCACCACCCTGGTAAAAGGTAGAGTACCCATAGATTGGAAACGGGCAGATATTACTCCAATTTACAAGAACGGAAGTAAAGAAGATCCATTAAATTACAGACCTGTATCACTCACAAGTGTGGTGGCGAAGATTTGTGAAAAGAGCATCAAGAACAGATGGGTGAAATACCTAGAAGACAATAAGGTGATAACAGAGAAACAGTTTGGCTTCTGAAAAGGAAGATCTTGTGTTACGAATTTGATAAGTTTCTACTCAAGAGTAATAGATGCAGTGCAAGAGAGAGATGGATGGGTTGACTGCATATACTTAGATCTGAGAAAAGCATTTGATAAAGTTCCACGCAGCACAGAAGACTAATATGGAAATTGGAAAAAAAACTGGAGGACTCAGTGGATCACTGTTAAAGTGGATGACTGATTTTTTGACAAACATAGAAATGTGGACAATAATTAAAGGCAGCAGGTCGAACTGGAGAACGGTAATAAGTGGAGTCCCGCAAGGCTTGGTACTTGCACCTATTATGTTCACAGTTTGTGTAAATGATATGACAGAAGGTGTAGAAAGTTACATGAACCTTTTCGCTGATGACACTAAGATTATGAGGAAAGTAATAAATGAAGAGGACTGTAATGCTTTAAATCAGGACTTAATTGAGATTAATGAATGGTAATTGAGGTGGAACATGGAGTTTAATGCTTAAAAAATGTAGTGTGATGAGGTTTGGAAAAAGTGTGAAAAGATCAGTTGGCAACTATTACTTAGGAAATGAGGAAATCTCTCTAAGATCAGAAGAAAAAGACCTTAGAGTAATTATTACTGATAATTTGTCATTTGGGAACCACAAAATTATAGGAGAAACATACAATCTGCTGAGAAACATCAAGATAGCATTCTCCTATATTGATGAAGATATGATAAGAAAAAACTGATAACAATGATGATACATCCAAGATTGGAGTACACAGCATTTGTGAGGTCACCAAGTTTGAAAAAGGATACAAGAAAGTTAGAAAAATCCAGAGCTGCGACTAAAATCCCTGCATGCTTAAGAGAGTATAGTTATGAGAAAAGGTTGAAGAGAGTGGGCCTGACTACACTAGAAAAAAGGAGGGAAAGAGATGATTTAATAGCATTACATAGAATATTGGAAGGAATGGAAAAGTTGGACAAAGAAGACCTCATGATAACAGATATGAGAGACACAAGAGGACATGGAGGGAAATTGAAAAGGAGTGTTTGCAGAAGAGACATTAAGAAACATAGCTTCCCCCACAGAAATATAACAGTGTGGAATGAACTTAAGAATGAGACTGTGTAAAAACAATTCATAAATTTAGAGAAAATCTAGATAAAAGTCGATATAGAGACAGGACGGCACAAGACTAGTGTGGCTCTTGTCCTGTATTTCACTAGGTAGGCAACTACACACACACAACATCACACTAAAGACAGTGAATGAAAGAACATGCTAGCAGTAACACTATACATCCAAGCACCAATCAGTCACATAAAGCACTGTACACTGTACTTGTACTGTATTGTAAATATGCTTACACGCAAAATTACGATACAGTACGAGTGTAATAATGAGCAGTAAGACTATAACAGTGGGAGTCTGAGAGACACTAAGTTCAGTTTAAAGGACTGGTAAGATACTGCATGGTAGGTAGGAGACAAGGAAGGGGTGTATTGTCGTCTTCCAGCACTCACAAACTCATCTTTGTGTATTTGAATCATCATGCATCACCATACAGCCCAGATGTGTTATCAGGAGGATGCAGGTTTTAACTCCTAAAGGACAGAATAGATGACAAATGTGTCCTTGCAATGCATGTGCTGTGCTGGCAGGTTTTGCCAAACAAAAGATGTTTTTCACCAATGCCCTGTAGGGCAATTTCAGACAAAAAACCAATCATTAATAATGTTTTTTTCACCGCCAAGCTTTCCTTTACACGATAAAAGAAACTGGAAGTCCCTCATTTGTAGCATGGCAGAGATATCACATTGGGAAGAGGTATTTCTTTTGGCCATGCTGAGCAAACTTGTTCGTGTGAGTACAGATGAACCTTGGACTCGTTCTCTCACCTCACCCAGCTCCACATCCTGACCACCCACACAACATGCATCTTAAAAAAGACATCTTATGAAAAGTCCCTCTTTCAACGATTTTTTTTTTTGGGGGGGTCAACTTGGTGCACTTCCCAATAATAGGTTTGAAGGTACAGGGAATCCTAATCAGGCTGCTTTCATCCACACATCTGGACATGGGGAAAAAGTTGTCAGTGTATCCCTCCATTTCTGGTCAGTTGTGCATTTGAACTTGAGGGAAACGAAGAACAGGGGTTGCCATCAGCCACCAGACACAATGATTACAAATCTTGTGATCACAAAGAGTACAAATCTTGGCAGAAGAGAGGAGAGCAGGAATTCCCACACCCTGCTGTTCTCTAAACAGGTGAGAATTCCCCATCACCTGCCCTATAGCGGTTAAGCTTTTCAATTTTAACCCTTAAAGTGCTGCGATCGCTTATATAATCAAGTCTCTCATATCCCGTGACGTGGTAATCGCATATGTAATCAAGAATTTTTGCAACGTATGTTTTGAATTTTCGCGGCGGGCTTCACTCCAGCTGTGTTCTAGCAATCGCTGGCAACTTATTCATGCCATCATGAGAGCTTCAAATCATATAACAATGCCCTCACTCGAGTTTTTGTTAAAAGTAGAAGACCTCTGGCAACTCTTTCGGGTAGAAGCACATAACAGAAAATGTGGTAGTGGAGGAGAAAATTAGAGTTGTAAAGGCAGACACTACAAATTTTGGATGTTTACATAAAGCTGAGAATTGGAGAGAGAGAGAGAGAGAGAGAGAGAGAGAGAGAGAGAGAGAGAGAGAGAGAGAGAGAGAGAGAGAGAGAGAGAGAGAGAGAGAGAGAGAGAGAGAGAGAGAGAGAGAGAGAGAGAGAGAAATTTCATGAGTGAAAGAAGGAATCAAAGAGATGGAATATGTACATGGATGTCAGGAGTGAAGGAATCTGATACGGAATGGCGGAATGAAGAAAAGCAAGATGCTAAAGAAGGAAGGAGAGAATGAAGAGAGGAATATAGGAATGGGAACACTTGTATAGAGAGAGAGAGAGAGAGAGAGAGAGAGAGAGAGAGAGAGAGAGAGAGAGAGAGAGAGAGAGAGAGAGAGAGAGAGAGAGAGAGAGAGAGAGAGAGAGAGAGAGAGAGAGAGAGAGAGAAAAAGTCAAGGTGTGTGTGTGTGTATTTACCTAGTTGTGCTTTATGGGAAAAGAGCTATGCTTGTGCTGTCCCATCTCCATATCTTTTAATATCCAACTTAGCCTTGAATCCATGTATACTTTCTGCATTTACTATCTCTTCATCCAGACTGTTCCATACATCAATATTTCTATATGGGAAACTACACTTTTTGACATCTCTTCTACAAGCACTCCTCTTCAGCCTCTTCCCATATCCTCTAGTGTCCCATGTATTCCAGACCATTAAGTTGCTCCGGTCCACCTCCTCTACTCCCTCATATGCTTTATTTATCGCAACCAAGTCTCCCCTTTCTCTCCTCTTTTCCAATGTTGGTAGATGTAGCTTTTCCAGTCTCTCTTCATATGACAAGTCCCTGATACTTGGTACCATCTTCGTAGCTGCTCTCTGAACTCTCTCCAACTTCCTTATATCCTTGTTCTTGTATGGCGACCACACTACTGCTGCATATTCTAGTCTGGGTCTTATCAGCGACACAATCATCTTCCTGACCATCTCTTCATCCATATATGCAAAGGCCTGCCTTATTCTTCTCAACAAGTTATAGGTTTCTCCTGTAATTTTGCTAATGTGTCTCTCCGGGGTCAGGTTCCAAGTCACTGTAACACCGAGATCTTTTTCCTCTTCTGCTCCACTCACCCTTACACCATTCAACACATAATTTCCTTTTACTCTTCTTGTACTTTTTCCAAATTCTATTACCTTACACTTCTTTAAATTAAATTCTATTTCCCATCTATAACTCCACTCTGATATCTTGTTCAGGTCTTCTTGTAACGTTCCACAGTCTTCTGCACTCTCTCTCAACTTTCTTCAGCAACTTTGCATCATCCGTAAAAATGCTCATGTAGCTGTTCACACATATCATTTATATAGACTGAAAACATGATTGGTGCAAGTAATGAGCCTTGGGTTACTCCACTTATGACTTCCCTCCATGATGATTTTTTATCTTTTACCACTGTTCTCATTTCTCTTTTTGTCAAGAAATTTTCCATCTCAGCAGGCCCCCTCTTAGCCCACCATTATGCTTCAACTTCCACAACAATTTTCTGTGTGGCACTTTATCAAAGGCCTTCTTCAGGTCTAAATAAACACAATCAGTCCATCCATCTCTTTCTTCCATTATATCTACCACCCTAGAATAAAAACTCAGTAAGTTTGTAATACACGATCTCCCTCTCCCAAATCCAAATTGTTGCTTTATTATCACTTAATTTCCTTCTAGGTACTGCATCCATTTATCCTTCACCAATCTTTCACACATTTTGCACACCACACTTGTTAGAGACACAGGTCTATAGTTTAAGGGCTCCTCTTTACTATCACATTTATATATTGGCACTATGTTGGCTCTCTTCCATTCAATTGGGACTCTGCTTTCAATTAGGGAGCTTTCAATAATATTATGTATTACCCATGTCAACTGCTGATTGCACTCTTTTAGTATCCATCCTGACACTCCATCAGGTCCAGGGCCCTTCCTAATGTCTAGTCCCTTCATCTTTTTCCGGACATCCTCTTCAGTAACTTGGATTTCCCCCAGACACATTTCTTCACTCATCTCACTCTGCCACACAAATGTTTTCTCTTTTGTGAATACTGATTGAAAACTCCTGTTCATTATCTCTGCCAATTCAGCTGGATCCTTACACGTTTGACCATTCACCTTCAATCTGCTTATTCCTTCTCTAATTTTCATTTTGCTGTTCACATATCTGAAGAATAGTTTTGGTTCCTCTTTGCATTTGTCCATAACATCTTTCTCATAATTTTTCCTTTCTTCTCTAATAACCCTTACATATTCATTTCTTGTAGTTGTGTAGTTTTGCCATAGCTCCTGCATATTTTTCCTCCACCATCTATTCCATGCCATTTCCCTCTCCTCCCTAGCTATTTCACATCTTCTATTATACCAGTCATTGTTATATCTTCTCTTTGTCTCTACTTTTGGTACATATCTTTTCACTCCCTCTTCATAAATATTGATGAAAGCTTCCCACTTCTTTTGCACATTACTTGCTGGGATAAGTGTACTTTCCTGACTTCCTGACTTCTTGGCAACCACAACTATCCAAGCGCACCATTCAGTAGCCTCCCCTGCGGGCACCAGATGAATCACTCCTCTTTTGACATCCTCATCGAGTTGTTTTTTCACTTCGTTTGCCCAGTGCTTGGGGATGGAAGCTGGTGTGTGGCAGGTGTGGGGCACCTTCCTTGAGGTGGATGGAGTGCAGCGGGCCCTGCATCACCTGCAGTGGGTATCTGTCAGTGTTGAAAGTTGAGGACAAGAACTGTTGTAACAGCCACTCCTCGAGACATGCCACATTTTTCTCGAGAGGCTGGAGAGGCATCGATGTGGGTCTTGCTGGAATGTTGCTGCTAACTTCGTCACCCACCAGCCCCACACCGGCAACCAGCAGTGATGGTTGGGGAAAATTAGCGTGGACAAGTCTCCTAATGTCCCGTGTCAAACCTTGTATCCAGGGCGCACTGTAGGTCAGGGACACAGAGTAGCCAGATATGGAGCACGGTCTCCTTGTTGGGCCATGCAGCTAGACGCAGCCACGTCTCCACTGAGCGGCGCCACGTTTGAAATCCTGCAGCCGTCATTTCCATCTTGCACTTCTCTGGAGTGGCAGCAGCAGGTGGTCTGCTGCTCGGTGAGCGGCGTGTCATCAGGGATGCCATACCGCTTAGCAGGCCCGTCAGGTCAGGTCTTGTTATGGTAAGGGCAGGGCATCGTGCTGCCCTGATTCTGCTCCCTCGAGGTGTAGTGGCTCCTGGGCAGCGTGAAGACATTGTAGGTGTGGTTGAGCTCCGATCACTGCGCCATGAAGGGTTGAAGATAAAGGCAGGGCTCCTTAGGTTGCTTTACTGAGTATCCATATATAAGGTGCACACCTTCTCCGTGTAGCGGGAGCTGGACCACTGCCTCAGTGCCTTGGCAGGAAAAAGTGCATCGCCTCTTGCAGTTGCCAGATGCCTCTATCCTACAAAGAGTGGCAATACAAGTCAGAGCAATAAAAATACCTTTATTTTGGTAAATGTTGGTATACAATGCGAAAGTGGAAAACATAGGGTGGCAACACAGGTCACAGCGATAAGAATACACTATCTGCGTGGGTACTGGGTCAGTGGAAATGCAGCCTCACTCTAATTCATGAGAGGATGGCAGAAGCATTCCCCAGTTCTAGTAACTCTGAGGCTGGTATATCTCCACCAGAGAGTCTTCACCCCAATCTTGGATCACATTCTTCAGATGAGGAAGGAAGCATAAGTGAATCAACAGTGCTTGACACTGATAAAAACAGTAGTGACAATTTCACAGAGTAACAGGAAGCCAGTTTGAGACCACACTGAGTGACAGCAACGAACCTCATTCCTAACGTGACATCTAATGTCACGTAAGGAAAGAGAAAGAAACGTAGAACTGTGCCTCACGGAAGGAAGCACGTGCATGCAACCACACCGGATACATATGCTTTTGAGTGGAGTGAAGGAACTAATTTTGTGTCACATCCAATGCAATTTCAAGGCACACTGGGAGGGAGAGGAAGAGGAAGGGGAAAAACATAAAGAAAAAAAATGCAGAGAGAGAGAGAGAGAGAGAGAGAGAGAGAGAGAGAGAGAGAGAGAGAGAGAGAGAGAGAGAGAGAGAGAGAGAGAGAGAGAGAGAGAGAGAGAGAGAGAGAGAGAGAGAGAGAGAGAGAGAGAGAGAGAGAGAGAGAGAGAGCAATAAATGGAGCGAACACCCTACATCAGAGGCTACCCCTCTGATGAGGAGGAGGCAGTAGGTACCTGTCGAAACGATAATTACTCCCAGTGAGGCCTAAAGCACTGGATCAGGGGGTGCTGTGAACTTATCATTAAACTCAGCTATGACCTCACTGAACATTTCCCTTTGTGTCTTACAACACAAGTGGGCAGTCACAGCTTCCCCTCTAAAGACAACTATCTTCCTCCACACAAAACTACAAGCACCTAATAACACACACCCTTCACTCAAAATTTCAAAATTATAATGGTGACTCCTACACCAGCCTCAGAGTCCCCATCTGGGGAGAGGACCACAAATGTCCCCAGGTCAGACTGCCCTTCTGACAACAACCCTAAGTGTCTTGACACCCCCTCAACTTTTTCTTCATTAACTTCTGCAACATTCGCAGTCTAAGATCTAATTTTCAGTCTGTACAACATCACCTCTCCTCTTCTAAACCTCATCTTCTTTTCCTCACTGAAACTCAGGTGTCTGAGGCAACTGACAGTAGCCCCTTTTCTGTTCCCTCCTACTTTCTCTATCCTCATTTTCGATCCAAAGCTGTATGTTGTGTTTATGTGCACAACGACTTAAACTCCTCTTGTGCCCACGCTCTTGAATCTTCTGAGTTTTTCACCATCTGCCTACGACTACAGAGTCACTCTCAAACTAAATTTATCTGTGATGTATACCTCTAACCTAACTCCTCTGGCAACAAGAAATTCTTTGACTACTTAACTTCCAAAATGGAGTACATTCTGACTCTCTTCCCTTTTGCAGAGATCTCCACTCTTGGAGACTTCAATGTTCACCACCAGCTTTGGGTTTCATCTCCCTTCAATGACCATCCTGGTGAACTAGCCTTCAACTTTGCTATCCTCCATGACCTAGAGCAACTGGTGCAACACCCTACTCGTATTCCTGACAGTCTTGGGAGATACACCCAACATTCTTGACCTTTTCCTGACCTCTAATCCTTCTGATTATGTTGTCACCCTCTCTTCTCCGTTAGGCTCCTCCGATCACAATCTCTTATCTATATCTTGTCCTATCGCTACAGTCCCTCCTCAGGATCCCCCTAAGCGAAGGTGCCTCTGGTATTTTGCCTCTGCTAGTTGGGGGGACCTGAGGAGGTATTTTGCTGATTTCCCTTGGAATGACTACTGCTTCCGTGTCAGAGACCCGTCTTTGTGTGCTGAGCACATAACAGAGGTGGTAGTGTCTGGCATGGAAGCATACATTCCTCACTCTTTTTCTTGACCTAAACCTTCCAAACCTTGGTTTAACACAGCTTGTTCTCGTACTATACATGATAGAGGTGGCCCACAAAAGGTACTTAAGCCTTCCATCACCAGAATCTCATGCACTTTATATTTCTGCCCAGAACCATGCCATCTGTTCTCCAACTAGCCAAAAACTCCTTCATTAACAGAAAGTGTCAAAATCTTTCAAGATCTAACTCCCCTTGTGACCTCTGGCATCTAGCCAAAAATATCTCCAATAACTTTGCTTCTTCTTTCCCTCCTTTATTTCAACCAGATGGCACCACTGTTATCAAATCTATCTCTAAAGCTGAACTCTTTGCTCAAACCTTTGCAAAAAACTCTACCTTGGACGATTCAGGGCTTGTTCCTCCCTCTCCTCCACCTTCTGACTACTTCATGCTACCTATTAAAATTCTTCGCAATGATGTTTTCTATGCCCTCGCTGGCCTAAACCCTTGGAAGGCTTATGGACTTGATGGGTACCCTCCTATCATTCTCCAAAACTGTGCCTCCATGCTTGCACCTTGCCTAGTCAAACTCTTTCAGCTCTGTCTGTCAACATCTACCTCTTCCTGGAAGTTTACCTACATTCAGCCTGTTCCTAAAAAGGGTGACTGTTCTAATCCTTCAAAATAACATCCTATTGCCTTAATTTCTTTACCTATCTAAAGTTTTTTAATCTATCCTCAACAGCAAGATTCTTAAACATCTATCACTTCACAACCTTCTGTCTGATCGCCAGTATGGATTCCATCAAGGCTGCTCTACTGGTGATCTTCTGGCTTTCCTTACTGAGTCTTGGTCATCCTTTTAGAGATTCTGGTGAAACTTTTGCTGTTGCCTTGGATAATATCAAAAACTTTTGATAGAGTCTGGCACAAATCTTTGATTTTCAAACTACCCTCCTATGGCTTCTGTCCTTCTCTCTGAAACTTCATGTCAAGTTTCCTCTCTGACCGTTCTATTGCTGCTGTGGTAGACGGTCACTGTTCTTCTCCTAAATCTATTAACAGTGGTGTTCCTCAGGGTTCTGTTCTCTCACCCACTCTCTGCGTTCTGAGACGTCTCCGCCAGTTTTTCTCACCCACCCAGCTGCTAACTCTGTACAAGGGCCTTATCCGTCCATGTATGGAATATGCTTCACATGTCTGGCAGGATTCCACTCATACCACTCTTCTAGACAGGGCTAAATCAAAAGCTTTTCATCTCATCAACTCCTCTCCTCTAACTGACAATAAGAAATTCTTTGACTACTTAACTACATTCTGACTCTCTTCCCTTTTGCAGAGATCTCCATTCTTGGAGACTTCAGTGTTCACCACGAGCTTTGGCTTTCCTCTCCCTTCACTGACCATCCTGGTGAACTAGCCTTCAACTTTGCTATCCTCCATGACCTAGAGCAACTGGTGCAACACCCTACTCGTATTCCTGACAGTCTTGGGAGATACACCCAACATTCTTGACCTTTTCCTGACCTCTAATCCTTCTGATTATGTTGTCACCCTCTCTTCTCCGTTAGGCTCCTCCGATCACAATCTCTTATCTATATCTTGTCCTATCGCTACAGTCCCTCCTCAGGATCCCCCTAAGCGAAGGTGCCTCTGGTATTTTGCCTCTGCTAGTTGGGGGGACCTGAGGAGGTATTTTGCTGATTTCCCTTGGAATGACTACTGCTTCCGTGTCAGAGACCCGTCTTTGTGTGCTGAGCACATAACAGAGGTGGTAGTGTCTGGCATGGAAGCATACATTCCTCACTCTTTTTCTTGACCTAAACCTTCCAAACCTTGGTTTAACACAGCTTGTTCTCGTACTATACATGATAGAGGTGGCCCACAAAAGGTACTTAAGCCTTCCATCACCAGAATCTCATGCACTTTATATTTCTGCCCAGAACCATGCCATCTGTTCTCCAACTAGCCAAAAACTCCTTCATTAACAGAAAGTGTCAAAATCTTTCAAGATCTAACTCCCCTTGTGACCTCTGGCATCTAGCCAAAAATATCTCCAATAACTTTGCTTCTTCTTTCCCTCCTTTATTTCAACCAGATGGCACCACTGTTATCAAATCTATCTCTAAAGCTGAACTCTTTGCTCAAACCTTTGCAAAAAACTCTACCTTGGACGATTCAGGGCTTGTTCCTCCCTCTCCTCCACCTTCTGACTACTTCATGCCACCTATTAAAATTCTTCGCAGTGATGTTTTCCATGCCCTCGCTGGCCTAAACCCTCAGTAGGCTTATGGACCTGATGGGGTCCCTCCTATTGTTCTCCAAAACTGTGCCTCCGTGCTTGCACCTTGCCTAGTCAAACTCTTTCAGTTCTGTATGTCAACATCTACCTTTCCTTCTTGCTGGAAGTTTGCCTACATTCAGCCTGTTCCTAAAAAGGGTGACCGTTCTAATCCCTCAAATTACCGTCCTATTGCTTTCATTTCCTGCCTATCTAAAGTTTTTGAATCTATCCTCAACAGGAAGATTCTTAAACATTTATCACTTCACAACCTTCTACCTGATCGCCAGTATGGGTTCCGTCATGGCCGCTTTACTGGTGATCTTCTGGCTTTCCTTACCGAGTCTTGGTCACCCTCTTTTAGTGATTTTGGTGAAACTTTTGCTGTTGCCTTGGACATATCAAAAAAGCTTTTGATAGAGTCTGGCACAAAGCTTTGATTTCCAAACTACCCTCCTACAGCTTCTCTCCTTCTCTCTGTAACTTCATCTCAAGTTTCCTTTTTGACCGTTCTATTGCTGCTGTGGTAGACAGTCACTGTTCTTCTCCTAAATCTATTAACAGTGGTGTTCCTCAGGGTTCTGTCTTGTCACCCACTCTCTTCTAGCTAAAACAGCTTCTATGAAGTTAGGCGTTCTGAGACGTCTCCGCCAGTTTTTCTCATCCCTCCAGCTGCTAACTCTGTACAAGGGCCTTATCCGTCCATGTATGGAGTATACTTCACATGTCTGGGGGGGTTCCACTCATACTGCTCTTCTAGACAGGGTGGAATCAAAAGCTTTTCATCTCATCAACTCCTCTCCTCTAACTGACTATCTTCAGCCTCTTTCTCATCACCGCAATGTTGCATCTCTAGCTGTCTTCTACCGCTATTTTCATGCTAACTGCTATTCTGATCTTGCTGACTACATGCCTCACCTCCTCCTGCAGCCTCACTGCACAAGACTTTCTTCTTTCTCTCACCCCTATTCTGTTCACCTATCTAACACAAGAGTTAACCAGTACTCTCGATCATTCATCCCTTTCTCTGGTAAACTCTGGAACTCCCTGCCTGCTTCTGCATTTCCACTTTCCTATGACTTGAATTCCTTCAAGAGGGAGGTTTCAAGACACTTATTCATCAATTTTTGACCACTGCTTTGACCCTTTTATGGGACTGGCATTTCAGTGGGCATTTTTTGTATTGGATTTTTGTTGCCCTTAGCCAGTGTCCTTCCTACATTTAAAAAAAAAAAAAAAAAGAAAAAAAAAAACTGACTGACTTCAGCCTCTCTCCCATCGCTGCAATGTTGGATCTCTAGCTGTCTTCTACTGCTATTTTCATGCTAACTGCATGCCTCCCCTTCTCCAGTAGCCTTGCTGCACAAGACTCTTCTTTCTCTCATCCCTATTCTGTCCACCTCTCTGATGCAAGAGTTAACCAGTATTCTCAGTCACTCATCCCCTTCTCTGGTAAACTCTGGAACTCTCTGCCTGCTTCTGTATTTCACCTTCCTATAACTTGAATTCCTTTAAGAGGAAGCTTTCAAGACACTTATCCTTCAATTTTTGACCACCGATTTTGGACCCTTTTCTGGGACTGGCATCTGTGTTTTTTTTTCTTTTATTGGGGGGGGATTTTTGTTGCCCTTGGCCAGTGTCCCTAAAAAAAAAAAAAAAAAAAAAAAAAAAAGGACTAGTGGTGGCACGTGACGCTGTCCTCTACTCTTCCCCAGACCTATCACTATTTTCCTGTGCTTTTGGAAAGCACGTGAATTTTGAGGGCCTATTTTTTCCTCTTTGAACTGTGGTAATAAATCAAATTACATTTTTATCACTGATGACATACTATGAAACTTGTATTTTCGGTTCTACTGATAATGCCTATATCAAGTGTAGTAAAAATATCAACAATCAGGAATTTGCTTTCACCTTGGACTGAAAGTCATATAAGTTTTCTGCACTCATATAAAGAAAACAGTCCCTAATTTGCATTTCTCCTATCATCAATTTCTCGTATAACAGATGCTCATATAACAGAATCTCCCTGTATTTCAGAAAGCAACATACATTTACTTTCAATATAAAGAGTTTTGCCATTCATTTATTTTAATCGCCGGGTCGGCGATGATGCGTCTCATTTATAGCCACTTTTTTTATCACGAACTTTCACCTGCTGTCTAATGAACTTTCATCTACTGTCTAATGAATACAATGATCACTTCTTATTCTCCATGTTATGCCAAGCATTATTCTCTCCATTTCCTTTTGGACACCCAACACTTTTATTACATCTGGATTTTCTTCAGCCTCTCCCTGAGTGTATTTGTTTTGACCTAGTACCACTCCTGTACCATGCAAGACGCTGACTTTTTCATATAATACACCATCTACCATACTATATGTTGTGCCATCAATGGAACAGTTCTTGGTGCTTAATTTGTGGTATGTACATGATGTCCTACTTATATTTCATTCAATTTATTGCATCTTGCTCCATTTTTGAAGCCACTGATACACCCACTGATGGGGCAGGGATAGCAGTTTGTCCGATCTGAATGAGTTTTGAGTAAATATTTTGTCTGCCCATCACACCCACCACCCATCTTCCAAACTCAAGAATCTGAGTCTTGTAGGGATGCAAAAGTATATAAGATAGCCATTTCTTTTAATTTTTCCTTCCAGCAGGCAATACAGTAAGCAATGTGCCCCATTAGTAAAAAAAAGAAAAGATCCTCTGACTTCAGGCATGGCCCAGACCAAAGTTGACAATTTAACACTAAGTCTAGTGCTTTTCATAACATCCAAGTGTAGAAAGTTTACTCTATATCTAGCACATTTTAAGCTCCAATTTAGCACAAAAATGTTAATACTTTTTATCATGCACCATCAGATGATTCTAATGGAAACACTGACCCATAAGAAGAAATTGTACAGAAACTAGATCAAGACATTAATGTCATCAGTTCACACTCTTATGATGTAGATTCTAACATAGATAACTAAGTGATATTGAACAGCAAATGAAGGAGGTGAATGACTTACTACTTTGCATTCACTGCTGTCCTTAACCTAATTTCTGCAGCCATTTATTCAAATATAATAGAAGTTGTTACATTTTCTGGAATTACAGAAAAGCTGTATACATTTATAACAGCATGTAACCTAGACTATTAATTTTTGGAAACAATTATCTTTTTTTATGCAAGAGGTCCATTGGACAACAGCAAAAAATTTGGAGCAGTAAAAAAGGCCCACTTATTCCCAGTTCCCATAAGATGTCAGATAAAATGATAATAAAAAATACAGAGGATAAATGTCTTGAAACCTCCCTCTTGCAAGAGTTCAAGTCATAGGAAGGAAGAAATTCAGAAGCAGGCAGGGAGTTCCAGAGTTTACAAGGGAAAGGGATGACTGATTGAGAATACTGGTTAACATGCATTAGAGAGGTGGACAGAATAGGGATGAGAGAGAGAAGAAAGTCTTATGTAGCAAGGCCACAGAAGGAGTGAGGGCATGCAATTAGCAAGATCAGGAGGGCAGTTAGCATGAAAATAACAGCAAAAGACAACAAGAGATGCAACATTATGGTGATGAGAAAGAGGCTGAAAAGAGTCAGTTAAAGGAGAGGGACTGATAAGATGAAAAGCTTTTGATTTCACCTAGTCTAAAATAGTAGGAGTGGAACCCCCCCCAACCCATATGTGAAACATATTCCATATATGGATGGATAAGGCCCATGTACAGAGTTAGCAGATGGGAGGGGGGGTGAGAAAAACTGGCGGAGATGGCTCATAATACCTAACTTCATAGAAGCTGTTTTAGCCAGAGATAAGATGTGAAGTTTCCCGTTTAGATTATAAGTAAAGGACAGACCAAAGATGTTCAGTGTAGAAGAGAGGGACAATTGAGTGCCAATGAAAAAGAGGGGATAGTTACCTGGACGGTTATGTCAAGTTGACTGATGGAGGAATTGAGTTTTTAAGGCATTGAAGTTTGCTCTACCCCAATCAGAAATTTTTGGAAGATCAGAAGTCAGGCATTTTGTGGCTTCCCTGCATTAACTGTTTACTTCTTGAAGGGCTGGATGTCTATGAAATGACATGAAAAGTGCAGGGTGGTATCATTGGCGTAAGAGTGGATAAGACAAGAAGTCTGATTTAGAAGATCATTGATGAATAATAGGATGAGAGTGGGTGAGAGGACAGAACCCTGAGGAACACCACTGTTAATAGACTTAGGAGAAAAACAGTGACTGTCTATCACAGCAACAATAGAACAATTTGAAAGTAAATTTGAGAAGGATAGAAGTTGTATGAGGGTAGTTTGGAAATCAATGCTTTGTGCCAGACTCTATCAAAAGCTTTTGATATGTTTAAACAGTGAAAGTTTCACCAAAATCTATAAAAGAGGATGAACAAGATTCAATAAGGAAAGCCAGAAGATCACCAGTAGAGCAGCCTCGAAAGAACCCATAATGGTGACCAGATAGAAGATTATTAAGTGATAGATTTTAAGAATCTTCGGCCTTTAGAGAGGCAGGAAATTAAAGTAATAGGAGGATAGTTTGAGGGATTTGAGCAGTCACCCTTTTTAGGAACAGGTTGAATGTATGCAAACTTCCAGCAGGAAGGAAAGGTAGATGTTGATAGAGTTTGACAAGGCAAGATTCAAGCACAGAGGCACAGTTTTGGAGGATAACAAAGTTAAAGGCTAGTTCACCAGGATGGTCAGTGAAGGGAGATGAAAACCAAAGCTGGTGGTGAACACTGAAGTCTCCAAGAATGGAGATCTCTGGGGAAGGGAAGAGAGTTGGGATGTGCTCCACTTTGGAATTTAAGTTGTCAAAGAATTTCTTATAGTCAGAGGAGTTAAGCAAGATGTATACAGCACAGATAAATTGAGTTTGAGAGTGACTCTGTAGTCGTAGCCAGATGGTGGAAAATTTGAAAGATTCATGAGCGTGGGCACAAAAGCAGGTTAAGTCATTGCGCACATAGACACAACATCCAACTTTGGATTGAAAATGAGGATACAGAAAGTAGGAGAGAACAGAGAAGGGGATACTGTCAGTTCCCTCAGCCACCTGTGTTTCAGTGACGAAAAGAAGATGAGGTTTAGTAGAGGAGAGGTGGTGTCCTACAGATTGAAAATTGGATCTAAGATCTTACCACAAATGTTGCAGAAGTTAATGAAGAAAAAGTTGAGGGGTGTATCAAGGCACTCAGGGTCAATACCAGTGAACCAGTCAAACCTGAGGATATCTGTGGTCCCCTCCCCAGATGGGGACTCCAAGACTGGTTTAGGAGTCACCAAGTTGAAATTTATAATTTTGAGTGAAGGGTGTGTGTGTGTGTGTGTAATTAGGTGCATGTAGTTTTGTATGAAGGAAGAGAGCTGTCTTTAAAGGGCAAGCTGTGACTGTCCCCTTATGTTGTGAGACACAAAAGGAAATGTTCAGTGAGGTTAGAGATGGGTTATTAATAAGTTCATAGCAACCCCTGATTCAGTAACCTCACTGGGAGTAATTATAATAATTATAATAATAATAGGTGTCTACTGACAAACTGAGGGTGAGTTATAGCTGAAGACTATTATCTTCTCAAAACTCTCATCAGAGAAAGTTGTGGCTAAGAGAGAAATTAGAAAATAGAAATTATATAATCTGACCATTAAAGACCTCTTTAAATGCCCATTTAAAGATACCACTGTTTGAATTTAAATGCCCAGGGCCATAAAACATATGCAGTTTTCTTTGCAACTCACACTCTTTTCTTACTACAGTAGTAAAATAATATAGATAAGTGTTTGTAGGCAATGAAATAGTAGTTGGTAACTTACAATGCCTCACATAAGTATGAGAGGCTGGTTACCATACTGGGTTTACCTATACTGCTGTAACTTTTGACTTTTTCCACACTTACAGCTCTTTACTATGCCTGAAGTAAAGATACAAATCTGAATGTGGAAATGGAACTGGCAGCAAGAAGTCACTAGACACACTAAATAGACACAAGTAAGCAGCATGATGCCTCTCTCCTTTGCTACACTGCTGCCCAGCATGGGTAGCAGTCAAAAATGGTACTAGGTAGGAGGCATATGGCAAATAGAACAGACTTTTGGATTTGCCATGCCTCTCTTTCATACCTCTGGTTCTTAAGGAAGCATCCATAATCTTGTGGACTATCACACTACATTCTTGGAGTCCAGGTACAACACAGCTGGACACACACATCCACAGCAAGACCTTTACCCCTACATAATGAAATGTTTCCCTCTCTGACACCCACTTTAATCCTGAGAGCACAGATGATTTGTGCTTCCTATAGAGTGCCCCACACTCTAACTGGCTCCATACACCAATAAGCCCTGCCAAGTGTGCCCACACCTCATCTCAGTAATTGATGAAACTATGTCATTTTCATGTACTCACCAATATCATTCTCCACCTCTACCACACACAAACACTCTTGCTTGCTGCACAGTCATTCTTTCATTCAGTACTCTCTCTTCATGCAGTTCATCTTCTCAAGGCATGACTTTCCATTTAACCTTTCACTGCACCAACTGGCAGAATGCACTGGTTAAACAAACATCTTTCGCTCTAATAACCGGAAAATTATTCTTCATAATCTTTCTTTTTCCAAATGCACTCCATCCCATTCCTATCCTTTTGATTTCTTTTCCAGGATATAATTAATTTTTGTACTAAATAAATATATTAAAAATACAAATACTTCACCTTTTTCTTTAATCTTTGGTCTAAAATGTAGTTGTTAGCAACTACCTTAGTTTTCTTCAAATTATCTTGAACTTTCAGGTATTCTGCATGTAATTACAAAAAACACTTGCTGTACAGCATTAATGGAACCACTTATCAGAACAAGATCACAGACCAATATAAGATCATTAAATATTGTCTGTTGACCCTAATTCTCATCTTTTCTGATTCTTAATTACTCAGAGGCAGAAATGGGCAATACAGGAAAAATAGCATTGTTTTGGCTGCCATTTATAATCTTACCTGGTGGCAGTGCAGTAGTGTGGTGATCCTGTGTGTGGTGTTGACTCCCTAGGTGGCCTTCAAGGTCCAGCTGGCCCTCTCCTCCAACTAAACTTGACCCAACTGAAGTAGACAAGTGCTGAATCTCATCCAAGTCTCCAACCTTTAGAGAAATTAGTAATATTGGAATAACAATTAATGTCAAAAAATAATTATAGAACAATAAAGTCTCAGCTACCTTTCTTTAGAGATACTAGCTTAATATATAGAAATACCAATGAAGTAATAATGTGTAATCAAAGAGTACATACATAGTTGTGGTATAGTATTCCCAACTATTAAGCAACTCACAGGAGGAGGCAGTAGACACCTGCCGAAAAGATAATTACTCCCAGTGAGGTCTAAAGCACTATTCAAGGGGTGTTGTGAACTTATCATTAAACCCAGCTGTGACCTCACTGAACGTTTCCCTTTGTGTCTCACGACACAAGGGGGCAGTCACAGCCTGCCCTCTAAAGACAACTCTCTTCTTCCACACAAAACTACAAGCACCTAATAACACACACATCCTTCACTCAAAAATTTTAAAATCATCATAGCGACTCCTACGCCAGCCTCGGAGTCCCCATCTGGGGAGGGGACCATAAATGTCCCCAGGTCGGACTGCCTTTCTGTTGACGACCCTAAGTGTCTTGACACCCCCCTCAATTTTTTCTTCATTAACTTCTGCAACATTCGCGGTCTAAGATCTAATTTTCAATCTGTAGAACACCACCTCTCCTTTTCTAAACCTCATCTTTTCCTCACTGAAACTCAGTTGTCTGAGGCAACTGACAGTAGCCCCTTTTCTGTTCCCTCCTACTTTCTCTATCCTCATTTTCAATCAAAAGCTGGATGCTGCGTTTATGTGCACAATGACTTAACCTGCTCTCGTGCCCACGCTCTTGAATCTTCCGAGTTTTCCACCATCTGGCTACGACTACAGAGTCACTCTCATACTAAATTTATCTGTGCTGTATACCTCTCACCTAACTCCTCTGACTATAAGAAATTCTTTGACTACTTAACTTCCAAAGTGGAGCACATTCTGACCCTCTTCCCTTTTGCAGAGATCTCCATTCTTGGAGACTTCAATGTTCACCACCAGCTTTGGCTTTCCTTTCCCTTCACTGACCATCCTGGTGAAATACCCTACAACTTTGCTATCCTCCATGACCTAGAACAATTGGTGCAACACCCTACTCGTATTCCTGACCGTCTTGGAGATACGCCCAACATTCTTGACCTTTTCCTGACCTCTAATCCTTCTGCTTATGCTGTCACCCTTTCTTCTCCTCCGATCACAATCTCATATCTTTATCTTGTCCTATCGCTCCAATCCCTCCTCAGGATCACCTAAGCGAAGGTGGCTCTGGCGTTTTGCCTCTGCTAGTTGGGGGGACCTGAGGAGATATTTTGCCGATTTTCCTTGGAATGACTACTGCTTCCGTGTCAGAGACCCGTCTTTGTGTGCTGAGCGCATAACAGAGGTGATAGTGTCTGGCATGGAGGCGTACATTCCTCACTCTTTTTCTCGACCTAAACCTTACAAACCTTGGTTTAACACAGCTTGTTCTCGTGCTATACGTGAAAGAGAGGTAGCCCACAAAAGGTACTTAAGCCTTCCATCACCAGAATCTCATGCACTTTATATTTCTACCCGAAACCATGCCAAGTCTGTTCTCCAACTAGCCAAAAACTCCTTCATTAACAGAAAATGTCAAAACCTTTCAAGATCTAACTCCCCTCGTGATTTCTGGCATCTAGCCAAAAATATCTCCAATAACTTTGCTTCTTCTGTCCCTCCTCTACTTCAACCAGATGACACCACTGCTATCACATCTATTTCTAAAGCCGAACTCTTCGCTCAAACCTTTGCTAAAACCTCTACCTTGGACAATTCTGGGCTTGTTCCTCCCTCTCCTCCACCCTCTGACTATTTCATGCCATGTATTAAAATTCTTCGCAATGATATTTTCCATGTCCTCACTGGCCTAAACCCTCGGAAGGCTTATGGACCTGATGGGGTCCCTCCTATTGTTCTCCGAAACTGTGCTTCCGTGCTTGCACCTTGCCTAGTCCAACTCTTTCAGCTCTGTCTGTCAACATCTACCTTTCCTTCTTGCTGGAAGTTTGCCTACATTCAACCTGTTCCTAAAAAGGGTGACCGTTCTAATCCCTCAAACTACCGTCCTATTGCTTTCATTTCCTGCCTATCTAAAGTTTTTGAATCTATCCTCAACAGGAAGATTCTTAAACATCTATCACTTTACAACCTTCTATCTGATCGCCAGTATGGGTTCCGTCAAGGCCGCTCTACTGGTGATCTTCTGGCTTACCTTACTGAGCCTTGGTCATCCTCTTTTAGAGATTTTGGTGAAACTTTTGCTGTTGCCTTGGACATATCAAAAGCTTTTGATAGAGTATGGCACAAAGCTTTGATTTCCAAACTACCCTCCTACGGTTTCTATCCTTCTCTCTGTAACTTCATCTCAAGTTTCCTTTCTGACCGTTCTATTGCTGCTGTGGTAGACAGTCACTGTTCTTCTCCTAAATCTATTAACAGTGGTGTTCCTCAGGGTTCTGTCCTATCACCCACTCTCCTCTTATTATTCATTAATGATCTTCTAAACCAAACTTCTTGTCCTATCCACTCCTACGCTGATGATACCACCCTGCACTTTTCCACATCTTTTCATAGACGTCCAACCCTTCAGGAGGTAAACATATCACAAAGGGAAGCCACAGAACGCTTGACTTCTGATCTTTCTAAAATTTCTGATTGGGGCAGAGCAAACTTGGTATTGTTCAATGCCTCAAAAACTCAATTCCTCCATCTATCAACTCGACACAACCTTACAGACAATTATCCCCTCTTCTTCAATGACACTCAACTGTCCCCCTCTTCTACACTGAACATCCTCGGTCTGTCCTTTACTTATAATCTGAACTGGAAAATTCACATCTCATCTTCAGCTAAAACAGCTTCTATGAAGTTAGGCGTTCTGAGACGTCTCCGCCAGTTTTTCTCACCCCCCCCCAGCTGCTAACTCTGTACAAGGGCCTTATTTGTCCATGTATGGAGTATGCTTCACATGTCTGGGGGGGTTCCACTCATACTGCTCTTCTAGACAGGGTGGAATCAAAAGCTTTTCGTCTCATCAACTCCTCTTCTCTAACTGACTGTCTTCAGCCTCTCTCTCACCGCCACAATGTTGCATATCTAGCTGTCTTCTACTGCTATTTTCATGCTAACTGCTCTTCTGATCTTGCTAACTGCATGCCTCCCCTCCTTCCGCGGCCTCGCTGCACAAGACTTTCTTCTTTCTCTCACCCCTATTCTGTCCACCTCTCTAACGCAAGAGTTAACCAGTATTCTCAATCATTCATCCCTTTCTCTGGTAAACTCTGGAACTCCCTGCCTGCTTCTGTATTTGCACCTTCCTATGACTTGAATTCCTTCAAGAGGGAGGTTTCAAGACACTTATTCATCAATTTTTGACCACTGCTTTGACCCTTTTATGGGACTGGCATTTCAGTGGGCGTATTTTTTTTATTGGATTTTTGTTGCCCTTGGCCAGTGTCCTTCCTACATAAAAAAAAAAAACTGGAATCATGTCATATTTTGTAAAATGACTGAAAATAATTTATTACATATATGATATTATGTAAAGATTAGTATTGTATATTCCAAGAGAACTACATCAGCCATAGTATATACAATATTCACTACAATATAAGTTCCAATTACTGACAACAGCCACTAATATGTTAATAATGACACATGTTTAATTGAAACAAAAAAATATTTAAGGGCAAAAGCACAAAACCTTGAACATTTTTGCAAAGCTCTACACTTGGCTAATCAAAATTTTATTATACTTTATAATGTTCATAAAAAAGTCTGATGATTTTTGAATACAAAATAAGAGAATTTTATGAATATTTCATGCTCTACTTAAAGAGTCAATGAAAATTAAATTGGTTGGAGGGGAAGCTTACTTTTAATACTGTAAACAATTAGGTGTACACACACACACACACACACACACACACACACACACACACACACACACACACACACACACACACACACACACACTGTTATGGTGGACAGAAAAGTCAACACAAACAGGCGCTCCTAAAAATCCAGCCATCTATGTCGCTGAGAGCTGCCCTAGTGGAAATACAGAGGTGAGAGTTCACACTGGTTCTATTTGTTGCTGCTCCAAAAGCGTTTCGTAGAAAGCAGTTAAATTGTTATAATGAGCGGTGAAGAGGGGGCTATTTCGGGGACCGTCCCGAAGGCAAGACAGAGAGACTTTTTGGGATTTGAGGAAGAGGACGGAAGGGTCAGGGAAGCAATGATGAGAAGGAGAATTATCACACTGGAAACCAAAATGAAAGAAATGAAGGATAGATTTGACAAGATGGAGAAGATGGTTGAAACTTTGATCACTGAGAAGGGAGTGAGGAAAGGTGCATACGACGATCTACATAAAAAACTAATGTTATATGAAAAGAAAGCAATGGAATATGAAGGCAAAGTGGAAGAGTTAAACGTAAAACAGAAAAATTGGAAGAAAGAACAAGAGGAGGAAAAGATCGATTTTAGGAAAATTGTGGAGGAACAAACAAAGGCAAACAAAACAAAGCTAACAGAAAAAGTTGTTCAAGTTATAAAACAGAAAGAAAACTTGGTGAGAGACACTGTGGATAAGAAAAAAAAACTGTTGTTGTATTCAGCCTGAAGGAAGAGTGTACACCTCAGTGGAATGAAAGAGAAAAGAAGGAAAAGATATGTGTGGAAAAATTAGTGGGGACATTACAAGAAGAAAAAGAACTAACTGGAGAGATCGAAGAAATTAAAAGATTGGGTAGATATGCTGAGGGTGGACTGTGTCCTATGAAAATAAGGTTTAGGTCACAAGTGCCAGCTGAAGAAACATTGAGTAAATCCTGGAAACTGGCCAAGGTGGAAGAATATAAACAAGTGTGGATAAAAAAAGATAGAACCAGAGAAGAGAGAGATACTATAAATGAACTAAGAAAAGAAGCAAATGAAAAAAATGGAAAACTATCAGAGGTGAAGGAAAAAGTTCTTTTGGAGGGTTATGGACATGAGGTTGAGAAAGTGGTACAGAAGGGAAGTAAATGCAGAAGGGGAAGACTAAAAGTAGCATACATGAACATAAATGGACTAATGTCGACAGTGTTGAAACTAGAAGACTATTTAAGAGGAGAAACCGGACATCATGGGAATCGTTGAAACTAAATTGGCAAGTGAAGGGGATATATCAAATATTGGTAAAGGAAAATACAACCTCTGGATGAGAAATAGAAAGAATCAACGGGGAGGAGGTGTGATGCTTCTAGTTAGGAAGGATTTATTAATGGAATCTGTCACATATGGGGTGGAGGAGGCAGAAATATCGAAAATAAGCTTAAGACAGAATATTAGAAGATACCGTAACGTTGTGGTGAATTATGTTCCCCTCTATTCTAACTCTAAGAGAGAGGATGAATATAAGAAAATGCTTGAGGACACAAGGACATGTTTGGCAGAGCTGCTTGAGGAAAATGATGATATACTCCTGATGGGGAACTTAAACTGTAAAGAGATATCTTGGGAGAATTGGACCACAGAAGGCAGTGAGTCATCATAGGGGAACAAGCTACTAGACATGGCTATTGAAAATTTCCTGACACAGTGGGTTACAGATGACACAAAATTTAGGGGAAATGAAGCACCTTCAAGGTTAGATCTAATTTTCACCAAGGAACAAGAAATAGTAGAAGACCTTCAATACATAAACCCAATAGGAAAAAGTGATCATGTGCTGATTCAGTTCACAGTCATGGATAATAACCTCAGTATAAAGAAAGAGGACCACAGAAAAGAATGGCTAAACTACAGCAAGACTAACTTTAGACAACTTAGGAAATATTTCAGTGAAGTGAACTGGAACATAGTTATTCGAAAGGAGAACGTAGAGGAAAAGTGGACAGCTTTCCTGGACATTTATAATAAGGGAGTAGAGAAATGGGTACCCAAAAGATCAACAGAAAACCTTTTCAAAAAGGATTGATACAACAGATGTGCAGCAGCTAGATTGGAGAGAGAAAAAGCATGGAACAAGTGGAAGAAAAACAAGAGACTGGACATGTGGAACAATTATATAAGGAAAGGAAACAATTATGTCAAAACTCGCAGACGAACAAAAAAATTTTGAAAGGAATGTTGTGGAGAAATCTAAAGACTAACCAAAATTATTTTATAAATTAATTAATGGAAAATTAAACAGTAAAGATGAAATAAGTACGGTAAAAGCTGGAGAAGAGACAGTGGATGACCCAGAAGAGGTAGCTGAAGTGTTCAACAGATATTTCCACTCTGTGTTTACTAAGGAAAATTATTTCAGAGGTGAGAGGACAGCGTTAGAAAAAGGGACCAACCTAAAGGAAATTAAAACATCAGTAGATGAAGTAAAAAATATGTTGGAAGACCTGGATGTAAGGAAAGCAACGGGTCCTGATGGTGTCTCAAGTTGGATTTTAAAAGAGTGTAGCTCACAATTTGTCTTAGCACTACCCTGATGAAAGGTAGAGTACCCATAGACTGGAAATGGGCAGATATTACCCCAATCCACAAGACTGGAAGTAAAGAAGATCCATTAAATTATAGACCTGTATCGCTCACAAATGTGGTGGCAAAGATTTGTGAAAAGATTATCAAGAACAGATGGGTGAAATACCTAGAAGACAACAAGGTGATAACAGAAAAACAATTTGGTTTCAGAAAAGGAAGATCTTGTGTTACGAATTTGATAAGTTTCTACTCTAGAGTAATAGATATAGTGCAAGAGAGAGATGGATGGGCCGACTGCATATACTTAGATCTAAGAAAAACATTCAATAAAATTCCACACAGAAGACTAATATGGAAATTGGAAAAAATTGGAGGACTCGGAGGATCACTGTTAAAGTGGATGACTGACTTTTTGACAAACAGAGAAATGAGGACAGTAATTAAAGGCAGCAGGTCGAACTGGAGAGCGGTAATAAGTGGAGTCCCACAAGGTTCGGTACTTGCACCTATTATGTTCACAATGTATGCAAATGATATGACAGAAGGTGTAGAAAGTTAGATGAACCTTTCCACTGATGATGCTAAGATTATGAGGAAAGTAACAAATGAAGAGGATTGCAATGCTTTAAATCAAGACTTAATTAAGATTAATAAATGGTCATTGAGGTGGAATATGGAGTTTAATGCTAAAAAATGTAGTGTGATGAGGTTAGAAAAAGTGTGAAAAGATCAGTTGGCAACTATTACTTAGGGAATAAGGAAATCTCTATAAGATCAGAAGAAAAAGACCTAGGAGTAATTATTACTGATAATTTATCATTTGGGAAGCACATAAACAAAATTATAGGAGAAACATATAATCTGCTGAGAAACATCAAGATAGCATTCTCCTATATTGATGAAGATATGATAAAAAAAAAAAACTGATAACAACGATGATACGTCTGAAATTGGAGTACACAGCATTAGTGTGGTGGCCAAGTTTGAAAAAGGATACAAGAAAGTTAGAAAAAATCCAGAGAACTGCAACTAAAATCCCTGCAAGCTTAAGAGAGTATAGTTATGAGGAAAGGTTGAAGAGATCGGGCCTGACTACACTAGAAAAAAAGGAGGGAAAGAGGTGATTTGATAGCAATATATAGAATATTGGAAGGAATGGAAAAGTTGGACAGAGAAGACCTCTTGATACTAGATACAAGAGACACAAGAGGACATGGAAGGAGATTGAAAAGGAGTGTTTGCAGAAGAGACATCAAGAAACATGGCTTCCCCCACAGAAGTATAACAGTGTGGAATGAACTTAAGGGTGAGACTGTGTGTGCAAAGACAATTCACAAATTTATAGAAAATCTAGATAAAACTCGATATGGAGACGGGATGGCACGAGCCTAGTGTAGCTCTTGTCCTGTATTTCAGAACTGGGTAAATACAACTAGGTAAATACACACACACACACACACACACACACACATACACACAGCAATCAGCCAATGAAATGCAGTGACTAAATTGTGTGTGCAAAGAGCATTTATAGCTTTAAAGATTTCAAGAAAGCATTCAACAAAGTACCACACAATAGACTAATATGGAAATTAGAACACATAGGGCCAGTTCCACAGTCATCCTTTTCACTTGCTAGCTAGCCAACAGTCACCTTTGGCTGCTTTTGGCTTTCCACAGTCACCTTTGGCTGCTGCTTTTCACTTAGGCAAATACCAAAAATTTGGACTTTGGTAAGGAGTTTTTGGGGAGGGGTAGGGCTGCCCAATCCATAATAAATTCCCAAATTACTGCATTAAATTAATGTTCTTTGCTGTAATATGACCTGAAAAGTATATGTATTTTTTTAAATAAGAAAAATGACCACTACATATATAATAACAACTGTCATACTATTTAAGAAGTATTGAACTTGGCATCATGATAAAAAACCATGAACAAACATCATCTCTTGCAGGTTTCCTCACTTTTCTGGCTATTTTCAGTAGGTATCTAACGGCTCTCACTCTGTTTCAATATTTAGAGGATGCAGCATTATTTCTCAGCTAATGTGCTTCAAATGACAAAGGGACAAATACTATGCTATTGCTGCTATGTAGCCTTGTGGTGTTCCAGCACTTTCATACAATATTTACCATTGTGGAAGCACTCCAGATAACCACTCTGTATATTTTAAATATTATAATTACTCATCACATTTAAAAAACCCAAAAGGGATAACTGATGAAAGAACTGTACAGACTTGAGGAAACTCAAGGGATTGATTGTTGTATGTTGATTGGCAGTGGTGCAGCCACAAGGGAACTTTCTTTGAACTGGGAATTTGAGTCTCTTTAGAATGTCCTCACCCAGCCAAGGTTAGGTTTGGTTTGGGTAAGTTAGGCTCTCCTTTGGGGTTGGTTAATTTCTCACTCAGAAATTTCAGAATGCAATGGTTGTGTTTTTCATTTATTTGTAATAATGATTTCTATTGGGAAGGTCATTGGTTTTCTCCCTGTAATGCCTGCAATATTTAATTAGTTAGTTTCACACATAACACAAAAACAATGGGCACAGGTTTTGAAAATAAATTCTTCTATTTGTGTTCAGTATTTACATGACTAGATAATTCACTCTTCTACTAAATGGTACATACAGTCTCTGTTCTGGCATCCTGACAGAAATAAAGCACACATTCAGTAACCTTACCAACCACAATATAATGTTCTTCCCAGCACTCTTCAAGCACTCTACAACAGAAATTCAACCTCTGAAAGTGCAAAAAAGAAAAAAAGGAGTTTGATGTAGCAGATACATGTATGTTTATTTAATTTTAAATTAAATTAACAGCAAAGTTAATCAAAGCAAAGTTAAGGAAAAGGATCTGGAAGTGACATTCTCAAACAGCTTATTACCAGAAAAAACATTTACAAAAACAAAGACCAGAAGCTGATAAGGAACTTATGAGAAGAGTGGTGTTTACTTATCTATATGAAGAGATGAGGAGGAAGACAATTGTCACAATGATAAATCCAAGACATGAATATGCATCAATAGTGTGGCTACCTCATGAGAAAAAAAATGTTTATAGAAATTGGAAAGAATGCAGAACAGCAACCAGATTTTACTTAATTTGAGAGACCTATCATATATTGAGAGAGAATGTCAAGGCTGAAGCTCCTAACCTTAAAAATGAGAAGGGAGGGAGGGAGACTTACTATCCAGTATTCAGAGTGATGAAGGGAGTAGAACTACTAGTTAGAAAGGAACTGTGTGTGGACAAGAAAGGACATGGAAGAAAGCTGAAGAGAGACAAGTGCAGAAGAGACATTATAAGCCACAACTTTCCTAATAGAAGCACAGAAGCCTGAATTAATCTGGGGGAGAGAGCAGTCCATGCAAGAAGTACTCACAACTTAAAGGTTGGAAACTGGTAGATATAAAGACAGGACAGCATGAACATAGCTCCTTTCCTGTATGCTGCAATTACATAAACACAATTAAGTAAAAAAAACACACACACACACACACACACACACACACACATACCTGCTGTGTGAGTGTGGCAGCATTGGTATACATAATACTCAGGCCTGAGGTAGTTGTTGCAACACCCTTCTCTGCTGAACTGTTGCTGCTGTTGATCATGATGTAGGCTGGTTGGCCTCCTGCTGCTACAGCTCCTCCACCAGCTCCCCCACCTCCTGGTGGTGCTGTGAGTGTCACCCCATATGAGCACTCCCCATCTCCCCCACCATCCCCCTCACCCCCAGCAATGAGAGAGGAGACAGCAAGAGGATCACCACTGATGAAAATTCCACCTCTTTTTGGAGTGACACTGCCTCCCAGTCCAGCTCCCCCAGAGAGGTCTGGTGGAAGAAGCTGCTCAGGTAACATATGGGGTGAAGTAACCACTCCTGGCAGAAGGAATTCAGTCAGGTCCTTGGATTTTCCAACCTGTGTCTCTTGCTCCTGTTGGGATGATGGTGGTGGTGGTGGTGGTGCTGGTGGTGGTGGTGGTGGTTGAGGTGGTTGTGGTGCCTGTGTGGAGAGGGGGAGGTGTGTTTGCTGTGTGGACAAGAGGGAATGCTGCTGCTGCTGCTGTTGCTGTGGTGGCTGTAGCCTGGTTATTCCAAGTTTGCTGTGTACTTTTCGTTTGTGTGAGGTGAGATCAGCCCTCACAGCAAATGGTTTGAAGCAAATGTCACAAACAAAACGTTTCTCTTCCTGGTGTCGCTTCTTGTGTCTAGTGACACAGCGTGAAGTGTTGAACTTCTTGCCACAAAGCTCACATGAATATGCTTTTTGATCCCGGTGGAAGACCATATGGGCAAGGAGGTAACTTTTGTCCACATAGCTCTTGCCACAGATGTGGCAGTGATTGGGGCGCTCAGTGGTGTGATGCTGGAGGTAGTGGTTCTTACAATCTCTGTTGGCATTGAAAGTGGCATGGCAAATGTTGCACTCAAAGGGTTTCTTGGCACGGTGACGGATGAGGTGCTTGGTGAGATTGCCACGGGAAGAGAGCTTCTTATTGCAAACCTCACAATGGTGAGGATCCCTGCTGCCTCTCCCTGTGCCTACAGAACCAATTGGGGCAGGCTGGGTGGTAGTGATGGTGGTGCTGACAATTGTGGTGGTGACAGTGGGCAACTGATACTCCTTACCTTGCCCTTTTACTTCAGTTTCCTTTCCTGCCACTTCTTCCTCCTCTCCTTTCTTCTTCCGTACATACTTTCTCTTTCTCTCTGCCCTTTCTTGGAGTCTTGCTCCATGCTTCCTCTGTGCTCTTCTTGCTGGAGGCTTCTCCTGGGGAGGTGTCTGGGGTGGAGTATCTCCAGGGTTGTCCACATTTTCCTCTTCCAGTTTGGTCGCTGACTGGTCATTTGCCCAATCTGAATTCTCATCAATGGAGAGTGGATCAGTTTCAGCAGGGGAGGTGGTAGTGTGACCATCAGCTGCTGCCACTGTTGCCATAACTTTCTGGCAGGGTGTGGCTAGCTGAAGCAATGCAGCTGCCAGCTGGTGGATAGTGTGTGAAGGAAGATGGCGGCCAAGAGCTCTAGGGTGTGGAAATTCCTCCTTGCACACAGCACACATCCACACTGCCACCACCTCAGCTGTTCCTGTTGTGGCTCCTTCTTCTCTAGTGGAAGTTTCAGGACCATCACCGGCACCCTCAATCTTGAGATGGTAGGTGGCCTCCTCTTGAGATCGCAAAGGAGACATAAGGGCATCAACAGTGGCCTGGGATGTGGTGGTCTCCAGGGGTGGCAGATCCTCCAGAGCTTTGGCACAAACCTGTTGGTGGGCTGCCATAGCTTCTGAAGTGCCCAGAATAAGGCTACAGTAAGCACATGTCCACATCACCTGGCATGGCAAGGTGCCATCCTCCTCCTCTCCACTTCCCTGATGGGGAGCTTGTACTGTGGTAGAGGCAAGATCTCCATCATCATTTTCCCCTTCCACCTGTTCCTGTGTAGGAATGAGGGTTCCTTCTGACAACTTGGTATGAACCAGAGTGCCATTCCTGGCTAGCACATGATGTGGTGCTACCCTCTCCTCTTCCTCCTCTTCTTGTCCCCCTGCTATGATATCCAAACTAAAGGTGTTGCTGTTGAAGAGCTTCACTATCACCTTCCTGCCACTTCCCTGGCACTCCCCTGGAGCCACCATGGAAGTCACTAAGGCTGCTGCATCCATGCCTCCAACATCCACAGGAGAGACACGTCCCCCTCCTGCCACTTTCAGTCCCCCAGAGGTAACCGCCAAAGTCCCCCCCACCAGCTCATCTGTCTCATCCCCACCTGAACCACATGGCAGGGAAGTGGAGAGGGCTGGGGCATCAACCAGTGCTGTGGTGGGTACTAGTGCATTGCTTCCAGCCAGGGTGACACTAGTAAGGCCTCCCTCCTTGGCCTCACTATGGGCCAATTTTAGGGTAGTGGTGGTTGTTGGTGGGGTGGTGGGTGTTAGAGGTCCATAGTGACCATACATGATGTGGTACTCAGCTGCCTCTCCCTCCTCAGTTACCCCACCAGACCCTGCTGCTACTGCATCTTGGTACCTGTTGGATAGGAGAAATTATATCAGTAAAATTCATCTAACCTTTTCTGGTTTTCATAATCAATTTATCCTGTCCCTATTACCTAACTTGTTCCTGCAAATACAGATAAACCTTGGACTCGTCCTCCCATCTCACCCACCTCCACATCCTGACCACCCACACAAAATGCATTTCAAAAAAGCATCTTATGATGTCTCTCATTCAATGATGTTTTATTGGTAGACTCAGTGCACTTCCAAATAATGTGACTGTAGGTACAGGGAGCCCTAGTCACATTCCTTTCATAAATGGATGCAGATGCAGGGAAATAGCTGTCAGCATGTCCCTCCATTTATATTGTCAGTTGTGCACTGAGACTTGAGGAAAATGAAGGATAAGGGTTGCCATCAGCCACCAGACAGTAATTACATCACAGAAGTACAAATCTTGGTAGAAGAGAGGGAGTGGGAATTCCCACACCCCACTGTCCTCCAATCAAGCAGGAATTCCCGTCACACGACATTTAGGGATTAATAGCCGAGATACATTTCACACATTTCATTTTTGAGAGACAACTTTATTTATCATATGCATGAGAACTTCCCTTGCATGAGTGTCACAACCCAGCACAGAATTTCCACTACAAGTACCAACATAATGTGTGTGTGTGTTTACCTTGTTGTATTTACCTAGTTGTGACATACAGGAAAAGAGCTATGCTCATGCTGTCCTGTCTCCATATCTATTTTTTGTCTAACTTTGTCTTAAATTCATTTATCATATTTGCATCAATGACTTCTTTGTCCACATCATTCCAGACCTCCACAGTTCTATTTTTCTTTAACATCTCTTCTACAAGCATCTTTTTTCAGTATTCTGCTGTGTCCCCTTGAGCCTCTCATATCCCACATCACGAAGTCCTTCCTATCCAAGTTCTCCATTCCAGTCATCACTCTGTACAATGTGATCAAATCACCTCTCTCTCTCTCTCTCTCTCTTCTCTGTTCCAGTGTTATAAGACCCAATTTTGACAGTTTTTCTTTGTACAGTAGATCCTTCAAACTTGGAGGTAACTTTGTTGCTGCTCTTTGTATCCCTTCCAATTTTCTTATAGATTTCTTGGCGCTAGGTGCCATACCACAGCTGTATACTCCAATCTTGAGTGTATCATGGTCACAATCAATTTTTTAATCATTTCCTCATCCAGATGTGTAAATGCTGTCCTTATGTTTCTCAGTAGGTTATAGGTTTCACTTTTAATTGTGTTTCTCTGGTGACAGCTTATCAGTAATAATTACACCAAGGTCTCTTTCTTCAGTTCTTTTGCCAATTCAGTTCTTTGCACTGAATTCCATCTGCCACCTTTGGCTCCACTCCCAGATCTTGTTTAGGTCCCGCTGAAGTGCTATGCAATCTTCCTCTTTTTCTATTTTTTTCAGTAATTTTGTATCATCTGCAAATAAGCTAATTTAGCTGGTTATTTCTTCTGGCATATCACTGATGTACACAGCAAACATTACCGGTGCCAACACAGAATCCTGAGGAACCCCAATTAAAATTTTCTTCCAGGCTTACCTTTGATCTTTAATTACTGTTCTCATCTCTCTACCTTCCAAGAAGTTCTCCAACCAGTTTAGCAGCCCTTCTCACAATCCTCCAAACATCTTCAGTTTCCATAACAACCTCCTATGCAGTACTCTGTCAAATGCTTTTTGAGGTCCAAATAAATGCAGTCTGCCGAACCATCTCTCTCCTGCATAATGTCCATAACTTGTGAATAGAAACTCAACAGATTTGTAGTACATGATCTTCCTCCTCGAAAACTAAATTGTCTGTTTGTCAACACACTGTTTTCTCCCAAATACTTTGTATTTTATAACTCTTTTACACATCTTTGCCATTCCAGTTGTTAATGACATTAGTCTGTAGTTTGAAGGGTCTTCCTTATTTCCTCCCTTGAAAAATCGGCACTAAATCCAGTCCACTGGGACCTTTCCCTCTTTTAATGAATGTATTATGATTCTGTGGATCTTTTTGGCCAACTACTGACTACATTCCTTTAAAATCCAATTAGATATTCCATCTGGGCTTGCTGCTTTCCTTACATGTCAGCTTAACTTCAGTTGTGGGTAAAATATTGGAGTCAATAATAGCGAGGAACATTAGGGAACGTTTAGACAAACATAACTTGATAAATCAGTCACAGCATGGCTTCACGAAAGGGAACTCTTACCAGACAAACTTGTTAAGTTTTTACAGTAAAGTGTATGAGGTAGTAAATAACGGTGATAGTTATGACATCTTATATCTGGACTTCACTAAAGCATTTGACAAGGTACCCCATCAAAAGCTCCTGAGAAAGGTTAGAGCACATATGATAGATGGGAGGGTGTTAGACTGGATAAGGTCATGGCTAAGCAACAGGCGACAAAGAGTTGTTATATACAGCTCTAAATCCAAGTGGGGTCATGTAATTAGTGGGGTGCCACAGGGATCAGTATTAGGGCCATTGTTGTTTTTAATATATATATCAATGACTTGGATAGTGGATTAGTAGTGATGTTAGTAAATTTGCGGATAACACAGATAGGTAGATTAATTAGGTCAGAATCGGATGCCATCGCCTTGCAGGCAGATTTAGATAGGATGAATGAATGGATGGACAGATGGCAAATGCAGTTTAATATCAACAAATGCAAAGTACTTAGCGTAGGTACAGGAAACCCACACAGTAAGTACACATTAAACAACGAAACTCTGGTAGGTACAGGGTATGAGAAAGATTTAGGAGTTGTAGTTAGCTCTGAACTCCATCTAGGAAAACAAAGCATAGGGGCCAGAAACGGGGCAAATAGGGTATTAGGATTCATTTTTAGGAGTTTTAAAAACAGAAGACCCAAAGTAATATTAAAGTTATACTTGGCGCCAGTCAGACCTCATCTAGATTACACTATGCAGTTCTGGTCCCCACATTACAGGAAAGATATAGGTCTATTAGAATCAGTACAGAGGAGAACGACTAAAAGGATACATAGGATGAGAAGTATTTCTTACGAGGCGAGATTAAGGCTGTTAAATTTACATTCTATAGAGAAATGTAGGTTAAGAGGGGACCTGATAGAAGTCTTTAAGTTGTATAACGATTATAACAAGGGGGATGTAAGCAAAATTCCTAGGATCAGCAACCAGGATAGAACAAGAAATAATGGGTTCAAGCTTGAAAAATTTAGGTTTAGGAAAGAGATAGGAAGAAATTGGTTCTCAAATAGAGTGGTAGATGAGTGGAATGGACTCAAGTAATCATGTTGTTAGTGCTAGAACATTAGGGAGCTTTAAGAGAAGATTAGACGGGTTTATGGATGGGGATGATAGATGGAAGTAAGTAGATGTGTTTCATACAGAGACTGCCACATGTAAGCCTGGTCGCTTCTTGCAGCTTCACTTATTTCTTATGTTCTTATGTTCTTATGTACATCTTGATCCTCCATTATCTTCTTCACCTCCTGCACCAAAACATTTATTTCACTCCCTGCGTCAATCATTTCTACATCCTCCTGCTCCTGAAAACCACACTCTCTTCTAAAAACCTTCTGGAAACAGTTATTTATCACTTCAGCCATGCTTCCTGCCTCTTCATATACCACTCCATCAACTTGTAGTTTATTTATTCCAACTTTGTTCTTTAACTTCCCATTCACATATCATTTCTCTATGATGTTCTTTTCATAATTTCTTTTCTCCTCCCTGCATATTAGCACATATTTATTCCTTTCTTCCACATATTTCTTCCATGGTCACCTGTTTTATTTCTCCTCCATCTATTCCATGCTCTTTTTCTTTTCATTCTTGCCTCTTCACATCTTCTGTTAAACCATTCAATTACTCTAAATCCTTTTTTCAGATGTCTCTTACACATATCTCTCTATTCCTTCATTAAGCATCTCAAGCAAACTATTCCACTTTTCTTCCACTGCCTTTGTGTGTGTGTGTGTGTGTGTGTGTGTGTGTGTGTGTGTGTGTGTGTGTGTGTGTGTGTGTGTGTGTGTGTGTGTGTGTGTGTGTGTGTGTAACAGATTCTCTTCACAACAGTGGGTGGGCAGGGAGACAGGATGAGGGAAAGCTGGAAAGCATAGGGAAGGATGGTCAAACATGCACTCCTGTGAGAGCAATATCTATTAACTTCAATATACTAAAACTTATGTTTTTTTCCAAAGTTAATAGTCTGTTGCACATCCAACTGATAGTACACTTAAGGGGGTATCTCATGGTTTTTGAAAGATGGCTCCAATCCCATACAATTTTCACAGAATGTATTACCTTATTATGCAGTAATCCTGGCAAGGCTTAAGGATGTTAGGGGATAATAGTTTTTTTTCTTCCTGAATATTTTTTTTTTTTTATTAAAATCAAGGGGAAGTCCTACCACTGCCTCCATGTGATCCCCTCTGGGTAACATTAACAGTGGAGGCACTTTTGCAACCAGCCTAGCCAGTCAGTCTTGAACTACAAGTTCAAGAAACGCATACCGCACCTTGGAACTTGCAGATAAACTGGTTACCTCCAATACATGACTGAAAAATGAGATAACAAAATGAAGAAAAAAGGGATGAAAATATATACTAAGAAAACAGAAGTACTTAAACTAAGTAGAGAAAATGCATCCTTGTACATAAGGATTGGAGAAAAGATAAAACTGATACAGAATTTCCAATACCTGGGTGAGCAAATAAATGTAGAAAATAAACAGGAAGTGGATATAAATCATAGAATAACTAAATATAACAATTTAACGGCACTGTATCTAATACTAAAAGACAAACATGTCCCTGAAAACACCAAAATAATAATTTATACCACCATCCTACAGCCAATATTACTTTACAGCTCTGAAGTATGGACTCTGACACAAAGTAAGTCAAGCAGCAGAAATAAAAGTATTAAGATTGATTAAGGGTGTAACTATAAGAGATCAAATAAGAAATTATGATATAAGAGGAGAATTGAGATTAATTGCCATCACTCAGGCTGTGGAAAGAAATTAACTAAGATGGTACAGACATGTAATGAGAATGGAAGAAGAAAGGTTACCGAGACAGACACTGGAATGGATACCACAGAGGAAAAGGACAGAAGAAAGACCAAGGGAGAGATGGATGAAAGATGTCAAGGAGGAAGTTGATGGAGAAGTGTCCCCTCCTCCTTCCTGATAAGTTTTGGTCCACTGTTGAACAGTTCTGAGAGCTAAACCAGCGTTCACAGCTATTTCTTGATTTGAATTATTCTCCCTAACTAAGGCACATATGACTTAAATTTGGGCTTTAGTAAGAAGTTTTTAGGGCCCATAATAGGCATAATAAGGCAGGATGGTATGCTTGCACAACCACAAAAACAGGCCATGAGGGGCAAGAGAAACTGAAACACGAGACGACACGAGCCATAGGCAAGCACAAACTAAGGAAATATATCATCTACTTTGGTTACTAGAGCTGCAGAGTTGCCAGATGTCGACATTTACCAAATCCCACCATAACTTTTACAGTTATGGTGGGTAATTTAAATTTGGTCAGAACGGAAGGCACAGTCCCTCTCACACCTTCCGCTCTGACCAGGACTGTACTTTACATTTGTTAATGTTAAACTGCATTTGTCATCTGTCTGTCCATTCATTCATCCTATTTAAATAGAGACAAATAACATTAAATTGAATTACAGTACTGTAATTTATCTTTATTGTTTATAGTTGCTAGCACAGGTGGAAGGTGAGGGAGTAGAGGAACAGGAGGAAGCTACTGAATTTTGGGTAAAAAGCTGCTGTGTGCCTCCTCCCCTCTCTCTGTTAACTTATCTGAGAGAGAGAGAGAGAGAGAGAGAGAGAGAGAGAGAGAGAGAGAGAGAGAGAGAGAGAGAGAGAGAGAGAGAGAGAGAGAGTGAGAGAGAGAGAGAGAGAGAGAGAGAGAGAGAGAGAGAGAGAGAGAGAGAGAGAGAGAGAGAGAGAGCATCATTGGCAGTTGTCAAGGTCACCTGGCTGACATATACAACTACAACTCTCTCTCTCTCTCTCTCTCTCTCTCAGATAAGTTGAGAGAGAGAGAGGAGAGAGAGAGAGAGAGAGAGAGAGAGAGAGAGAGAGAGAGAGAGAGAGGAGAGAGAGGAGAGAGAGAGAGAGAGAGAGAGAGAGAGTAATCAGCAGTTGTCAAGGGTCATTGGGGTGACACAACTACAATTCTCTCTCTCTCTCTCTCTCTCTCTCTCCTCTATCTCACTCCCCTCTCCTCTCTCCTCTCCTCTCTCTCTCTCTCTCTCTCTCTCTCTCTTCTGGATGTAACAAATTTTCATCTTTAGCAACCCCCCCTTATATGTTCATTACTGGTAATGTACTGTAATTTACGATTAAAGAAAGAATAATCCAGGAGCCACATTCTCAAAGACATTCACAGCAACGCCTTCTTAGGGCCCAACGAACATCTTAAGTACACCAAGCTAAGAAGACCACTTACAAAGCATTCTTAAATGGCTTCTTAGACCAGTGTAGGTAAGATGTTCTTAGCTTCACCTCATTCACTTCAACCAATCAGTGTGTGCAATACAAATCAGTTTGGTGAAAAATATAAACAACTGCCTAAGCCTGGGGCTAGACCATTTGAACTCACACCTTCAAGCATTGAGTCACCAAAAGCCAAATGTACAAGAAAATCAACTTTTTCAGTGCTGAAATGTTTATGTTAATGGAGGAGGTGAAGAGAAAGAGGAAAATTATAACAAGGAAGCTGGGTGAATCTCTTAGCAGTGCAATAAAGAAACAAACATAGGCTAAACATGGACTTGTATCACTCCAGCTGTGTGCACATGGGGGTGTTCAAAAGAAGGAGGAGGAAGCGACCATTCTAATCCCTCAAACTACCGTCCTATTGCTTTAATTTCCTGCCTATCTAAAGTTTTTTAATCTATCCTCAACAGGAAGAATCTTAAGCATCTATCACTTCACAACCTTCTATCTGATTGCCACTATTGTTCCATCAAGGCCTACTGGTGATCTTCTGGCTTTCCTTACTGAGTCTTGGTCATCCTCTTTTAGAGATTTTGGTGAAACTTTTGCTGTTGCCTTGGATATATCAAAAGCTTTTGATAGAATCTGGCACAAAGCTTTGATTTCCAAACTACCCTCCTATGGCTTCTATCTTCTCTCTGTAACTTCAAGTTTCCTTTCTGACCACTCTATTGCTGCTGTGGTGGACAGTCACTGTTCTTCTCCTAAATTAACAAGGGTGTTAACACCCTCAGGGTTCTATCCTGTCACCTACTCTCTTCTTATTATTCATCAATGACCTTCTAAACCAAACTTCTTGTCCTATCCACTCCAACGCTGATGATACCACCCTGCACTTTTTCCACGTCTTTTCATAGACATCCAACCCTTCAGGAAGTAAATATTTCATGCAGGGAAGCCACAGAATACCTGACTTCTGATCTTTCTAAAATTTATGATTGGGGCAGAGCAAACTTGGTATTGTTCAATGGCTCAATAACTCAATTCCTCCATCTATCAACTCAACACAACCTTCCAGACAACTATCCCCTCTTCTTCAATGACACTCAACTGTCTCCCTCTTCTACACTGAACATCCTCGGTCTGTCCTTTACTTATAATCTGAACTGGAAACTTCACATCTCATCTCTAACTAAAAAGCTTCTATGAAGTTAGGCATTCTGAGACGTCTCTGCCAGTTTTTCTCACCACCACAGCTGCTAACTCTGTACAAGGGCCTTATCTGTTCACGTATGGAGTATGCTTCACATGTCTGGGGGGGTTCCACTCATACCACTCTTCTAGACAGGGTGGAATCAAAAGCTTTTTGTCCCATCAACTCCTCTCCTCTAACTGACCGTCTTCAGCCTCTCTCTCACCGCCGCAATGTTGCATCTCTAGCTGTCTTCTACCGCTATTTTCAGTATTCTCAATCATTCATCCCTTTCTCTCATAAACTCTGGAACTCCCTGCCAGCTTCTGTATTTCCAGCTTCCTATGACCTGAATTCCTTCAAAAGGGAGGTTTCAAGACACTTATCCTTCAATTTTTGACTACTGCTTTGTACCCTTTTCTGGGACTGGCATTTCTGTGGGCTTTTTTTTTTTTTTTATTGGATTTTTGGCCAGTGTCCCTCCCATATAAAAAAAAATACAAAAAAATATGCTGATCTGTGATTGCAGATCAAAGCAAAGGCAGTAAAAAACAAGAGAGAATTCATTAGAACTGATTTGGATTGGTAAGGTTATGATGTATTATTTTTTTAAGTTATGTCAAATGAGTATGTATCTTAAATTTGAGATATTATGCTTGTCTTACTGACACAGTGATATTGATCACGGAAGAGAATCACTCATATTTGGTACTTCTTACATATTTTTTTTTTGTGAATGTAGAATATTGAAGAATATAATGAAAAGTTATATTTGCAATTGTCATTTTTAAATATGGGTAAGGTCGTCTGGAATAACAGGGTTAATTAGCCTTGGTTTGTGTTGGCTACATATATTGGGTTATGTGTGATGCTAATCTAATTGTTGAACATTAATGAGTATAATTTCTAGAAATGTGATTTCAATACTCTCCTAGTCATTTATACACAAATGAATTAGACAAAGTAAAAGACTACAGAGGGTGTTCAAGTTATGAGACATATGTTCTAGAAAGTTGTTTCAAAGTTGTTTTGCTCATAACTCGTCATTGAAATTTTAGGGAAAAAAAAAGTATCATACATTCCACAAACAATGCAATGCTTACTTGCTTCATACTTGATACCATGAAAGAGAGAGAGAGAGAGAGAGAGAGAGAGAGAGAGAGAGAGAGAGAGAGAGAGCACCTTGCTTCATGGATGATGTCATATTACTGAGTAGTTGACAGGCTTGAGGCTTCTACCAAACACAGGACTCAAATTTGCCAGGCGTACAACCCAGGTTAAAATGAGATGCCTCTCTCTCTCTCTCTCTCTCTCTCTCTCTCTCTCTCTCTCTCTCTCTCTCTCTCTCTCTCTCTCTCTCTCTCTCTCTCTCTCTCTCTTTCTCTCTCTCATGCATATTTGTTTTCTCTCTCTCCCTCTCTCATGTACATTTGTTTCTCTCTCTCTCTCTCTCTCACATGCACATTTTTTTCTTTGTTCCTCTCTCTTTCTCGGGTTATACACACCTTTATTCATATAATCTATTAAGATGCTGGCTGAAAGGATAAGACAGGTATGTTTGCCTATTTGTGGACTTAATGTAACGGAGAAGGCTTTCTGCACCATGCAGCACAACCCTCCCATCTCTATGCCTCTCAGAGGCCAACTGGCAGAGGTCCATACTCCGTGGAATCTCAAGCCAGACTCACTGAGGTGCAGTATGATAATTTTTTATATTAAATTTAAGTTTTAAACTAGCATCTCAAAATAAACTGCTACAGGGCCTGTGTCCTGGGGGCAGTGGGCAGTCTTTCACTATGCTGCTCCACTGTGTGGGTAGTGGCAAAGCAGCATACTAGATAAATATGGAGCGAAGCACCAAATCTGAACTTTTAGTTAGCAAAAGGAACAATATCAAGAGCACATTTTCAAATTGCAAGAAGACAGCTCATATCTTTGAACATTCATAACTCATTACCTCATAATTTGGACACCCTCTTTAATCATTTTTTTTGAGAACTACTTGATATTGGTAATAAAGCCAATCTTAATGCTTACTTTTGGTTTCCATGATTGGATTTTATTTTCAGACAACAAGGATATGTTCACATCACAAGGTATCCATTGTTATTCCTGTTGAGAAGGAAAAACTGCTGTTCTTAGTGAGCTACAAAAGCTCCAACCCTGTTGTAGCTATGAATGTTCCATGGCTCTTAGCTGTGAATGATTTTGCTTTTGAAAATGACTAACTAGCGCTAAGATGTTCTTAACCTACTAAGATAATCGTAGTAGCTTTCAGGAATGTGGCCCTAGGCTCTTTGGGTCAAAAGACTTAGCTGGTCGTGGCACCTAACACTTTTCTCCTTTTTAGCTGGCATAATGGGAGGTAAAATAACACAAAAGAAGAAAAAAAGAAAAAAGAATGTTCTTGAACAACGCACTCTCATGAACACTGTTTACGCCAAGTGCGCCAATGCACAAGGTTCCATGAATTGTAAGTAATGTGTGTTCATACTCAATAGCATCATTCATGAACCAAATTAAAATACATATATATGTAGTAGTGCAAATATGCTTATTTTGATGTTTTTTCCAAAAATTGTGGCATTTTTTATAATATTTTCTGGTTCCGTGGAATCAATCAATTTTTTCCCATGGGTTCTTCAGTCGCCATAATGCACATCTGACAAAAAAAATGCTACACTGGAACAAATTATGTTCATTGTCACATATCCTACTGTATTTTAAATTAAAAAAACGATAAATCCAAATCTTTACTTTTATCTTTACCTTAGAAAACTTAGTAAAATCTTTGAAAAAAATTTCAAATTAACTGCCATCTTTTCACTAATGGAAAGTACTCTTTTAAGTAAAATAACTTGAAAGTTTAAAACTTCAACATGTTCATGTTTCACAAGCTAAAATGATCAATTATCGCTAGTTTAGAACCAAAAGTATCAGCAATATCGCTGAACTGATAATGCGGGAAAAATAATTATCGATAACCGATGACCCAATATTGTTATCGCGATAAATTATCATGATAGTTTATTGCAACCACCTATGGTGGAGACCAGATATTTCCTGTTTCTTGACAATTTTGGTTAATCTGGATATCGCGTCCATGTTACATACAAGCATGAAACTCACGTCATGTAGAAGATTCAGTGACCTTGCCACAAACATAAAAAAAATCGGGAGGCACGTGTCTAGTATGGCTATAATAGCACTCAAGTGTGGAGAAATTTGACATTTTCAAAGTCCAGCGAGTTCTGCACTAGACGAGTAAACACTGAAATTATTATTTTTTGTTTATAACTGGAATTTGTGGGTAGCAGCATATTAGGATTTCATAGTATCCATACAGCTGATCCCTCCAGTCACGCGCTACCACTCATGAGCCCATTCGTGAGGCCACCAATTACGACTTTCCATGGTAGGTTCAGTTACACTTTTCATTTGCTTTAGAGATGTGTCAGACATTCTGATAGGGGCTCATTATCATTTGTTAATATGGTTAACCAGTGGAGGGAGGTGAAGCAAAAAGTGCCAGTGTTTGTAAGGAAAAAGTCAGTATGTGGGATATTTAGCAATAACAATGTTCAAGATGTCATATACAGATGTAAAGAAGCCACCAAACTGTACCCACCTCCATCAACCTGAGAATCTATTCATCACACCGGGAAGGCATAACGGTATATTTTTTGAGGTCCCTTGTTAAGCTAGATTTTGCTAGGTTAGATTAAGTTAGGTTATGCTAGATTAGGTTAATATCTTAGCGGGAGGAGGTCCAGGCACGTTAATAATACAGGTTAATCTGGATATCGCGTCCGTGTTACATACAAGCACAAAACTCACATGTCATGGAGAAGGGTTCAGTAACCTTACCATAAATATTAAAAGAATTGGGGGCATGTGTCTAGTATGGCTGTAATAGCAATCACGAGTGTGGAGAAATGCGAGATCTTCTAAGTCCAGTGAGCTCTGCACCAGTCAAGAGTAAACACTGAAATTATTTTCTTTTGTTTATAACTGGGAGTTGTGGGTAGTGGCATATTAGGATTTCATGGTACAGTAAAATCCCTCTCATCCGGCATTCGAGTATCTGGCAGCTTCAAGTATCCGGCACATTTTTCCCTGAGCCTTAAAATCAATAAAAAATCAATGTGTACTCATAAAATCGATTAAAATTCCCGCGCGAGGCATACTTTGTCCCCTCGCCACCAGAGCGCACTGCTTCGCGCCACCCGCGGCCCACTGCATTGTGTTTACTCAGTGACTCAGTCCCGTGTGTGCACTGTTTATCGCCTGACGCCTTCATCATGCCTAAAGTTGTAGAAAAGAGGAAGCGTGTTGTGCTTACACTTAAGCAGCTGATCAGATCAGCTGCTGATTAAGATCAGCTGATCTTTGTTATGGTAAGATGCGTGAGTGTAGGGTGGTGATAGTGGACATAATTTCACTTCTATTCAAGTATCCGGCATGTCAGCGGTCCCGTTGATGCCGGATAAGAAGGATTTTACTGTATCTATACAGCTGATCCCTCTAATCATGCGCTGCCACTCAAGAGGCCATTCTTGAGGCCACCAATTACGACTTTCCATGGTAGGTTCAGTTACACTTTTTAATTTGTTTTAGAGATGTGTCAGGCATTCTGATAGAGGCTCAATGTCATTTGTTAATATGGCTACCCAGTGGAGGGAGGTGAAGTAAACAGTGCCAGTGTTCAGCAGGAAAAAAAATTCATTATGTGAGATATTTAGCAACAGCAATGGTTAAGATGCTGCCAAACTGTACCCACTTAGCTCCATTGCCCTGAGAATCTCCACACCACAACGGTAAGGTATAACAGTATAATTTTTGAGGTCCCTCGTTAGGTTAGGTTAGATTAAGTTAGGTTATCCTAGGTCAGGTTAGATTAGGTTAAGTTATGCTAGATTAGGTTAACATCCTAGCCGGAGGGGGGGAGTGTCCAGCCCAAACGGCTAGGTTAGATTAACGTCCAAGTGGAAGGGGTCTAGGAGTTAGGAGAGGCTAGGGAAATTCGAAATGTTCAGGTAAATTTTCTCGGATTTTTTAAAGCCCTTATATCACTTATTTTCATCCCTCCAAAAACTCACAATTCCCCACAGGCCCCCAAACTTGTTTGAGAGGTTGGGGGGGTTGGGGGGTGGAATGGGGTGGGGCGGATTTCTTATCAAAAAATACCAAAATACAAATCTTAATCCCCATTTTACTTGTTGGATATAATGATAATATTATATTTGCTCAAACCATTGCTGTTAATGCTTTGCTAAAGTTTTATTGGGTTTACTGGCTAAGTGAAATATATGAAGTGGAAGATATGCAGATAAGTTAAGGGGGACTGTCCAGAGTAAATTTCCTGGATGCAAATATAAGGTATACCCGAGAATAAGCATGTAGTTGTGTGTTTGTGGGTGTCATGTGCTGGTCTGCTGGCTTGCTGCAATTTTCCGTGTTTTGAAGTCCCTACCCCTTTAATACTTGCATGACAGATGTGTCGGCGTTTCAGTCCATCTGCTCCTCTTCTTCTTTTATTGCTATCAGCAATAATAGCAGCAATACTGTTAGGTCCGCGAAATCCCAACTCAGGAGGCCTGCGTCTCCTCTTCCTCTGCACTCTACTTGATGTAAATAAACACAGTATAAGTAACGCAGCTGCAAGGCTGCCGTATCGGAATACTAACACAAATAGCACCAAGTTCTCCAAAAGGCATGTTTATAAGTATTTAATCCTTCAAAATAAGATAATGATCCATAAGCCAAAGCTGACATGATTCTTTTATTGTTGTAAATTCATCAAACTATTCTTACCTCTGACGAGTGACGATGTATGAAGATGAAATAATAAGGCAAGATAAAGTGGTAGGAATGCATCTGTAGGCACCAATGAAGTAAAATATTGGTAATAACCTCCAGAAACGCGAAAGAAATAAGGATGAATTATATAAAATAATAAGTTCAGGAAATACAAGGAGAAATGTGTGGAAATGAAGTATTGTGGGGGCAGGGGGTCGTAAAACAGGTCCTTTAGAGCAGGTAGATACTGCCTTTGCATACCATATTACAGTTCACAAAAGATAGGAAATATACAGAAGACTTTTTTCATCAGAATTAACATAAATGTTGGCTCTACATATCATGCATTATCCTTAACACATATATTAAGGTTTTAATGACCGCTGTTAGGCGAGATGCTTCGGTTAAGTTAGGTTAGATTAGTTATAACCAACCCTAATATAACCAAACCTAGCAGAACTCATTAAAATATTCACAGATGTGTTAAGGGCAGTAAGCATAGTATATGTGCACACAACATTTAGGCATAATGTGGGCCCAGCCAGCCTGGGACCACAGGGACCACAAATCTCCACGATTGTCTAGGTCAGTTTTGATTGAGCAACTAATCTGCATATCTGCCATGATTCGATTAGCTTTGGGTAGGTTATGTTAGATTGGTTAGAAGAATGGACCATATATATATATATATATATATATATATATATATATATATATATATATATATATATATATATATATATATATATATATATATATATATATATATATATGGACCACCAAGATCAACTCCATGGAGCACTAGCACAGGAGCACAAACAAGTTGAAGGTTAACCATATGGTGTGATTAGTTGTATGTATGCATTTATATTTTTTAAACATTTCTTATCAAAAAGATTGTTTCTAAATTTTTTAGGTTGTCACATAGCTGTAATAAATTGAAAATAGCAGCCATTCTGTCATAATTGAATTGCTGTATACGGGCCCAGATTGTTACTGGACAGTTTTTTCTCCCAAAAACTAGATTTAAACAAGAATAACATGAACATTGCCTCTGTGGAAAAACCCCCTTTCTGAATGTGAAGATTCCTAGTTCCCTGCAGTGGTGGAGAGTTACCTAGAATTAGTTTCCCTTAATTATAACGTATTACAAGACAAAAAAGATCACCCCAAAAATGCATTTGGCATTATTTTGCAGTCCAGCTAGACAATAAGGTATAGTACTGTATCAATCCATTATTCCAAGTTCAACTTTCATTTGTGTGTATTGTTTCTCCATTTAGTTTTGTTATTATTATAGCTATTTTTTAAGTTACATTATTATTATAACATACTACAATGTTTTTTTTCTGTGACAATATGATCAACCATGTCCCTGTAGGGGAAAAGCAATGGGTTACATTTAGCTCTACTTGTCTGTGTTCCAGTGGAAAGAGGACTGTGCTATTAGCAATTTTTTTTTTTTTCTAGCAACAGTCTACTCATCGTGTGTCTCTGTGGGAAGAGCACTACTAGGTAGACTTGCAAGATGCTAGTGGTCCCCAAGTGCAGTGGACATGATAACTATGGGTATTTCTCCCATGGGTGGAAAGGAATAGGCTTTTTAGAGTGGTATCTCTTAATGTAAAATGTCTAAATGATGTTGTGAAAACTATTATTAAAGCAATCCTAAAGAGGCATTACAAATTTGGAAAATCAGAAATCCTATGTCAAAGGTTGTGAATGGATGCAGTGCATGAGGGTGAATGATCTGAGAGATAGAAGGGGATGAAAGGAGTGATGTGAATCAGATTGTAAGGCATCAAAGCTATAGGTAGATAGATAGACAGTGCATAATCCATTACAACTTTACCAATTTTGTTTTCTGTGTTATGCAATTAACTATTTTGCAAACTTCATCCATTAACTTTGACATAAAAATACAATGTGTGTGTATCTCCTATTCCTACTTGTAACTTTAGTTGCAGATGACGTTCACTGGCAACAATGCAGCATAAAGTGGAAAAATTTGCTAAGAAGCTACAAGATATTTGTGGACAACAGTAAGACTACTGGTGCTACAGCCCTCTCCAAGCCACCTTTCTTTGATTCCATTCATGCCCTGATCCATGATAGCCATGCAGTTAATCCAGAATACATCTATGACACTGGTATAAGTGAAGTACCATAACAATTTTTTAGAGGATATGAGCATATTTCCGTCATTTATATTTTATTGTAAAATAACAATTATCTCAAGCTGCGTAAAAACAGCCCACTGTCATCTAAATTTCTCAATAAGTATTATGATTTTTATATCAAGCAGTGCGTTTTAACTGTGAAATCTGTTTGAAATTATATTCCAGATTAGCCATACATTTGCATATAACATTAACAGTTCAGTAAAAAAAAAATTACCATAACCCATACTCCAACTAAAGTATGAGTTACCAATTTAGAAGAAGGGACTGAAGGCAATTTGATAAACTCATGCTGAATTTCCATCCACCTGTAGACCCTGACTGAATCTTCAGCAAGATTATTGTGTTCTACAGGGACCACCATTGACATAAGTGGCATTGGAAATGGAGACCATAACATGCTATATTGTGTTCCTACATATAAACAGCTACTGAAAAGAGTTAAACCGAAAGAAATTGAAATTAGAAAATGGGATGATAATAACAGGCAACAACTACAAGCGTGTTTTGAGTGTACAGACTGGTCTGCCCTGATAGAAAACGGAATTGACATCAACACCAACTTAGATATTTTCGATGGTTATTTCCACTTCTGCTTTGATATGATCGTACCTACCAAGAAAATAAAGATATACCCAAACAATAAACCATGGATTAATACAGAGCTAAAATCTATGCTAAATGAAAAACACAGACTCGAGCGTAATAGAAGTGATGCTGAAAGAAGAATATTGCAAAGAAACATAGATAAGAAAATATCTGATTCTAAAAGAATATACAAAGAAAAAGTTGAAGGCTTGTTTAAGACAAATAGAGTAAAAGACGCTTGGAAGGGACTTAAAACACTGTGTGGGCACAAGAAGAAACAGAGTGTGCCTGAACCAGAAAATATCAACACATATGTAAACGAAATGAACGCGTTCTTTGCGAGATTTGAAAGCCATGATTTCAGTGATGCGTGTAATGAGGTAATGACAGAAATTCAATCTCATAATGATGAAAGAATAATAATTAGGCAAGAAGACGTGCAGAAGTCCCTGCAGAATATATGGGCAGGTAAAGCTACAGGGCCAGACGGAATGCCTGCTATGGTACTTAAACATTGTGCAAAACAACTGACACCCGTACTGACAACATTATTTCAGGATTCAGTAGATCAGGGAGTGGTATCTTATAAATGGAAGGAATCTGAAGTAAAACCTATTGCAAAAATTAACTGTCCAAAAGATCCCAAAGATTTTAGACCTGTAGTATTAACATCTAATATTATGAAATGTTTAGAAAGTGTATTGAAAAATTACATCTGTGAAAAAAACTAATAATATAAAAGACCCTATGCAGTTTGCTTATTGTAATAATAGGAGTGTACAGGATGCGACACTTACATTATTGAATGATGTTAACAAACATTTAGATAAGCCCAAATCACAAATTAGAGCACTGTTTATTGATTTTAGTTCAGCATTTAATACAATGCAACCTCATATTCTGCTCAATAAAATGCTAGAAATGGGTGTAAATAGAAATATCTTAAAATGGATTCTTAGCTTTTTATCCCAGAGACCCCAGTATACCAATGTAAACAATGTTAAGTCTGATGTGATATTAACTAACACAGGAGCCCCACAAGGTTGTGTGTTGCCCCCTGTTCTTTTCACCTTGTACACAGATGATTGTAGAAGTGGAATTGATGACTGTACTATTGTGAAATATGCTGATGATACAGTTATCTTAGGAAAAATTGTAAATGATAATTATGAAGGCTATTTAACTCAGGTTAAAAAATTTGTTGATTGGAGTAAACAAAATTTTTTGGAGCTCAATGTAAAGAAAACTAAGGAGATGATATTTGATTTCAGAACTAAAAACAAACATGTACCAGACCTATTAACAATTAGAGAAGAAAACGTAGAAAGAGTAAACCAGTATAAGTATCTGGGCTTTATGATCGATGACCAGTTGAAGGGCAGTGTCAATACAGATATGGTGTCAAGGAAATGTAACCAAAGACTACACTTTGTACGTATTTTGCGCAACTTACATGTAGATAAAGTGATCATTAGCCTATTCTACAAATCATTGTTGGAACCAGTCCTAAACTTTTCGATCACTGCCTGTTATGGAAAGCTTACCTGTAAAGATAAAAATAAGCTGGGAAGGATTGTTAAGAAGGCAGGAAAATTAGGTGCACAGACCATATCATTAGATAAGCTCTATGAGACAGGTACAATGAAACAAGTGGACAGGATAATGAAAGATATCACTCATCCGCTACATAACTGTTACATATATCTAAAATCTGGTAGAAGGTTGGCTCTGCCCAAGCAGCGTACTGACAGATATAGGAAGTCATTTGTACCTAAAAGCATTCTCCTTTTCAATCATCTATCATCACTATCATTTTTAGATTTAAGTATTCATGGTTACTGTATGTGATGGTTCATGATGAGGGCAGAAATAGCCCAATATTGCATGTATACGATAGCCCATGTAATGACTCCTTTCTTAATGTTTTATTGTTTTATTGTTTTACTGATTTTATTTACTTTTTAATGTTATGTATAAGCAACTACTAGGGAGCTCTTAAGCCAAAATGAATTTCATTGTATTACATTTTGTATTACAACTTGACGAATAAATTATCTTATCTTATCTTATGTCTCAGTACATCCCTGAAGAAGAGGTGGCTACTGCAGATCAGATCAGATGTTTTGGGGTGTACCCTTTACAACATCACCCCTTTTATCCTTCTAGGTCTCTTTTTTCTTTGGTGTATATGGCATGTGCATGTGTGTGCATGTGCTTTTGGCAATTTTCTTCTATCTATTTATCTCCTTTTCCAGTTTGTCTCTTCCTTCACAGTTTGTAAATTAAGTCTTGTTTCCTCTGCTTCTTGAGTGTTTTTAAAATCAAATAAAAACATTCCCACAATTTCACTCTTATTTTCTACGTAAGGCTTTTGCAGCTTCAAGGTTTTCCTTCTTTCATTATCACATCCCCTGCAATCCAAAACAAAAAAAATGTTTCATGTTTTCTACTGCTGCTTCACAAAGCAGGCATTTGGTGTCTTCTGTTAATTTTTTCCTGTCTCTTAGATTCTTGCCCCAAACAAGATGGCTGAAGCTGGAGTGTTGTCATATAATAAGTTTACATTTCCCACTGCATTTTTCCAATTTTTCTAGATAAATAAACTCAATTTCTTTCCTGATTCTTCCTTCCATTTTTTTTTGTATCCCAGTTATAAATTCTCTTTATGAGGTCCTCTGTTTTCCTTTCCTGCATACTTATAATGTTGTAAGAAATTTTTCCAAAGGCCATTTCTAATACCTGTCATCCATAGATTTTTGCTATCATATATAGTGTATTCCATGATGTTGTATACCAATTCATTCCTTTGCCTCTTCATCACCTCCTGCACATATGTCTGCCGTGCTCTCATCATCCTGATCTCCATCTCACATACTTCCTGGCCCCTACTATTGTTTTATACACTGCATTTTCTATCCTCTGCAGTCTGTCAGTCTCTTGTTTAGTGAAATCTATCACACTTGCTCCATGCATGATAAAAGATAGGGCTACACACTTCCAGTAGGTTTTCCCCACCAACATTTTATTGCAGCTTTTAGCAATCATACTGTATGTTAAGTTGACTAGACTTCATGCTTTCTTCACCATGATCTTGTGTTCTTGGAAGCAGAGTTTCTTATTATTGATTGTAACACCTGGATATTTGATGTTGTCCATCCTGATGCCTTCTGTTTCTCTTATTTCTTCACTGGCGTTGTAGCCACCCGAAGGCAGCTAAAGGAATTTAGACCCACATGGGGATGTGAATCGTTTATTGCATTCGGTCAAACCTGAAGACATACATGATAAACATTACATTACATACTGTACCAACATAATGCATCACTAATCATGGATTATGCTAATTAGGGCAATCAACCCCTCATAATACAGATGTGGAATTCATGTGTTTAGGGTCTTAAGGAGGCCTGTCACCAAGCAACACTCGCGTCTGTATTGTAGTGGTCCGATCTTTCCTGGAGTAGTCACAACCTAACTTGATGGTGGTACAAAGGGATCTGTCCCTCCAGGCTTTGTTCCTGCTGGTCCTCGGCGCCTCATGCCTGCCCATCTTACCTTTAGGTCAGCAATAGTTCCTGGGTGACTCATTCCTCTAATCCCTCTCTGTCTTATCTACCCTACGTGCCATGTCATCAGCTTTAACATGTAAACACGATCCTCACTACCTACCTCTCTGCAGCTAAGCTCTCCACAGATAGTTCCTCTCACACATTTTCACTACTGCAGTTAACTACTATAATGAATTCAGTTTCCTTAATCTCTACTCTAATTAACTTAGTTTCCTTAGTGTTACCCATGCTTCATATACTAGTTTACTTTAACTCTCATAACACAGATCATGTTATTTAACATACGCTTGCTCAACAACAACTTCTTTCACCCGCTCGATGGTCTTTCACCCACTTGGCGGTAACACTTCCCTTATTGGGCTTCGCCCAAAATTCACATAATACATAAACTCGCATAGTCCCAGCATCATCCAACAGAGTTCATAGCCGGTTACCCCTTTCTCAGCAGTGAAGGGATTAGAATTGTGCACACAATCTTTCTCCACAGGAGAGAGCAAACAAATCTCTTCACCTGATCGGATGACTGACAATTCAATGTGGCCATTACCTGACTAGACAACGGCACGTGGTGGGAGAGCAATTACGTTAATGAGTGTAAAAAAACCCCGACATATACGTTATGATGCAAGCTGCAGGAAAAAACTCCGTAACATAATCACTCACACCACTGCCGAGGCACCATTATGTACAGAACTGACTGGTGATATCTTCAACTACATGGCAGTCACTGGGAATCAGTTAGTAAAGCTTTGACATGTTTCCAGCTCCGGCTATATGTTTCATTTACGACAGGTTTCATCCTCTTCTCTGGTCAATAACGAGTTTCATACCCTCAGCATCACACCAGTTTTCAGCAGTTCATCATGGTTCTCCATTCATTACCACCTTGTTTGTTCTAAGGCTGATGCGCATAGCAACATAACCGTGAGCACAGAGTTTCAAAAGGCTGTGATGAATAGGTCAGCATTCAAAGTTAGCAGGATCTCTAGTGGTCTTTCTCCTTACAATGTGCTCCCCCTGGTGAGGCTCCAAGGACTCAGTGTCATGTGCAAGCATTGAAGAATCCTTGTCCTCTCCCTGGTCTACTACCTTCGGTTAACAGTTCTTCCGAAGTGGTCTTGCTTCCTCTCATCTCCATGCAAGTTATCTGAGTCTAAGACATTCGCTCCTCTCACTTGAGCGCCGTTGCAGACAGCCAACGATAGTGTCTCGCCTCTGTAAATACACAACCATAAGCACACAAATCACTCCCTGGTAGTGTCTAGCCTCTGCAAGAAAACAAGCTCACCCTCTGGTGGTGTTTAGCCTATGCCAGCATCCAAATGCACTTCCTGGTGGTGTCTGATCTCTGCAAGCACAGAAGCTCACCTCCAGATGGAGTTTGGTCTCTGCAAGCACATAAACTCCCTGCACCATGCTGGTGTCTAGTCTCTGCAAACACATAAACTCCCTGCATCCTGCTGGTATCTAGTCTCTGCAAGCACATAAACTCCCTGCACCATGCTGGTGTCTAGTCTCTGCAAACACATAAACTCCCTGCACCCTGCTGGTGTCTAGTCTCTGCAAGCACATAAACTCCCTGCACCCTGCTGGTGTCTAGTCTCTGCAAACACATAAACTCCCTGCATCCTGCTGGTATCTAGTCTCTGCAAGCACATAAACTCCCTGCACCCTGCTGGTGTCTAGTCTCTGCAAACACATAAACTCCCTGCACCCTGCTGGTGTCTAGTCTCTGCAAGCACATAAACTCCCTGCATCCTGCTGGTGTCTAGTCTCTGCAAGCACATAAACTCCCTGCACCCTGCTGGTGTCTAGTTTCTGCAAGCACACCAACTCATTCTCTAGTGGTAGCCTCTGCAAGCACACCAACTCATTCTCTAGTGCTAGCCTCTACAAGCACACCAACTCGTTCTCTGGTGGTAGCCTCTGCAAGCACACAGACTCGTTCTCTTCCTTATATCTCTCATCAAGCTGCAGATGTCATTGGAATTGTCCTTTTAGACCAGGGGTTCTTAACCTTTTGATGGTTCCATACCCCCAATGGATTGTCGAATATGGTCCCATACCCCCTTCACTTGACTGTTCAAATAATTATCACCAATCCTATTATTTGCCAGTATGTCTTCCAGATACGAGTATTTCAATCGCTTGAATTTACTGTACTTTAGATACGGATTACTAGGAAAAAAACATAACCATTGATAATTTTATTATTTTTTTACTGAAAGCAAAATTAATAAAGTTATAGTTCCGTTTTATTATACAAAAAAAAAAAAAAAGAACAGAACATAAATTTGCAAGTTTTTAGTCCCTTGACTACATAAAAACATAACCATTGATAATTTTATTATTTCTTTTACTGAAAGCAAAATTAATAAAGTTATAGTTCCATTTTATTTGTAAAAAAGAACAGAACATAAATATGCAAGTTTTTAGTACCTCGACTACATAAAAACAACCATTGATAATTTATTATATTTTTTTACTGAAAGCAAAATTAATAAAGTTATAGTTTCGTTTTATTACACAAAAAAGAACAACATAAATGTGCAAGTTTTTAGTACCTCGACTACATGAAACAGACTTTTACTAATCTAGTGAGATATTTGCTGTTGTTTTTGTGCTATTAAAGCATGGAATCGTGTACAGTTACTGACAAAGCTACTCGCATGTCATCTGACACATCAAGTCGATTTCTCCACTTTGATTTCATATTTAATAATGCAGAGAAGCCTGTTTCACGGAGATACGTAGTTGTGAAGGGAACCAAAACATGCATTGCCCTAATTGCCAAACTTGGGTAAGCAGAGGGGGAAACTACCAGTACCCAGAAATCGAGTCCCAGACCCCCGGCCTTTGGTTCCCATACCCCCAAGGGGTATGGATACCCCCGGTTAAGAACCCCTGTTTTAGACCCTGTAGCCTTTGTTCTGCCATCCTCTTGTTACATGCCCAGACCTTACCTCTAATCTATCCGGTGTAAACAGAAATTAGTGTATCTAGTCTGATGATAGTAGGCATACCCATGACTTTGACATGCCATTGGAAAGCTTGCTTAAATTCCCATATTCAAAATAGGTTCCTTCACTAAATGTGGGTGTCACTCTCTGAGAGTTGTAAGCCTCAAAGGAGCTTGGTAAATCCATCACTCTGTGATTCTTCATTAGCTTTCGTTGTCTTATTCAGCCCTTTTTGCTCCCCCTGGTGAAGCGCTCCCGACAAAACATCAAGTGCAGCTATTGAAGATTCTTTATCCTTCCCCTGGTTTACCTGATCTAGTTCAGACTCAATCTCTACGAGTTCCTGAGGTGATGTTCTTCAGGCCACCTTATCGATCCCTTTGCCAGATTCACTTTGTTCTGCCTTATCTTCAGTAAGGAGAGTCATTACTGAATGCTGTATCCTTTGGACTGCATCAAAAAGATTATCCGCCTTGTGCTCCAAACCTGGTGATGCTGAAGAGAGGATGGTGGTGTTACCCTTCTCACCACTCTTGAGTGAGTGAGCCATTGTCATCAACATCATCTTTCCTCCAAAGTGTCTCTGCTCCCTCTTGTCGATCCATGCTGGCCAGTTACATTGGACAAACTTACATATTTCGCCTCAGCACTGATGTATGTACTTCACGATGGTGCCCCGCCATTGCGAAGACACAGCCACTCCATAGTGTCTCACCTGCGCAGAACACAGTCATTCTGCACAGTGTCTCGCCAGTGCAAGGACACAGTCACTATAGTGTCTCACCTGCTCGAAGACACAGCCACTATGCGGTGTCCTGCCTGCACGAGGACACAATCACTATATGGGAGAGCATGCTGGAATAGAATAGGGAGCTGGTAGTGCCCATCTACTATATTCCATTTCCTTGACCATAGCTTGATGACCTCTTTATCCTCCATTGAATAGGCTTCTCCTTCTTCATAGGTGAGTTCACAACCCCATTTAGCTTCTATACTTTCTTCCAAATGTTCTCCGTCCTTGAGATAAACATTCTATCTCTTTTGTTCTCACACGAGTCAGACAAGTCGTCCCCATCATTCTTAATGGGTCCATTTACAGTCCATCCTAAAGAGGTACATGTTGCAAAGGGTTCTCTGTGGCTCCCTGTCCTCGCCTCAAATGGAATGAATGCTTGTGGTATGTTCAGATCTATCAATAACTCCACCTTTGATGATGTTTTACATGGCATAACTCCCCTCAGGTGGTCCCACGATCTGACCTCTTCATTACTGGTGGCAGCTGTCGTCAAGAATGGAGGAGGCAGTAGACACCTGGCAGTAGACACCTGCCGAAACGATAATTACTCCCAGTGAGGTCTAAAGCACTGTTCAGGGGGTGCTGTGAACTTATCATTAAACCCAGCTGTGACCTCACTGAACGTTTCCCTTTGTGTCTCACAACACAAGGGGGTAGTCACAGCCTGCCCTCTAAACACAACTCTCTTCCTCCACACAAAACTACAAGCACCTAATAACACACACACCCTTCACTCAAAAATTTTAAAATCATGGCGACTCCTACACCAGCCTCGGAGTCCCCATCTGGGGAGGGGACCATAAATGTCCCCAGGTCGGACTGCCTTTCCGTCGACGACCCTAAGTGTCTTGACACCCTCCTCAACTTTTTCTTCATTAACTTCTGCAACATTCGCGGTCTAAGATCTAATTTTCAATCTGTAGAACACCACCTCTCCTCTTCTAAACCTCATCTTCTTTTCCTCACTGAAACTCAGGTGTCTGAGGCAACTGACAGTAGCCCCTTTTCTGTTCCCTCCTACTTTCTCTATCCTCATTTTCGATCCAAAGCTGGATGCTGCGTTTATGTGCGCAATGACTTAACCTGCTCTCGTGCCCACGCTCTTGAATCTTCCGAGTTTTCCACGATCTGGCTACGACTACAGAGTCACTCTCATACTAAATTTATCTGTGCTGTATACCTCTCTCCTAACTCCTCTGACTATAAGAAATTCTTTGACTACTTAACTTCCAAAGTGGAGCACATTCAGACCCTCTTCCCTTTTGCAGAGATCTCCATTCTTGGAGACTTCAATGTTCACCACCAGCTTTGGCTTTCCTCTCCCTTCACTGACCATCCTGGTGAACTAGCCTACAACTTTGCTATCCTCCATGACCTAGAGCAATTGGTGCAACACCCTACTTGTATTCCTGACCGTCTTGGAGATACGCCCAACATTCTTGACCTTTTCCTGACCTCTAATCCTTCTGCTTATGCTGTCACCGTTTCTTCTCCGTTGGGATCCTCCGATCACAATCTCATATCTTTATCTTGTCCTATCACTCCAATCCCTCCTCAGGATCCCCCTAAGCGAAGGTGCCTCTGGCGTTTTGCCTCTGCTAGTTGGGGGGACCTGAGGAGGTATTTTGCTGATTTTCCTTGGAATGACTACTGCTTCCGTGTCAGAGACCCGTCTTTGTGTGCTGAGCGCATAACAGAGGTGATAGTGTCTGGCATGGGGGCGTACATTCCTCACTCTTTTTCTCGTCCTAAACCTTCTAAACCTTGGTTTAACACAGCTTGTTCTCGTGCTATACATGATAGAGAGGTGGCCCACAAAAGGTACTTAAGCCTTCCATCACCAGAATCTCATGCACTTTATATTTCTGCCCGGAACCATGCCAAGTCTGTTCTCCAACTAGCCAAAAACTCCTTCATTAACAGAAAATGTCAAAACCTTTCAAGATCTAACTCCCCTCGTGATTTCTGGCATCTAGCCAAAAATATCTCCAATAACTTTGCTTCTTCTTCTTTTCCTCCTCTATTTCAACCAGATGGCACCACTGCTATCACATCTATTTCTAAAGCTGAACTCTTTGCTCAAACCTTTGCTAAAAACTCTACCTTGGACGATTCTGGGCTTGTTCCTCCCTCTCCTCCACCCTCTGACTACCTCATGCCACGTATTAAAATTCTTCGTAATGATGTTTTCCATGCCCTCGCTGGTCTAAACCCTCGGAAGGCTTATGGACCTGATGGGGTCCCTCCTATTGTTCTCCGAAACTGTGCCTCCGTGCTTGCACCTTGCCTAGTCAAACTCTTTCAGCTCTGTCTGTCAACATCTACCCTTCCTTCTTGCTGGAAGTTTGCCTACATTCAACCTGTTCCTAAAAAGGGTGACCGCTCTAATCCCTCAAGCTACCGCCCTATTGCTTTAATTTCCTGCTTATCTAAAGTTTTTGAATCTATCCTCAACAGGAAGATTCTTAAACATCTATCACTTCACAACCTTCTATCTGATCACCAGTATGGGTTCCGTCAAGGCCGCTCTACTGGTGATCTTCTGGCTTTCCTTACTGAGTCTTGGTCATCCTCTTTTAGAGATTTTGGTGAAACTTTTGCTGTTGCCTTGGAAATATCAAAAGCCTTTGATAGAGTCTGGCACAAAGCTTTGATTTCCAAACTACCCTCCTACGGTTTCTATCCTTCTCTCTGTAACTTCATCTCAAGTTTCCTTTCTGACCGTTCTATTGCTGCTGTGGTAGACGGTCACTGTTCTTCTCCTAAATCTATTAACAGTGGTATTCCTCAGGGTTCTGTCCTATCACCCACTCTCTTCTTATTATTCATTAATGATCTTCTAAACCAAACTTCTTGTCCTATCCACTCCTACGCTGATGATACCACCCTGCACTTTTCCACGTCTTTTCATAGACGTCCAACCCTTCAGGAGGTAAACATATCACGCAGGGAAGCCACAGAACGCCTGACTTCTGATCTTTCTAAAATTTCTGATTGGGGCAGAGCAAATTTGGTATTGTTCAATGCCTGAAAAACTCAATTCCTCCATCTATCAACTCGACACAACCTTCCAGACAACTATCCCCTCTTCTTCAATGACACTCAACTGTCCCCCTCTTCTACACTGAACATTTTCGGTCTGTCCTTTACTTATAATCTGAACTGGAAACTTCACATCTCATCTCTAGCTAAAACAGCTTCTATGAAGTTAGGTGTTCTGAGACGTCTCCGCCAGTTTTTCTCAACCCCCCAGCTGCTAACTTTGTACAAGGGCCTTATCCGTCCATGTATGGAGTATGCTTCACATGTCTTGGGGGGTTCCACTCATACTGCTCTTCTAGACAGGGTGGAATCAAAAGCTTTTCGTCTCATCAACTCCTCTCCTCTAACTGACTGTCTTCAGCCTCTCACTCACCGCCGCAATGTTGCATATCTAGCTGTCTTCTACCGCTATTTTCATGCTAACTGCTCTTCTGATCTTGCTAACTGCATGCCTCCCCTCCTTCCGCGGCCTCGCTGCACAAGACTTTCTTCTTTCTCTCACCCCTATTCTGTCCACCTCTCTAACGCAAGAGTTAACCAGTATTCTCAGTCATTCATCCCTTTCTCTGGTAAACTCTGGAACTCCCTGTCTGCTTCTGTATTTCCACCTTCCTATGAACTGATCTTATTTGCAATGATGATGACGATGATTATGATGGTGTATACAAAACTGTTAATGTACGAAGACTAAAGAACAGACTTGCAGTTGGAGATTATCAGTGCATAGAGAAAGTGTCAGTACAAACAATATAACTTTATTCAAGACATACAGATCAGGTGAGGGTCAGTGTGATTTTGATTATTTAATTATTTACACCTCAGCAAAAATCGGTTCCGGCCGATTATAGCTTGTTAGAATTATCATTATACAACTTTCTCTAAATGAAGATTTTAGTTGAATATAATATAACAAAAAGGAAACTTAAATTATGTAGGTCCATGAACAGGTATTAAAATAATGAAAATAAGAGCATGGTAATAATAATAATAATAATAATAATAATAATAATAATAATAATAATAATAATAATAATAATAATAATATAAATGAGAGAGTAGAAAGGAAATGGGTATTCGGATGAGACGAAAGGCTATCTACAGTGTGTGTGTGTGTGTGTGTGTGTGTGTGTGTGTGTGTGTGTGTGTGCTGTGGGAGGAACTGGAAGCTTAGAAGGGAAGAAAAGGTAGAAGGTGAGACTCGTATGATTTTTATAAAAGAAAAAAAAAAAAAAAATAGCATCTCTCCTTCCACCATTAACATCCTTTATTTTCCTTGTCCTCTTTGTTGTTTCGCTCCTTCTCCTCTTTATGGGATATTGGGGAATCTGGAGCGGGCAAAATTCAGAAGGTCATCAGAGTCCTCACAGATCCAGGGCTTGACGTGGTTACAAGAAACATCGTGCCACTTAATGCCATCCTGGTAGAAGTTATTCAGTACAGCAATACAAGCCTCATCGTTGCCATTTTCCCCAAACTCTCGGTTGTCAGGTTGTGGTGTGCCGGAGCCACCTGTGTGTGACCAATCGCCTCGCCAGACGTGAGTGATGTTAGTGGCCGGAATGCGGACGTTCGAGCCAGACCAGAACCATCCATTGATGATGCTAGGCTGAAGATCGGGTCGGTCACAGCCTTCGAAGTTGCACTTGCGGCCGGACGTCCAGATGTATTTGACATTTCCGCTGCGAAGGTTATCGGTGACGAAGTTCGCCTCCTCTTGTGTCTCAATGCTCACCAGGTCCTGACAGTGCTTCCTGGAACAGAAATGAGCGAGGTTACATGAAAGTGAGTAGAGTGGAGACTGGTAGCGGCAGGAGAGATTAAAAGGGAAAGTAATTAAAGACGATGACGGTAATCAAAATGTAGAAAGTTAGAGTGCGAGTGATAGAACAAATGTTAAAGTTATGAGTACTAAATATATGGTCAGTGCGCTTGGTTCACAATCAAGACTCTTCAGATTCGAGTTCTTGGGGGATGAAGACAAACTGAGTTTGTCATCTTTCACGTTCTAGCCATTATTCATGTAACAGGGGATAGGTACGAAACGTAAGATCTGGAGTTGCAACTTGATCTTGTAACGCGAAAAATCGCGTGAAGACCCCTTTGGCTGAACTTCCCCTAAAAACAAAGGGAAAATTTCATCTTCATGTAGATTCATTACAGATTATGTTGATATATATATATATATATATATATATATATATATATATATATATATATATATATATATATATATATATATATATATATATATATATATATATATATATATATATATATATAGATAGATAGATAGATAGATAGATAGATAGATAGATAGATAGATAGATAGATAGATAGACACACACACACACACACACACACAGGCATAGATAGATCAAGAACAATAATAAATTCTACTACTACTGCCGCTACTACTACTGTTCAAGAGAGCAGTATGAGTGAACTTCCCCTTTCCAACATTCCTGAACGAGTACGTACAGGACTTGCAGCAGAAAAGGTGAGAAAACTGGCAGAGACGGCTCAGAATGTCCAGTTCATCAATGTTTTACCGAGAGACGAGATGCAGTTTATATTTTAGATTTTTTAGTAAAGAACAGAGAATGTTCAGTGTAGAAGAGAACAATTGAGTGTCACTGCAGAAGATGGGATATAGTTATTTGGATGGGATATAGTTATTCACGTTCTAGCCATTATTCATGTAACAAGGGATAGGTACGAAACGTAAGATCTGGAGTGTCGAGTTGATAGATGGAAGAATTGAGTTTTTCAAGCATTGAACAACGCGTTTTCTCTGATCCAGTCAGAAATCTAAGAAAGTTAGAAGTAATGGATTTTGTGGCTTCTCTGCATGAATTGTTCAGTTTCTGAATGATTGGACGTCTAGGAGAAGACGTGGAAATGTGCAAAATGGTGCCATCAGCGAAGGAATGGATAGGATAATAAATTTGATATAGAAGATCATTGATAAATAATAAATATAGAATGGTGTTCCACAGAGTCCTGTGGAGTACCATTGCCATTAAACCTAGGAGAACAGTGACTGTCTGCCGCATCACAAATAGAATGGTCAGAAATGAAACTTGAAATTAACTTAAAGGGGTGAAAAATGGAAACGATAGGAGAGTAGACATATCATATGCTTTTGATAATATGAAACTGACCAAGATTCAACGATATAGTTGAGTGGCCACTACGGAACTCTTTGTGAAGTGAATGACATTTAGGAATCTTCCTTTTAACGATAGATTAAAAACTTAAGACAGGAAATTAAAACAAGAAGTCTATAGTTTGAAGAGTCAGAGTGAAGACATGGTCGCTCTTTGTAAGAACAGACTGAAAGTACTAAAACTCCCAACAGTAAGGAATGTGGATGTTGAAGAACAGAAAGATCAAGAATGTTGAACATTATCTCCTTTACATCATCCTCTTTACTCTTCATTGTCACTCCCCATCCACGTCTTTCAATTTCTTCTTTTTACTTTCCTTTTCCCTTGAACGCACCTGCAGATATTCCGTGCATCCAGCCAGTCCCTTTCATGCTGGCGAGTGGGGCCGTGAGACCACGAGAAGAAGTAATAGTGACCATTGTGGAACGTGGCAGCATGGTTGACTCTGTTTCTGCACGCTTCTGGGTCTGGTCTGATCAGCTCCCTTCCACCACCCTGGTGTTGGCCTTGACCTGGACGTAGTCCTTGTCTTTGGGCCCACGTCACGGCCACCAACAAAGCAAGCAGGGCGAGATGGCGTAGCAGCATCTGTGAGAAAGAAGGATACTGATCAATGGTGACAGCGAAGAGGGCTTCTCATTAACGTTTTCTTAATACTCATAACATCCACTAGTGCTGTTGCCACTACTACTACTACTACTATTACTACTACTACTACTACTACTACTACTACTACTACTACTACTACTACTACTACTACTACTAAGAACATAAGAAATTGACTGCTTGGGAAAGTTGCAAGAAGCCAGAAGGACTATATGTAACAGTCCTTTATGAAACACACCTATCTACTCGTATATCTACCCCGATCCATTAATTTATCTAGTCTTCTTTCATAGCTTCCTAGTAACGCGGCATTTAAGGACCTGATTAGTGAGTATATTCCAGTCATTTACCACTGCTACTTTTATCTAACTTTAGCAAACTTGAACCCATTACTTATGCTCTTATCCTGATCACTGTGCTCTCCGTTGCGCTCCTCCACTCATTGCCTTATATCTCAATCTTAATCTTGCCCTATTGCTCCAATTTCTCCTCAGGATCCTCCATGGAAGAGGTGTAAGTTTTCTCATCCCCTCAGGTACTAACTCTGTTCAGGAGCCTTATCCTCCCATGTATGGAATACGCTTCACATATATGGAGAAGGGGGCAGGAGGATTCCCCACTTACTGCTCTCTTGAACAGGACAGAATCAAAAACATTTCGTCTCATCGCCTCTCTTCTAAGAGACTGTCTTCAGCCTCTCTCTCTCTCTCTCTCCCTTCGCCGCAAGGTTACATCTCTTGCTGTCTTACATCGCTACTTTCACGCTCATTGTTCATCTGGTCTTGCTATGTAACATCATGCCTCCTCTCCTCCCGTGAACTTGGTGTACGAGACTTTCTACTTTCTCTCACCCCTGTTCTGTCTACCTCACTAATGCAAGAATTAACCAGTATTCTCAGTTTTCATCTCTTTTACCGTTAAACTCTAGAAATCCCTGTCAGCTTCTGTGTTTCCTCCTGTCTGTGTCTTAACTCTTTCAAGAGTTTCCCTATAATCCTGGATTTTCTTTTTGGATTGTCCTCTATAGAGATTGGTACTTTCATTTACACTTTTATTTCACCTTTTTGTTACCCTTGGGCAGAGCCCATCTTATATAAAAATAAATATATAAATGAATAAGAAAATACTTCCCTCTTTGTGCAGGAAACGGCTGCTCTAGAAAATACGGTGATGGATTTTTAGAATTAATTAATCAGTCTACGTACTTTATTCAATTTGATGTTGCTTCTTATAATTCTCTTCTTAATTCAACCTTTTATACACTTTTCATGGATAAAACTTTATTTCTTCTCGTTTTCTTCCGTAACTTTCAGTCTTTTGGTTTTGATTAGTCTTTTTTGTAAGTTTTCACAATTGCAATTTTTTTTTTTTTTTTTTTTTTTTGCTTGGACAAAAGACTGAGAAGCTCGTCCCCTCTAACTGAAATTCACTTCTGAATACCGCTCTCTCTCTCTCTCTCTCTCTCTCTCTCTCTCTCTCTCTCTCTCTCTCTCTCTCTCTTTCTGCTATGTTGATATGCACTTCCCGCATGTTATTTATCTTCTTATGATTCATGAAGTAGATCGTTACGCATGACCTACATTCTTGTTTTCCTCTTTCTTCTCCTCCTCCTCCTTCTCATTCTCATCTTTTTATTCTTTACTTCTTTTTCTTCTTCTTGGTTTGTGTGTGTGTGTGTGTGTGTGTGTGTGTGTGTGTGTGTGTGTGTATGTATTTTACTTTTCTCTGTTATAAGTTTTTATTCTTTTCCTCCTCTTTCTTCTCTTTATATACAGATTCTCTCTCTCTCTCTCTCTCTCTCTCTCTCTCTCTCTCTCTCTCTCTCTCTCTCTCTCTCTCTCTCTCTCTCTCTCATTTCTCTCCTTTTTCTTTTATTTCTTTCTTTCTTCCCCTTACTTTTTTCCTCTTTGTCTCCTCCTCCTCCTCCTCCTCCTCCTCCTCTTTCTCTTCCTCATCCCCGTGCACATACTCTTACTTGAACTGCGCTGGAAAAATCTAGTTCCGTTATCTCTCTTCCGCTAGCAACGGAGTTGAGAGAGAGAGAGAGAGAGAGAGAGAGAGAGAGAGAGAGAGAGAGAGAGAGAGAGAGAGAGAGAGAGAGAGAGAGAGAGAGCAGTGACCTCCTAACCTTGCTCCTCCTCCTCCTCCTCCTACGTACATGTGCCACTTTCTCATTTACATCCGGCTACCTTTCTTCTCTTATCTCTTAATCCTATTTTTTTCTTTTTTTCCATCTTTAAGCGCTACCTTTAAAATATCACCGTAGAAATGTTCCTGTTACTACCATAGTATTGTTACCACTGTTACTCGAGAGAGAGAGAGAGAGAGAGAGAGAGAGAGAGAGAGAGAGAGAGAGAGAGAGAGAGAGAGAGAGAGAGAGAGAGAGAGAGAGAGAGTACAGTTTCATAACTATTTGCAATACATCAAGATGTAGCAGCAGCAGCAGCAGCAGCAGCAGCAGCAGCAGTAGTAGTAGTAGTAGTAATAGTAGTAGTAATAGTAGTAGTAGTAGTAATAGTAGTATTAGTAGCAGTAGTAGTAGTAGTAGTAGTAGTAGTAGTTGTTGTTGTTGTTGTTGTTGTTGTTGATAATGATTGATTAAACTGTCATTTTTCATTAGTTTCTTCGCATCTAGTATGTTACTGTGTATTTATTCTTTATTGGTATTGGCTACATTTTTAACGTATTATCCGTTATACGTATTTCTCCAAATGGTCTGTTTCCTGTGCTTTGTCTTCAAAGTTATAGACATAAGTTTGAATATTATATCAATATGAATTTCATTACACTCTCTGTTATCTTATTTACGTTTATCTGTTTAATACCGCATTTGTCATTGTATTTATGACCTCAGTGAAAGATTTATGTTATCGAGTTGTTATTGTTATTGTTATTATCATCATTATTATCAGTGCTATTATTATTGTTATAACTATAATAATAATAATAATAATAATAATAATAATAATGATAATAATAATAATGATAATAATAATAATAATAATAATAATAATGATTATTATTATTATTATTATTATTATTATTATTGTTATTATTATTATCATCATTACAATTTAATCATTTATTTACAACATTTCATCGTTTCATTGTTGTGTCGCCTGTGAAAACTTATTTTTAAGCAGTCAATACTCTCTCCTACTTCTCGGTGTGGTGGTTAACACATCCTATTCACAACAGAGAAATTTCGAGTTTGTGTCGTTGGTCGAGTGAGGACAATTTCGGCTTGTCTTTCTTTAGGCTGAAGCACATAACTGGTCCGGAGATAAGGCCGAGGAGAAATGATCTTGCACTCCGGGAACCCGAACTCGCTAAACCAATATGCGATCAGTAACTAATGGAGAAGAATTTCGTCCTGCAGTCGAATCATATGTACATAGGTTGATAATGATGGTGATAAGAACCTGGCCCCACATCTTGAGATATCTCCACTTCCCAAGTGTTTATAGAACACTCAGCCACAGAAAAATATTATTTGCAACATTACTTCCTTGGTTCATGTTTCCTTTATGTAGACACACACACACACACACACACACACACCTCCGTACTTCATCAGCTAGCGTCTTGCCACTCCAGTTTGGAATCCTGCGCAGGTCACTCAGGTCGCCATTCTCATTCTTTAGCAATGCATCGGGAGTGTGGTGTGTGTGAGGTCAGCGCCTAATAAATAGATCGGTCTGTATTAGCTGTGAACTCTCCGGGAGTATGATAGCTAGCGGTCACAAATGATCAAGACCCAGACCATGGTTAATTACACTATACTAGTGATATGTTAGATGTGACATAATTATGGTGAAGTTTTTAAAGAAGTCTAGGCAAAAGTACGACTCGACATTTTTTTCCTCTGATGATCAAAACTTTCTTGCCATCTGCGACTCCCGTTACTGCTTCACTAAAAAAAACGGATCTTCACAATCTACCTATGTTTTCTGTAATATTCATTACGTAGCTTATTAGTTTGCGAAGATGCACAAAGGACACACACACCAAAAAAAAAAAAAAAAACAATAGCAGACTTTTTGGTCCTTACGAGGTCGCTTGTGATAAACTACACATTTTAATGAAACAGAGAGAAATAGAATAGTAAATATTAAAAAGAAGGCTTCACTTGTACGGTGTATGTCACCACCTTTTCTTGACACGAACATGTGCCAAAGACTGGAGAACTCACTAAAAAGTGTAGTGCTACAAACAGAACAGTACATGAGTGATGGGAAAAAATAAGAGCAATGTTTTGAAACCCACTGTGGAATTAAGATTTTCCTTATGAACGCTAACGTACCGCCATTTGTTCTCAGATAAGAAGACACAGCACGATGGTCAGTGACTCAACTTCAGTCACCTGCCAACAT
>NC_087175.1:10465892-10468392 GCF_035594125.1 Scylla paramamosain
GAGAGAGAGAGAGAGAGAGAGAGAGAGAGAGAGAGAGAGAGAGAGAGAGAGAGAGAGAGAGAGAGAGAGAGAGAGAGAGTGTTACGATGTTTTACCACTCTCTCTCTCTCTCTCTCTCTCTCTCTCTCTCTCTCTCTCTCTCTCTCTCTCTCACGCCCATAAGTATCAGTGTTTCTCTACATTACTGCACGTATGAATGTAGTGATATTGTCATGTGTATCACTTTTTTTTTACAGGGTGTGATTGCCTGAGTGTGACGATGTGCGAGGCATTACGCCACACATAACACACAAATATATACATACATCACACATGAAGCTTTGTTCGGATGTTACAACTTCTTGTTGCTTTTACTATAATTATTATCATTATCATTGTTAATTATATGTAAGTGTATATATATACATATATATATATATATATATATATATATATATATATATATATATATATATATATATATATATATATATATATATATATATATATATATATATATATATATATATATATATATATATATATATATATATATATATATATATATATATATATATATATATATATATATATATATATATATATATATATATATATATATATATATATATATATATATATATATATATATATATATATATATATATATATATATATATATATATATATATATATATATATATATATATATATATATATATATATATATATATATATATATATATATATATATATATATATATATATATATATATATATATATATATATATATATATATATATATATATATATATATATATATATATATATATATATATATATATATATATATATATATATATATATATATATATATATATATATATATATATATATATATATATATATATATATATATATATATATATATATATATATATATATATATATATATATATATATATATATATATATATATATATATATATATATATATATATATATATATATATATATATATATATATATATATATATATATACACAATTAATGATAATAATAATAATAATAATAATAATAATAATAATAATAATAATAATTATTATTATTATCATTATTATTGTTACTATTATTATTATTATTATTATTATTACTATTATCATTATTATTATTATTATTATTATTATTATTATTATTATTATTGTTATTATTATTATTATTATTATTATTATTATCATCGTTGTCATGATCATGATCATGATCATGATGATCATCATTATCATCGTTGTTATCATCATAGCCATTAGTATCAATGGTGTTATTATCATTAGTGTAATTATTCAGTACGTAATCGTCTTCATAGTCATCAGATAATTAATTCCTATTACTATTACTTTCATTCATGCGTCATTTCCTCATGCCATTAGGTATGATTGAGATGGTGCCTTTCTATTGTGTGTGTGTGTGTGTGTGTGTGTGTGTGTGTGTGTGTGTGTGTGTGTGTGTGTGTGTGTGTGTGTGTGTGTGTGTGTGTGTGTGTGAATGTATGTGTGCGTGTGTGTGTGTGTGTGAATGTATGTGTTCGTGCGCGCGCGCGCGCAAGTGTGTGTGTGTGTGTGTGTGTGTGTGTGTGTGTGTGTGTGTGAGAGAGAGAGAGAGAGAGAGAGAGAGAGAGAGAGAGAGAGAGAGAGAGAGAGAGAGAGAGAAAGAGAGAGAGAGAAAGAAGCAGGAAACATTAAAGCCAATTATTCAAGAAGAGTTTCCTGCGACAAAACTTGTTAGGTAAAAATGTTCCTTTGATACTGACGTGTCATCGAAGCAAAATTCCTTTCTAATGATGAATCTTCTAAAACTATAATAAAGAAGAGGTTCCTCAGTAATGAATATACACAACATCAGTACTAATATATATCAGTAAAATGTCTTGACAGATGATGAACGGGCATAGCTTCACACCTAGTACAGAATAGCCATCAATAGGATCCAGGAGCGTCTTGCCTGACATCTACCAAGTTTGGCTTCCTATGACTAAGGACTCTGTATGATAAGAGGACGGTCAACTCCAATCGGGGAGTTGGTCGCCGCGTGAAGGTAGTGCGGCAGAGTAACCACGGTAAAAAGCACTGCTGTCGCAAGAACATAAGAACATAAGAAAATAAAGGAAGCTGCAAGAAGCTGTCAGGCCTACGCTTGGCAGTCCCTATATGAAAGGTACATATCTACGTATTTCCACCTATCATTCCCAATATAATACATATAAGGTTGAGGACATTTCGTCCCCAAGACCTCTAATCATTCGCTGTACCGGATGAAACTCTTCAGTTTCCGCGAGTACCAGCTATCCTGAGTGAACCAGCGAGTAGAGGTGCGATTTGTTCACTCATGCAACTTTTTATTCGTACATACGTTGTCAAGATGGGTATTAGATCATACTCAGCATTATACTGTTCACATAATTCCAAGTGGAATAAGGATTTGTCCTTTCACTTTCCTAAAGATAGGGTGAGGTGAGGTTTTGTA